>NW_024347788.1:8974689-9061321 GCF_902729225.1 Pteropus medius | reverse complement strand
GACCTGACAAACTGTAAAATCTTAGAGCCTCGCATTTCGCAGCTCCCGGCGTCTCGGGGAGGGAGGCCACGTGTCCGCTGAGCTCGCTGTTTTCCGAACAGCGGGTTCCGTCGTCCCCACCGTCACCTCGTGCCATCGTCCTCGCCCTTCACCAAACACAGTTAATGAGCCGGCGGCCGCTGCGAGCGAGCAGATGCCATCCGTCATCCGTCATTTTCTAGCACAACGCTGCCGGGTTGCTGCCGACTCCATTTCACAGAGGACAAAACGGATATTGGGATCCTGTGAGCAGTGTACTCGAGGTCACGCTGCTGGTCTTTAAATGCCGGCCTTTCGGGCTCCACAATCCATGTAATTTCTACGGCATTTCTCTGTGTGAAAATATGTATTACTACTAATACAATGTCCCAAGACAGATCAATATTTTGCAGCCATACAGGATATGGGGTATAGCTATGGGAATGACTGTTTTCTCAATGTGTTGGCCTTTTATAGAGAACTTCGGGCAGATATGCTGTCACAGCCCCAAGCCGTGGACCCAGGAGCCAGGGGCTGGAACCTATTTCTGGCTCTCAATTACTTTCTCCGTCCTTGTCTTTGATAAAATAAATATGATGCCACTTGCCTTTCCACCTATTTTATAAGACTCGGTGAATTCATGGCTATAAGCTACGCCCAACATCTTAGCCACACGGTATTCACACGTTTTGCCAGCAGTTGTCTCTGTTTGTTTGCTGTTTGGTTAAACTCAGATCGCATCTACTTTGTTTATAACAGAGATGCCAGTTTTTGGAGACGTCAGGGGAGCGCCTCATGGCCTGAGGAGACTGGCGCAGTCAGCTCCACGTCTGGAAAGATCTTCGAGGCTTTCCTTTCAGGAGGGCTTGCTTCTAGGAAGTTATCAGCACGTCTCGGAGCCCGCCGGTCAGTTTCATAGGAAGGGGGTCACCCCAAGAAAATGTGCAAACGTGACTTGGCTCTTTTGGTATCACCGGTGAGTCTGAATGCAAAAATCACGCTTCATATAAAATAACAGAAGTAAAATCAAGCACATGCGCACATCTGACCTGTTAAAAAAAAGAGATCGAAACAAACAAAAGACAAACAACGACAACTAAAAATCCTTTCAGGACTTTTCTGATATGTTCATTTGACTGACATAATCCTTAGATATATCAGTTAAGCTCCTGACTATCTGCCGATCCTCTATGAGGACGTATATAAAGTAAAATCGATGGGAAGACCTATGTTCAAAAATATTTAACATTGATGGGCACTGTTTTAAAGAGAGTTACATGATGAACCCAGTAACTATTCAATCGTTTTCAAGATAAAGAATCTCAGTCCAGGGGCGGCAAGTAACTTGCCCAAACTCACACCCTAGAAGGTCTTTTGACTTCATTGCTCATGTTTGGTTTATTTATCAATCCATCTATTCGTTCAATAAACATTTACTGGCTAGGATGTCTGGGTGGCATTCTAGGCACCGGAGGTGCAGCGGTGACCAACCCAAGGCAGATTTCTTGCGCGTGTTCCGTTCAGCGTGACATCCATGCCTCCGAAAGCTCTGTGCCCGAAAAGTCACACCTCTCAAGTGGTGGCAAACGCCGGGTGTCTGTGGCAGGTGTTTGTTCTGGTAAATCGGCTTTACCCTGTGAGTTTTAGAGTAACAGGTGTTGAAGTCTCGCTCCTGTTCAGCCTCGTGGGTCCGGAGGCTGGGCGTCTGAGCTCAGGGTGCCGGCGTGGTCAGGTTCCAGCAGACCCTCCTCTGGTCACAGCCTTCTCGTCGCGTCTCGTGTGGCGAAGGGGGCTTCGGAGTGCTGTAGGGTACCTACCCCGTTCGCGAGGGTGCCACCCTCATCGTGACCTGAGCATTTCCCAAAGTCCTTGCCGTCTGAGACCATCCTCTCGGGGCTTGAGACTTCAACATAGGAATTTGGGGGCGGGGGGGACATAGTCAGACCATAGCACCTGCCTAAGACAAGACAAGACAAGACAAGGTGTGAGAGTAACCGGATGTTCACAAGTCAGAATCCAAACTAACACTTCTCCAGCCCTGTGAGCCTCCAGGGCCATCAGCGAGCTGTCCATAAACATCTAAAATGACTCTGGTTGCTAAAATACAATTGCATAAAAAAGACAATTTCACTCAGTTCTTCAGTCTCAAGCTTACAACGATTTTCAGCTCAGAGGAGGGGACAGATTCAGGCACTTGCGAGTCCTTGATTTCAAACAAATTTGTCTTGCTTTCCGTTAACACCAGCAAAGCCGCCATGGATGGCAACCAAAGCCTTAAAACCAAAAACAGAGCACGTCCACGAGCACAGGGAAATTAATCGGAGGATCCATCAGCTCTGAGAAATGGGCCTTCATTGGGACACAGCGGCCAGTCCCTTTAGGGTACACCCCAGATTTCATTGGAACCACCTTGTGTGGAGACTCCTCGGCATGACGCACACACGCACACAAAGTCGCCTTTGTTGGTGGGACAGCCTTCCCTGGACAAGGGACAAGAAACCCCGTGAGCCAAAAACTGACGTACATGTCATAGTCTGGTGGCTGGGACGCCTTGAGAAGAGCACCCATAAACTCAGGGGGGCTGGTCGTGCTGCGTTCGGGTTAGGTGTGGGTTCCCTGCTGCAGCCAGCACACTCCCTATTCACAATATCTGCCTCTAGCGTCATCGAGGAGGCCCTCCGGGCCCACCTACTCATCGGAACTTTTATGCACCTTTTACCTGGGTTTTCAACATGTTCCACTTTGCTCCTGCTGCTGGGTGTGCCAATCAATTGCCAGTTTCACACGCTCTTCCTTTTCCTTTGTTTTGAAGAGCCCAGGACAAACCTCAGGTTTGAGTTTGACGGGAGCTCAGAGCTTGCCTTCTCGTTTTACACACAAGTATGTGGTGGCCCAGGGACCCTAAGCACCTGGCCAAGGTCCCAGCTACTTATTCTTAGAGTCAAGACCAGACATGAGTTACCATGATTCTTGGACTTGGGACCTTTTCACGTGTCCAGTCAACATGTGATGAGCACTTACGTGGGTTCTTTGAGGAGCCGAGAACGGGGAGATGAGGGCAAGGCTCTCTCCTGGGGGGCCCGCGGTCTTCGTTGCTGTGACTGCGAGAAGTACTAGGAGCAAACATCACAGGGACAGAGGCCTTGGACGCTGAGGGAAAGAATCTCCCCACCGTTGTCATCCTCCACTGAATGCAGCTCAAACCGAACCGGCGCGAGTTTGGGATTCACTAAATAAAATCACTGGAAAACAAGGTCAAGGCGACGAAGGTCAAGAATCCAACGCAAGTGCTTTCTTAGCCCTCCTGAGGGGAGCTGAAGCGCGGCCCCAAGGGTAGGACTCGCGGCCGGCCCTGGTCCCCTACCCCAGCGCCGCTTAGGATGAATCACACAGCAGAGAACAACGGGGCTGTTTCTTGAGAGTCGTTTGTCAAGTTGACATCCCAGCCTAGAGTTATTTAGGGATTTCTAAAGACACCCCTTTTCCCTCCCTGCTGCAGGAAACACCTGTGAGGCTGCTGAGTTGTGGTTTTGCTCAATCGCACTTTGATACCCGCTCGGGCCATCAATGACTCTTCTGTCCCCGCCCGCTCGGACTTAGACCGATACAAAGACTGGGAAGCTTAGAGAGGATGATAAAGAGGAAGAGGTCGGTGAGTTGCCCTGGGATCAGAGGCCAGACACTGTCTGGAGGTGGGCTTCTCCCTGATTTCTGCGAGGGGCTCATCTAGGCGAGGACTGTGTGAGTCCTTGGCTGGCTGGGCTTGGAACATAACTCGCATGCTCCCACAGGGCCGGGTCCCCCTCCCCAAGCAGAGCTGTGCTCTTGGCCAACCGCTTAGAGAAAAAGCAGGCCTGTAAGTTGAGAGCGACTGGAGCAAAAATGCTCTTCTGATTCAGGTAAGGGAGAGGGAACTTAGAGAGGAATCAGAGGAGAAAAATGTAAATAATTAGAGGACTTGGTGAATAGACCCCTGAAAGCAGTTAAGAAAATTGGAGTTGTTGAGTCTGGGGAAGGTGAGGATGAACTGAGAACCAGCTTGATTACAAGGAGAATAATTATGCAGAGATTAGTGGCCGCTTCCACTGAAAATACGACGTGGAGTAGAGAGCCTTAAATTGCTGCCTGAGGATTTTGTTCAGTGCACGCTGGCCTGTCTGGGTTATTGGATCGTTTTTCCTCACGGGGTGGTAGAGCTCCTTCCTGCGAGATTTGCATGAATGAAAATGATATCCTCCCAGTTGGGATGGTTTAGGAAAAATCTTCATGACACATGAGTCTCTTCCCTTCACAATGCCCAATAACCCAGCTTGACCTTTAGGTCTCAATCAGTTTGGCAGAATCAAGAGTCATTCCCTTGACATTCTAAGACATTTCATCTCTGCTTCTTTCAATCCATTATGCATATCGAGGTCCCTCTTATCTTTCTTAAATTCTTTTTGGGTCACGGCAATGTCCTCCTCAAAAAATATTGATGCCTCGTTCATTCATTCGTTTATTCATTCCATGAATATTAAGCACCCACTGTGTCGAGCACCCATTAGTGCCAAGTCCTCTACTAAGCTTTGTGCATATGCTGTGGCTCAAACGCAATAGGGTCTCAGGGAGGTCACTCAGTCTTCATGTCCCCATCCTGAAATTTCTCAAGGTCCCCACCATCAGGTTTTAACACGTCTTTCTGATTTGATGTCTACTTCAGAACCTTCCCTCCTGCCAGCCCAATCTATTTGCCATGCCCAGCCCGCTTTGGGCCTTGGCTCACGTCATTACCGATGTATACAACATCCTTATCCAAAGCCCATCTCTCCTTCTGAGTGAACACGGTCCCCCTCCTTTAGGAGGACCGTTGCGGTCAATTGTGGGGGACCTGAGCCCCCGCAATGTCTACTTGGCACTGGATATCTTCTGCCTGAGTACGGGCTGCTGCTGTGCCTGCTGTGACCACTCTGCCCCTCTCGTCACGGATAAGGCCAGAGAGAACCGTGACCCGTGGACCTTGTCTCATTATTCGAAGCTCTGCTCTGAGTGGAGACGGGAAGGTGGTGTGGGCAGCTCAGGTGCTGGCCAGTGCTCCAGAGCATTTTATAGCATTTAGAAAGAGGAGGAGGATTTTGAATCTCTGAACTTAAAGGAAGAAAGGCTTTGGGGATTATTGAATAAAAATACCTAATTTTACTGATGTGGAAATTGAGGACCAGAGAGACCGATTTATCAGAAGCCGCAAGCTGAATTCATAGCTGAGTCGAATCTGCTCTCCTCGTCCACGAAACCATCCTGTCTCTGTGCAGTCCCGCAGCTGGAATCCTAAGAGCATGTCATTTCGGGATGATGTATGAGCTTCCTGTTGTGGCTGTGACAAATAACCACAAACTCAGTGGCTTAGACGACACTGACTTGTTCCCTTGCAGGTCTGTAGGTCAGAAGTCCGACCTGGGTCTAATGGGATTAAAAGTCAAGCGTTTGCAGAGCGTTATTCCTTTCTGGGTACTCCAGAGGAAAATCGGCTTCCTTGCCTTTTCTGGGCTCCGGGGGCTGCCTGCACGCCTTGGCTCACGGCCCCTTCCTCCATCTTCCAAGCCATCAAGGGCGCGTGGAGTCCTTAGCACCCTGCATCACTTCACCCCCTCTCCTGCCTCCCTCTTCTACTTTTAAGGACCCTTGTGATCACATTGGGACCTTAATTCCTCTTTGCCACGTAACATACGCATTCGCAGGTCCAGGGGTCAGGCCGTGAGCGTCTCTGGGGGGGTCATTATTCTGCCCATCACAGCGAGGGAGTAGAAAAGCGAGGACGGAGACCAATTCTCTCTCTCTCGCCGACTTTTCCTGCTTCTTTGAATTGTCCGTGACCGGAAAAAGTTAGTTTGACGATGTCCTAGATCTTTGTATTCAACTCAGGCTTCCCTTCTGAGCCGTGATCTGGTTATTACAGTCAAGAGACAAAAGAAAGGAGCAAAAATTCCAAAGTTTACAGAAAAGGAGGTTCGCAGTCATTGGCTAAAATGTCAGGAGGACCAAGGGAAGACTTGTCCAGTTTCTTAGGGCCTGGGAATGCCCAGGGTCAAAGGGCGTGGGCTTAATTTGCCAGAGTAGGGTGTTTGTATGAGACGTCTAGATGGAATTTAAGTGTTTGCTACTTCAAGTGTTTGTCTTGAAGCAGGCCTGTTGGTCACCACCATCAGTCAATAAAAATGAGGGAGCAACAGAACATTCCGGACAATTTAAGGAAGAAATCAACCAATTTTGGGTTGAGAGGGTTTCACGTACTTTACATGCTTTGTCATAGTGAGGAGACCAATCAGTATCACACCACAGGGCTTTCTTGCCAATCCACGAGGTGAAGGGGCCAGTCTGGGAAAATGGCATCCAGCCAGAGCAGAAAAGGGAGAGTGAGAGTTCTCGAGGGTCCCCCTCAATCCAACCCCCCTTTTTACAGTTAAGCTGGTGCGAGATGTATTTCTTCCATTTGTAACGTGAGTCCTGAATAATCCAGGACTTTTCTTAATATTCCTGTTTTCTAGACACGATGAAAAGTGAACTGAATATCAGAAACTTTTAGCCTCAGAGTCCATCCTGTCCATGAGGGTTTGGGGGAAAAAAATCAAGAGAAAGGCAGGATGGGAAATCATGCAGGTGAGAAGCCAAAGGTTCTTACGTGGGAGATCCTGTGAGATGAGACCCCCGGGTGACCCTTGGGGTCCAGCTGCCTTTGATCCCTTTAGGCCTCAAGTTGGTTACAATAAATCACAGCCCCAAACGTACACAGACCTGAGCCAACCTTGGGGTCCCCAAGCGAGCGTCGTTCTATTGTGTGGACATGGCACTATTTATATGGTAAAAAACCAAAGTTTACAGAGTACTCATCGGATTCACTGCTAACCCCAATGTTTTGGCAGCCGAGGGGGAAGGGTTGGGAAGTGGGAAAAATAGTAGAAGAAGTAAGGAGGAGGAAGAGGAGAGAGAGAGAGACAGAGACAGAGACAGAGAGAGAGACAGAGAGACATGACTCCAACAACCAAATGCTGACTGAATATCTCCCATGTGTGAGGCTCTGCTAGCTGCAACTTGTCAATTGAAAGCAACGTGCAGAAACCACGTTTGTGACGACAGACACCAAGCGTTAGGTGTGTCTGGTGTCAGCAAGACGCACACCCAGGTGTGAGCAGAAAGCAGCACAGGTAAGTGGGCAATTACTCACGATGGCTGTTGAGGAAGAAACAAGGGTGGATTAGTACACGCTCAAACTAGAAGTTAAAACACACAGAAAACGTTTTTATGGTAGGCATTTAAAGCCTGAAGCTGTCTCCACGAGGAGGCCATGGGCTCCCCCTCAGAGGCGGGCCGTGGAGAGCGGCTTAGGCTGCCCACGGCCTCTCCAGGAGCTGGACTACGGGTCTGCATCTCTGCCCATCCCTGTGGGGGAGGCGAGTCATCCCTTAGGATGTCTAACTAAGGCTTTTGCATTTTTTTCCTGGCAGGATTCGTTTTTCATGTTAGTTTTCATGTGAGTTTTGGGAAGAAAAGGCTTGATATATATTTTCTCTCTTTTTTTTTTTTTTCCAGTAAACAGTGGAACGAAACGTAGACAACTTTGTGCAAGCTTTTGAAGCGCCTCCAAATTTGGACGCGGTGTTTGCGCAGCTTCAGGAAGCAGAATGGCTGTGCGGGGTCAGGAGACGTGGGCTCCCTCCGGCCCCCCAAGGGCACCCCCGGTGGGCGCTGTGTTTTCTTCATTCTTCAGCCGTATCTCGCTCACAGAGTCCTTCCTCTCCTGCAGACTGTGCCACCACCCGCCAGCTGGAAGACACCCCAGGGAGCTGTCGTACCATTGTGAAAGGACTAATCGCCACCGAGCACTCGGTGTTCCTTCCTGGACTGCGTCACGGGCCGTAGCCCAGTGGTTCCCACGCAGTTTCCGTCCTCCTCCCAAGCAAGCCTAAGTCTTAATCCAGAGTCTGGGCAGGACGGCTGTCTCAGCACAAGCTCCTGCGTGAGCGGCTGGGGGAGTAACAGACATTGTTTTAGCCCTTGTTTGTTTTCTCTGAGGCCTGTGCTCCTGCCACAGGATGGCGAATTCCCAGTTCAGAAATGGCTTGAGCTGCGGTCCCAGATTCTAAGATCAGAACAAAGTGGACCAGTGTTCAAAAAACAAAACAAAACAAAACAACACTGAGTTAATGGGGACAGGGACATTGATTGAGGTGGAGCTCTCCACCAGGCAGCATTTGAAAAGCTGGCCCGCATGGCCGTGCTGCTGGCAACTATTGGTAAGTCACACGGTCACCTCAGGCCACGGGTGTGGGAACCACAAGATGAGAGCCGCTAGACCAGGAGTGAAGTGTTTTCAGAGCTTCGAGGTCCTTTTGTCCAGTGTCAAAGTCAGGTGCACTGTATGAGAGAAGTTCATGCCTCCAGGAACGATGGGGCTGAGTGTTTATCGAGTCCATTTTTCCTCGGTCAGAAACTCAAGGGAAGAATCATTCCCCAGAGCAGCCTCAAAACGCTCTGCCTCTAACTCCCGTTACGAATTTAGTGGGTCCCTCCCGCCCTGCTAGGCAGTTCTCGGGGCTTTCTTGAAGGGACTGTCAGACAGATGGGACAGGCTCTCCGTTCACTGGGCAACCCCGGAGGCTAAAGCCGTCGCTCCCGCAGCTGACGAATGTCACCTGTGAGGCTCCTTGGCACGGGCTGCTTGTCTGAAGCGGTCGAATCCCGTCCCCTGCGATGGTCTCCACCGTGAGCTCCCCTCCCCCGCCACAGAGTGACCTCCAGCTCCCAGCACCCCAGCAGCTCTGGCTGATTTCTCTGTATCTCTGAGTAACTGAGATCGTTTCACTATGAACCACCAAGTGCATTTGTTGGTTTGGGGAGTGGTTCGGGTGGGAAGGACATGCAGAGTTTCCTTTAGTTTCCCTGGAGCCCCCTGAGACCGCCGAGAGAGAAGTCACCGCCTCTAGTCCGGACGCGCTGCTGCATGTCCAGGAAGCTCCACTCTGCTCCCTGGCGAGGCTGGGTCTGTGGCTGTGCTAACCCACCTCTCCTCACCGGCCCTCCCAACATCCAGAGAACGAGGACAGAGCCATCGAGAGCGAGAGCGGCTTTCCTGTGGCCACCTGGCTAGTCCTTGGTCATGGGGAGCTGGGATCGGCTACAAAATTTGTGCAGCTCGGTGCAAAATAAAAGTGTGGGGCCCCTTTTACATACATGTTAAGAAAGTCAAGATGGCAACAGCTAGACATTAACTAAGCACGGGCCCTGCGCAAACGCACAGATTGCAGGCCACGAAGCCGCCCTGAGTACAGCTTTTATTTGATGTTGCAAGTTTTCACGTGGGGTGGTTGGAAGAAGTGAGTACTTTGCAGGCCTATCAGACGGTCTATGACCGAGCTACGAAAGCCGGCTGCTCCCAGCGGGGTACCCTCACGGGGTAGTGCCTCGGGGGTCACTGTAAACAACAGGTACCTTTCTAAATACTTTGTTAAGTCATTTTATATACATTTAAATAATTTGCATCTGTTAAATCCTGAATCCGCATGACACCCATTCTAAGCAGGCGCTATCAATTCCCCTCCCTTGACAGATGAGGAGCCTGAGGCACAGCAGAACTGATAGAGACATCGATTTCGAGTTGGTTCTCAGCGTTCTGATAAAGAACCTCTAGTTTTTGAGTCTCCCTGGAACTAGACCTCTAACGACCGAATCGTGCTAAGCTCGCAGATAAGTGGTTTATATGCCACAAAACAGGTGTATTCCCCCACGACGCAGGCACCGCCATGCCAGTAACTGAGGTATTCACCTCCGCGATCCAGGGCGTCCTGTCGGGCACAAAGGTGCCCAGGATACCGAAGTCAGAATCGGAAGGTTTCTCAGTGAGCACAGAGTCAAAACAAAGCTAACTGCACAAAGGTCCCTGTTTGCGCCTGCTGTCACCCCCACCACCTCATGCTAGGCCAGTTACGTCATAACCGAGTGGGCTGTCCCTGGCTTTACGTTGTCACATCCCAGACATCATGATCCCACTGGTAGCTTATTTACAGACCAACTTTAAGGATGTTTGATCCACAGAAAACCTGTTGATTTCTGCCAGTTTCTATTTCTGACCTCTGGGCGCCACCTAAGTTTACCATTTAAGTAGCTCTAAAGAGGAGTAGATCATTAAGATGTTAAAATGAAATTACCGTTGGTTCTGTTTGCCGGTGTCGGATGAAGATGCCAGGCTGGCCCCTTGGAGGTAAATTAACTCTCTAAAAGCTCCAGCTGAGCGGCATTAAATAATTCAACAACGAAACTGCTCTTGGATAGGTGTCGAGTGCGGCTGAGGAAGTAGTTGTAAAGTGAATGACTTTTGCATGGACAGAGAATTAGTATCTTGTTTTGTTTTGTTTGTAACCCTCCACTTGAAAATTGTCTTTTTCCTGCCCCAAAGTCGGGGTGATTCACAAAACCATCTTCTGATATTCAGAGGAAGTGCTGCAGGGAATGAGTTCTAAAGAGGACACCGGTGACCAAAGGTGATGACGGCTAGCGCCCAGGACATTTTGACTGTCTAGGTGGCAAGCAGAGCGCTAACTGAATAACAATATTTCTTAACGACCCCGTGGGATTGCTCTCATTTTACTGAGAGACAATGACTTTGAACACGCAATGGTTATAGAGATGGAGGACCTGAGTCTTAGAGCTGAGTCGTAAAGTCTGAACCTGAAGCGCTAAGCTTTGGCTACCGTGGGAAGCCCGTTCTGGATGGGAGGCGTGGCTCGCGCAGGCCAGAGGGAGGACCAGGGACGACGGAGAGCCAAGCGTCGCAGGGGGAAGAGGGACCTAGGAGGACTGCGGCGGGCGTTCCTTTGCCGTGAACACATCTGGACCGTTTCCTGGTCCCTGAGAAGGGATGTAGATCACCAGAATCATCTGCTCCAGTCGGGCATGGATGTTAACTGCAAGCGATTACGTGCGTTTGTTTGTGCGCACGTCGACTGTGAGCATTTGGTTAGGCGTCATTCCATGGCACGGATTTTGCCTTTTTTCCCTAATCTCTTTTCCCCATTATAAACTTCAGTTCAGAGAGCCCTTCCATCGTGAGAGGCAGGAGCCCGTTCAGGGAAGTCGTGTCATCTTAGGCATTTGTAAAGAGGAAATGATGGCTGAGGGGCTCGGTGACTTTCGTAGCTAGGTTATTATTCTCAGGCGAGGGGTTCGGGTCTGGGTCTCGGATCTCTCCAGAAGCGCCCACAGCGGGGAATCTGGCAAACGGCAACCCTCATACGCAGCCGCCAGCCGGGCTGGTTCCCGTCTGCAGCGTGTCTCCACTGCCGGCTGCCTGTGGCTGTCCCCTATGGCCCGGCCTCAGGCTTAGCTCTTTAGCTCATTACTTCACCTACTCAAGCGGTGACTGAGAAAAGTAAGAATATGGCTTGTGATTTCCTGACTCTTTTTTAATGTTCGAATCAGCTCTGTGAAAGCAAAGTCAAGATACGGTAATAGATATAACACTAACCATTGAGAGCTAAAGCAGAGTGTCAGATAATGCTTCTACAGCATCTGCTGTGGGTCAGGTCCTGTTCTAAGCGTGTTCTATTCATTCGGTGGGCCCCACGTCCCCGTAAAGCAGTTTCTCTCTCTCTCTCTCTGTGTGTGCGCATGGCACAGGATGCTAGAATTTTTGTTTTTTCCTGTTCCAGTCTTTGAACTTCTCAAAATGAATTTCAGCAGAGTCTGATTCTTGCATAGCTCTGCAGCCCGCCTGTCTGGCGAAGGGAGAGCCAGACGAGAAGCGAGGATCCGAGGCCCTCCCCGCACGCGCCCAGACCTGACTCCCGGGACTGCTTCTCAGAGTCTCCGGTTTCCTCTTGTTCCTTGTTTTCGCTTCATCCCCTGCCACCACAAGCCTTTCTTTGTCATCACGAAGAGCCACATGCTAATCATCGTGTGCACCAACGCCCCGTTCTCCCTGACTCCCAGGACTGAGGTCCCATCTCTTGGACCATCTACACTTTCCCGCAGCCTGGGAGGGTGGAGGCAGCTCACACGCCTGGTGTCCCCGGAGCAGAGACACATGTATACAGTCAGGGGGAGAACTGGGCTCTGGGGTCCAAAGACGCTCAAAAGCAAGCCCCGTGCAGTAATTCCCTCGTAAATCTTGGCTTTAACTATAAATTGTTTAGACTGTGCAGCTTTACGTCTTTCTCTTCTCTCATCAGATTCAGAGGATTTGAGACTGAAGAGAAATAGCGAGTCTGAATTAAGCAGCATCGTTAACTTGATCATCTTTAAGTCTCTCGTTTCCCAGGAGTGGGCAGGGAGAGGCAGGGGCGGGGGGAGGGGGGTCTCCGATCCAGGGATCAGAAGGTATCTACAGATAAAAAGGCATTTGCAAAGCCAAACTTGCTCTGAACTTTATGATATCGAAGGTGGTCCGGCCTAAATGAAACGGAAAACAAAAGGCGAGGCCCCCTCGCTGTGATGTTACTGCCTTTCATAATCGTCCTGGGTGGTGCAGCTCCGGAAGTTCGAAACAGGAAATAAACAAGATTCCCAGGGCTCCAGCGAGACGTAAGGACTGCTTGGCAGTAGGGCTGCAGCTACTTTCTGCGCTTAGCCCTCTGTCCCCTTGGCCACAGCAAGGGGTCCAGGGTTAGCCCTCCGGCCACTTGGCCACAGCGAGGGGACCTGGGCGCAACCTGATCCCTTTGGCTTTTTTCCCACCCAGTTCGAGTACCTGCTTGCCCGCTTCCCCTGGCCCAGAACACAAACAAACTTGAAATGACAAAGGGCAGCCCTGGCACCGGTTAGAGGCCAGCCCTAGGTGGGGATTTCCCAGGGTTTGCTCCAGAGGCAACCTGCTCTCTCCACCGGGATGGGAGGGGCCGGGATCCAGGCGGAAAAGCCTTGAGTCAGGCCTGAGAATCTCGGTTTCAACACCCGCTCTGCAAGAGGCTGCTTAATTATACCTGTACCTTCAGTGACAAGGTCACCCACTCTGCAGTAAATATTGCTGGCTGCTTCACACACGGTTCTGATTCCAACCCCTTTAGGTTTCTGGTGAATTTTATAGGAAAACCTTGATGTGCTTCAATTTGTTTTGTGGGGTGGCGACCACAGTGATGGTCAGCTGGTAGCTGGATCCGTTCGATGGATCGTTTGTAAATGACCGAAGGGGACAGATGGGCAGCGTGGTACCCAAGTTATCGTTCGAATTCTGGTGTAAGTTTCTCACCCAAGTCAAAGGTTCGTGGACGGATTGGCAACCAGGTGAACAGTCACTGTGCTCTGAGCAGGGAAGGTGGGGAGGGTGGCAGTTTCTGGAGAGAACATCCGCTCACGCCACGTCGTGACTGCACTCAGGGTCCCTCTGTCCACCACGTGCTGCTTCAGCCCTCAGAGTGACCAACCCGGGGAGGCCAGGGGACCCCCTCTCCGGACTTAGCTCTCTTCCCAAGAGGATTCCTTAGTCAAGAGACACGCTCAGTCCAGTCACGCTTTCTGGCTTCCCTCCTTATCATGATGACGAAGGGGGAGGAGGAGAGTTGCCAGATCTGATCTATAACTCGCCATCACAACTTAGCCCCTTCATCTCTCTCACGAGCCTCATCATCGAGTCCGTTTTGTTGGAGATGATTTTTAGGGGGGACGAGGGAACGGGGGATTGGGAGAAGGAGGAAGTACCAGATGTGTTTTGATCCCTTCTTCACTTTTTTTTTCCTACATGGGACTTATTTAATGTCTATCATAAGCTCCTCAGTAACCAGAAACACCTTATCAGTACCTGTATCTAAAGCTGACTTAATTCTCTTTTTTCTAGGGGTTGAAGCTTAACAACTATGGGGGCCTCATTTAAAAAAATTAAATATTTTTTCCTGCATAAGAATGAAAATCAAAATAAATTGAAAAATTTTAAATGCTGACAAACACCACAAACATCACAAGATTTCAGAAAAATAACGTACTGTTTTTATTAACTAGCTGCCTGACACACCTCTATAATATTGTTTTCGCCATACTTTTTTGGCTGTATACTCTTCGATCACCTCTTCATATGACAGTAACTTTCTAGAAAAACAATAGAAGGAGAATACTGTCTTTCCTCTAATAGAGTCAATCAACAATTTTTAAAATTTTGAATTAAATAGCCGGGATGCATAAACACGTAACTCATGTGGGGACATATTTGCTATTTATGGTGCTAGTATAATTTTATGCCCTACGGACACAGAGAAAACTTCCTTTTTGACTAGATATCCAAGAGAACTGAAATCTCTGTTACAATTTTACACGTTTGATGATTGAAGGAATTCCCACAGACCGGCTTCTGTCCCCACAATCCCAGACCTCAGTGACCCTCTATTTCCCGTACACTTATGGGACCAGACTTCGCACAGCATGGTACATCGTCATAGGACATCTGGCTGTGTGCCTTCATATCATGATGCTGGATGAGTTGGCACAGCGGGTTCTAGGAGCCTTTCCAGAAGCAATCCTATACCACGATGAATAGCAATAACTTAACTACTAAATACAGAGGTGACTATGAACCATGTAAATATAAACCCAAACCACATATATCTCCAAGCCACCTTTGCCCCAGCAGAATCCCGGATGTACTGCAGCCACTCCAAGGCAACCTCGTGCAAGGGTGAGCGTCTGACTTCAGTTAAAATATTTTCCTTCTGCAAATTTAACAAAACTCATGTGACCATAGCCCTGTGGCTTAAGCTTCATTAACATCACGGTAAATTTGCCTCTGCTTGTGTCCATTTTAAAGCCCACTTTGGTGCTCAATAAATAGCTTTTAATGGAAGGAATGGAGAAATTGATCTGCAAAAGACAAGGAAGGATGATGAGAGGACATCAGAGGTGTGGCTGCGGCCAGCCACGCGTGTGCCAGCGAGTGTCAGCCGGACACGCTCCGGGACGAAGCCAGGTGGCTGCCACGGGAAACTGGCAGGGATGAGTCAAGCTGGAGAACTGGGGTTTGGACCGTGACATTTTTCCAAAGCACAGAGTCATCTTGGCTGTTAATGGAGGTAAGAAAAGAGCCTGCCTGTGCCAGAGAAAAAAAGAACAGAGGTTAGGTAGAGACTAGGGATGAAGCGAAAAAAAAAAATTCTCATTCGGCCTCTACTGTGCCCCAGCAATGGCAATTCCGTGTGTAGCCCGGAAGCAGCGCATGCCAGTCAGTGATCACTCGTGAGCAGGTACGCAAAGGTTTCCGAGGTGACCCGCCAAGGACAGGGGTCTACTGGCCCTGGAGAGAATCCTTGGCTAAGTCTGCAGATTCCCCTGACTGTGTGTATCAGAGGTCTCTGTGCTTAGCTCTTTTCTCTGGGGAAGAAACGGGTGCATAGGTGGGAGCGTGGCCTGCGAGACTCATTACTGAACCCAATGGGGTCCGTTGCAGAGGGGGGCAAGACCTCATATCCTCCATTTCCTTGTCTTCCAGAGCTCCGAGATTCTCCTGCCCACTCCCCCATTTGCTGGCGGTGTATTGGCTATGTATCGATAGCTCCGATGTGCCAGGTGCTCTTCGAGGGCTGGGGACAGGACTGGCAGAGCCCTCGCCCTTGTGGAGCTTCTATTCCAGTGCGGGGGAGCGGGGAACAGAGCGTGTATAAGCAAGCGACTACTATCTATCAGCTCCAGCCTGTGAGAAGTGTCCCGAAGATAATAAAACAGGGCGATGGGATATAGTTTGAAGTGGGGGTAACAGCAATTTAAGGGATGTGGGGATGACACCTGGGGCTGGAATGGCGAGAAGGAGGCAGGTGAGCAAGCACCTGAGCAAGAGGGATCCAAAGAGGAAGGGAGTGCCGATACGAAGGCCCCCAAACCAAAAGGAGCTGGCACATTATAGGGGCAGAGAGCACTCTGGTGTGTCCGCAGTGAAGTGAACAGGTGGAGAAAGGCAGGGATGAGGTTAGAGGGAGCCAGGTCAGATGGCAGTGGGCTTTGCGGACTACGGTCAGGATCGTGGATTTGGACAAACGAGCTTCCCATTTAGATAAATTAACTCTTTGTTTTCAATACTGTTCCCAGGTGATCACGGTGAATGCAGCGACCACCAAACCAGTGCCAGTAGCAGGTTCAGGAAGTTGCAAGTGTGATGGGAGGGGTCTGTAGACCTCCAGAGCAATGGGGTGAAGTAAATGAGTCTCACGTGATCCTCTCTGGGGGATGATCCACATGTCCCAGAGAGTGAGCTGGCGCCAGATGTGCAGAAGTAACTTGCATAGTTGAGAGAGACCATTTTGTTTACTGTGAGTGAGCAGGTGCTAGTGACTTAAGAGAGAGAGCAGGGAGACTAATTAGCAGGTTATTGTGGTAGTTCAGACTAGAAATGGTGGTCCGTGGTCACACCCGTTGGTACACGGTTCAAACCATGCCATCGACACCTGTGACGAGTTAACTACTTGTTCAGTAAAATTCTCATTCTCCCAAAGGAGAGTTGCTGCTGGGAGCAGCTGCCCACCAGGACTCATTTCTTAGCCCCTTTTGTGTTTAGGTGGGAATGACGTGACTAGTGTTTCTAGGTCAAGGCATTGACAAAGCGGTAATATCTTATCATTTCTTCCTTTTTCTTGTGTAGCCAGCTGGACACAGAAGATAATGTGTCCTCAGGGAAGCGTCTGTCAACTTTGGGACTAATGACATTTTGGGACAGAAAATTCTTTGTTATAGGATCTGTCCTATGGGTATGCATTTCTGGCCTCTACACATTAGATGCTGGGAGTCTCCCAAGAGTGACAATTAAAAATATCTCCAGACATTTCCACAAGTCCCCCAGAGGGCAAAATCACTCCTGGTTGAGAACCAATACCCTATGGGACAGTGAAGCCGCAAAATGGGAGAGGTCTAGATCCCTGGATCACTGTGCAAAGTATCGCCACCCCCTGCTGATCAGAAAAACCCATCATGGGCAGTCACATGAGTGATAAATAAATACTTATTGTGTTAAGCTACAATTAGGGGCTTATTTGTTACAGCAGCTGGTACTCTATCCAGTTCAGCACTATAATGATTCATACACGAAAAACAAAAAGAACAAAACCCTTAAAAATCACAATCTTTTGTCTCTTCAGTGCTACTATTTAGCTGTGTTATCAGATAAATCATTCATATCCTCTGAGCTTTCTCATCTGAAAATGAAGTAATGTTGGACTAGATATGTAGCTTCCAAACATTTAAGACAGCAACTCAACAAAATGAAGGATAAAAATCATATGATCATCTCGGTAGATACAGAAAAAGCATTTGACAAAATTTAGCATCCATTTATGACAAAAACTCTTAACCAAGTGGATGTAGAGGAAACATACCTAAACATAATTAAGGCCATATGTGACAAGCCCACAGCTAACATCATACTCGAGAGTGAAAAGCTTTCAGCTCTAAGATCACGAACAAGACAAGGATGCCCACTCTGGACATGATACTGGAAGTCCTAGCCAGAGCAATTAGGCAGGAAAAAGAAATAAAAGGCATCCACATTAGAAAAGAAGAAGTAAAACATTTTCCAAAGAAGACACACAGGTGCTCAGTATCACTAATCATCCAGGAAATGCAAATCAAAACCACAACGAGATATCGTTTCACATCTATTAGAATGGCTATTATCAAAAAGATGAGAAATAATAATTGTTGGCAAGGATGTGGAGAAAAGGGAACACTTGTGCACTATTGGAGACAAAGAAAATTGGTGCAGCCACTATGGAGGAAAAGATAGAGGTGCCTAAAAACCTAAAAATAGAACTACCCTATGATCCAGCAATTCCATCTCTGAGCATTTATCTGAAGGAAATCAAAATACTACCTTGAAAAGATATATGCACCCCTCATGTTTATTGCAGCATGATTTACAATGTCCAAGATATGGAAACGACTTAAGCGTCCATCAATGGATGAATGGATAAGTAAAATGTGAGATAATGGAATATTATTTAGCCATAAAAAAGAACAAAATCTTGCCATTTGCAACCACGTGGATGGACCTTGAGCACATTATGTTAAGTGAACTAAGTCAGAGAGAGACAAATACCGATGATCTCACTTATACGTGAAATCGAAAACCAAACAGAAATAAACATCCAAGCTTATAGGTACAGAGAATAGACTGGTTGGTGGTTGCCAGAGGCAGGGCCTGGGGGACTAGAGAAACGGGTTAAGGGGGTCAAAAGGCACAAACTTCCAATGATAAAATAAGTCCTGGGGATGTAACGTACGGCATGGGACCTATAGTTAACAATTCTGTATGGCATATCGGGAAGTTGCTAAGAGAGTAGATCTTAAAAGTTCTCATCAGAAGAAGAAAAAAAATGTTTTGAAAGTACATAAGGTGACAGATGTTAATTAGACTTATTGTGGTAATCATTTTGGTATGTATACAAACATCAAATCATTATGTTGTACATCTGAAACTAATATAATGCTATATGTCGATAATATCTCAATTTAAAAAAAGACTGCAACTCACTGGAAAAAATACATTGTGATCCAGGACACATGTAAGAGTTTTACAGAACAATACTTATCATTACTACGAGCAAACGACTCTGATAGATGTAGGATGCTACGCCATTACTAGAGTTATGGCTATAAAAATTTGTAAGAAAATAGGACAATGATGATTTTATCGTGATGAAAAGCAAGAAATTTTAACTGGGCTCTTTCTCATGGCAATTACCTTCAGCATTAAGCATAAAAGCACATTTTTCTGTAGAAATGTTGTTTTTCTAATAGAAAGGAAACCTAATACTCCATATAAAATCCAAAGAAAACCCAGGTTCTGGCCTCCACAATGCTTCTGACAGACTATATAATCTATAAAAGTGGTGTGAGGAAGCATGTTGCTTCCATCAAGAATTCCGGTGGGAGAGAGAATGACATTATTGGTAGCTCTTTCCAAGGACCAGTTCTATATAAATATAAGGTGTTATTCTATCTGCCTTTCACAATTAGAATTAAATAATGTTATAAAACGTTTTCTTAAAAAAAAAAAATGACTACGAATCCCGAGTAATTGCCACCACAGACATTTAATAGAGCATGGAATTCAAACCGAAATGGTAGCTCTTTTTCCTGTCTCAAACTCTTTCCCTTGATTGAAAAATATTCTGCGTCCTAAGTCTACAGGCTGCAGGGGGAAGGAAGCCGTCTCTGCTGAGATAGCCGCCTTTCCGAAGTCTTAAATGGAAAGTTTTATGAAAAGTCAGATATAATAAAGTTAATGAGAATGTGGAAATGCAGTCTTAAAGAATCAAATTTTGTCTAGAAACCTCAGAGTTTCTTCCTTCGCAATATAGTCTAGTGGGTTATACACGTTACTTTGCCTGTTGGTTCCAGAAGTTGGTTGACTGTTTTGATATTTCTCTGAGGAGTTATCTTTTGTTGCTCATAGCAGAGACGCTTTCTAAGACTGCAATTTCTTGGACTTCAATTACCCATGAAGTCTCTTTTGGAAAGGTTAAAACAAGTATCAAGGGCACCATTATCTTGTTTTTTTTCCTACCTGGGTGCATCGGTGTTTCGTGCCTCGGTAGATATGAAGAGGAATTATGGAAGGTGGAATAGGGAGATTTGAAACAGATCTGAGGCAAAATCAATGGCATTGGATAACAATGGAGGATGTATATAGTGAGATATTTCTTATTCTGGAAAGCTGATAGAATGAAACATCACCCATTATAGACCTCTTTAGCCTTGAGCTTCCTGGACACTCTTTTAATAATAATAATTATGATGCTTGTAATAATAATAATAATAATAATAATAATAATAATAGCCAGAGTAAACATTTAGTGCTGGGCATGGTACAAAGCATTTTATGTGTATTATTTCATTTAATCCTCACGATAACCCACGGAGTAAATTTTATTATTCTACCAATTTTGTTTACAGGGAGTTAGTAACTTGCCTAAATATCAACGCTCACGATTGGCACCACAAGCATTTGAATTTGAGTCAACTGGAATTCAAAGTTCATGCTCTTAGCCATGGTGCTGTGCTGCCTTCTTGACACTATAAGATGTCCACAGTGAGAGTAGAACAGGTCTCATGGGTCCTCGGTGCTAATGCACCATGAATGGTGACTGTACCCATTGTGTTGACACCTTTGTCTTTCTTAAGAAGTAATGCTTTCTCCAAAACCCTTATGTACTAGATCTGAGGCGCTGCGACATTTCTTTTTGATTCTTTCAGATTTGCCGGTTTGTAATATTCCCTAAGTGACCACGTACAATCCCTCTTCTGGAAATAAACCCATTCTCCACAAGCACGTGTCAGTTGGGCACATGTGATCCAGGTCCAGTCACAGTGATTGGTCCAGACTTGGGCACGTGATTCAGCTGGACCAATCAGAGTCCTTCTCTGAGGCCTTTTCGATTGGAGGCAGTAAGGAGACTCTTCAGTTCTATGAACCAACAAGTTTACTTTTCTTCGGTCTTATTTCATGTTGAATTTCTGAAAAAGTTCTGATTAATATAACCTTATTGCCAACCCTTCTCAATGTTCGTTTTAGTGTAGGCTCCAGTACACATTAGCTATAGGAGAGTTTTATTTTGTTCTAATAAACACCAGGAAGGTCATTTGAGAGTAAAAGAAAAAGGGATAAAGAAGGGGAGTGGGTACTGACAGGAAAACATCTTCATATTTGAGAACATAGTGTCAGAGTGTCGGGGACGTAGAGCCACAGGAAGTTATCCTTTGTCTTCCAAGTTATTTGCTTAAATATGGTAAGAAATTTGCACAAGGAGGAGGTGCTACAGAAGATGCCGCCCTCTCTAAATGTAGGAGAGTCTCGAGGGTCTACTGGGTCTAATGTCTACTTTTTAAACTCAGTATGCTGAGTTTGAGGACTTGGCATACTTTAGGCTTTATAAAACGTTTCTCCTCTGGGTGCTTCTGTTTTTATAAGTGTTCTGTGTTGGGTATGCATGTTTTTCTAGCGGAACATTTCTCCATTGTGTACATCTTTGTCCCCTGGGGACATATAAGAAAAA
The DNA here is from genome assembly GCF_902729225.1 of Pteropus medius. NCBI lineage: Eukaryota > Metazoa > Chordata > Mammalia > Chiroptera > Pteropodidae > Pteropus > Pteropus medius. The sequence continues at coordinate 9,040,316 of NW_024347788.1, read as the reverse complement.
ATATATCAGCTTGTTTTTCTGTCTAAATGGAGGTTTGTGCTAAACACAAAAATATAGCTACAAATAAATTATGCTCTGATCTTGAAGGATAAAATAAACACAAAGCAAAGCAGAGCTGTGTTTTGCCAGGGAGAAATGGAACATGACGTTCAGAAGTTTCCAATTGAGTTCCAAAATTAGAATAAATCTTGGCAAAACGCATACTTACATCCCACTAGGAATCTTATCATTTGAACTCAGTACTGGCTACTCCGTGACTTACTCATTCCAGTAGCTCCCAGGAGGCCCGAGGACTTGATTCCGTGTGCTCTGGAGCTGCCCCAGGCCTGCCGGTTTTAACTTTGCCTCAGTTAGGTTAGAAAAGGTGTCAACAACCCACCCAGTGATCTAAGACTTTAACCCCCCACTTCCAGTCCCATTTCTTCTAGGAAGTCCAGCTGTTGGTGCTGGCTTTGTGCACTGAGTAGTTATCACTACTTGGTCTCATAGCTGTAGCCCTCTCAGAAGCACCTGGAGGTGGGTGCTGGATCTAAGCCTTTTGTCTGGGTGGGGAGCTCTGGCTGACGACGAAAGTCTCTCTGGTGTATGCATTCTACGAGAAGCAGTTCATTTCTAGATTAGAGGCTTTCTTGGATAAGGAGTCTGGTTCAAGTGTGAGAGTATGGGACGTCCTATCAGGAAGTTTTTAATTAAAGACATCCGCCTTGTTGCCAATCAGTGTCACGCAAGGGTAAACACTCACTGAGTAACTTCCAGGGGCCAGGATGCCAAACTTCATCACCAACATGGACTTGAAGCTCTACCGTCTTTCATTCATGGGGCCTTTCAGCTCAGGACTTCATTTCGCCTCCCACTACTCATGCATCCGAGTGTAGACACTTCCAGCAACCAGAGAACCCTTCGCCCCTTGACACGCTGTGCTCGTTCTAACCTCAAGACCTTGGTTCATTCTGGTTTCCCTCTTGGATTGTTTCCTTCCAGTCCTCTCTACAAATGCCATTCATCCCTCAAGTCCTTCTCACATCTGACATCCTGTGTGAGGCATCCTTGCCGACGAGTTCAGCCTGCTTCGGGGGCTCGCCTCTCTCTTTTTCCATGGCCTACGTCACACAATTCCGACCTCATTAATATTCAGTCTTTATTTTTCTGCGGTTTTGTCTCACAATTGTACCAGTGCATTCTGAATCCAGGACACAGATTTCAGGACCCAGATTTTTTTTTTTTTTTTTTTAGATATCTTGCAACTTGAAAGATAGGTAGTTGGAAAGTTGAAAGTAAATCTTTTTTAAAAAAAGGATGATCGACATCTTTACACTAAATCCTACAGAACATTACTGAGAGAAATTAAAGGAGACCAAATAAATAAAGGTATAGATCATGCTCATGGATTGTAAGACTCGTTATTACAGTGCAGAAGAATATTTTCATGAGTGTGGGAAAGGCAAAATAGTGCTTTTATGATGCACCAAACATAAAATTGATGTTAGATGACATTAAAAATGAGAACTACTGTTTATCAAAGACATCATTAAAAGGGGAAAAAAATAAAACCAGGGATAAGAAGAAAATATTAGCAAATTATATCTGACAATATTAAGATATTCTACAAATTAATCAAAAAAGATAAGCATCTCAGCAGAAGAAACATGCAAAAGACTTAAAGAGGCAGTTTACAAAAGAGGAAATCTAAATGGCTGAAGAACATGTTAAAAGATGCCTAACTTCACTAGTTATCAGAAAAATGGAATTAAAATCACAGGCAGCAAAAACACAGCCACCAAAATGGCTAAAATAAAAAGGACAGTCACTACCAAATGTTGGTGAGTAGTTGGAATATTTAGGACTCCAGCACACTGTTATTATACAGCGTTAGTATACAGGTGGTACAATCACCTTTTGAATCTATTAACAGGACCTACTAAACCTGAGTATATGTGTATCATACGAGCGAGCACTTTTACTCCTAGGTATATATCAGTATATGTGCTCATCAGAAGTCAGGTAAGAAGAATATTCATAGAAGCACTATGTATAGTGACCCAGAGTAGAAACAAGCTAAATGTCTATCAACAGCAGAATGAATAAATAAATGCGGTGTATCCACGCACTAAAGTCCTTTCAGCAAAGAGAATGAGCAAATTATTGCTACATGTAACAATCTGGATGAATTTCACGGATGTGCTATTGAGCAGAAAAAGTCAGGCACCAAGAGTATGTATTGTATAATTCCATTTCTTTAAAGTTCACAAAGAGACAAAACTAACCCATGGTAACCAGCGTTGCTTTCGGGATGTAATAGCTCTGTTTCTTTACCTGGCTGGTGACATCAAGAGTTTGTTTTTGTGCAAACTCACTGAACTGTATACTTACGAGTGGTGTAGTTTTTTGTTTGTATGAAGTATTTTTGTCTAAAAGCAAAAGATGACGTCCTAGGAGGAAGAGTTGTCACCCAACAGGGAATTGTAAGCAGTGCTTCGCTTCTGCTCATAAGCTCAGGCGTGGAAAATGAGGAAAGTCGAATTGAACAAACAGGCCCCTCAATCCCATTTCAAACCTCACCTTGACCTTGGCAAGGATGAAACACTGGTTTGAGCTACTTGGCTCTTCCTGCTTCAACAAATTTCCTCATAAAACCATTTTACAGCCACCACTTGGCTTTGCTTTCGGTAAAAAAAAGCGTCTTTATCAATGACACTCCCACCCTCATAATCTCCCCGTTGTAGCTCATCTCCTGGCTTGGAATTTCTGAAGTCTCTCTCCTGACTGGGATCTTGTTGAATCTTGCATTATAATTGTGTGTTTTTGCTTCTCATTCCACCGCCCCGACCTCCTGAGGGCAAAGTAGCCCTGTGCCGCTCATGTCCATACACGGGAGAGGCTCAAGGCTGGATTTTTAAAAATATGTAATTTAATTGGGTTAACTGCGAAGCTCAGGGTTATAAACTAAGTGGGTGGTTTCAGCTGCACCTGGGTATGCCTCGAATTGTCCTCGTCGTGAGTGGGATGGAAGGTGACCATTCCCACCAAAGCCCGGCCAGACGCTGAGGCATCTTTGCTCGAGTCTGCAAGGTCACGGGCCTGATTTCCCAAGGCTCTTCTTGAGCACGCTAATTGGTTTAGGATAGTCCAACCAGAACCATCTTAAATAGCGGAGGCAAATTAGAAAACGCATTCTCCTGTTTTTGTGTAAATTCTATCAATTATACCGAAGTGGGGTGCGATGATGTTGTGTTTGGGATCCAGACGTTCTGAACTGGAAGTGTTTCCAGTTTACCCCTTATGAACCCTGGAACGCCGGTGGCGAGGATGGGGGATGGGCCCTTAGCACCTGTGGGCTTATCTTCCCCCACCGCACAGGATTGTGGGAAGGACTCATTCATGCATGTGAGCACTCAGCTTTCAACATTCAACATTTATTCAAAACACTCTGTGTCAGCCGCTCTGTTGGCTCTGGGGACTCACAAAAGGCTCACAGTCCAGTTGGTGAGAAAAATGTTCGGTATTTCTCAACCTATTTTTCATTCCTGGCCCCTAAGGACTTTTCTTCGACACTTTCCTCATCTCCTCCCTCCTCCCCTCCTCCTCCCTCCCTCTCTTCCTCCATGAAATTTTAATACCATAGATATACTGTATATATTTTGATAGGTTTATGCATATCTGTGCTTTCTAATAAAAAGAGTAAGATTTTTCCAACCCTTGTTTGCCAAGAACTACTTCTCTCCCCTTTGCGGGGATTGTCCCTCCACCGGAAGAAGCTAGTGATCACAGGGGAGTGTGGTCAGTGTAAGAGAGGAAGAGGGACAAGCTGTGGCCGCTCCGCACCCGTGGGTGGGAGGCCCACTGTGATGGGTGTCATCTGAGGAAACTTCAGGGAGGAGAAGTAGGAGATACAAGAGATCAGAAGGGATGAATCAGGACCGCCTGGCAGCCACAGGGACGCGGAGCTCTCGGAAAGACACAGGGGTGTGAGGCACAGTGCCCGCCCCGGGTGGGTGCAGGTGGGGAGGCTGAGGGACAGGCGGTGGGCAGGGGCAGCGATGGAGGGCCTTAGATGCCGAGCCCGAGAGCAGACTTCACCCCAAGGACACTGGGGATGCAAAAGGTTTTTAAGAAGGGGAATGACTTGATCGTTTTTATACATGTTCAAGTTCATTCAGGCTCTTGTGTGGATGAGGCAGGGAAATCACATGAGAGAAGTATAGAATTCATAGACGTCAAAGCCAGAAATCTCAGGGACTTGATGAGAGTTGCCTGGGGGGGTGAGGGGGAGAGGAGTTTGGGGACAGGATTTAGTGAAACACCTGATGTGGCAGCGCTGGGCCTGCTGCAGGTAACTGATCAACGGGGACCGTTTGGGGCCTTGACACTGCAGAAGCTTCTCAGAGGCCTCAGAACCTGATTGCTTACACGCCTCCATGGCCCAAGGTTTGATATCTGTTAGGTCAGCCTTTTCCTTTGAGGTAAACTGGGCCGAGTCAGCCTAGCCGGTGGCTGTGTGGGGACAGCGCGGGCCGCTCCCTGGCTGAGCCCCGGCCCCTGAGCTGAACGACGCCCTGAATTATGGGACGGGACGTAACAATGGGACAGGCCAGGCCACGAGCATTCTGAGACCTGTGTAGGGTTGTGGTCACCGGCTTCGAATGCCCCCTTGCCCCTCGGCTCCAGCCGTCCTGAATCCGCCGACCGCACTGGCCGCCGTCCTTGCCATCCCTTCTGCCTGGCTCTGTTCTCTTCCGGGAATGACCTGATCTGCGACCCAGACCCTTGAGAGATGACCACACGCTCCCGTTTGTCTCGGGCCCGCGGTGAATTAGACTGCCGCTGGACCGACCGGCCAACATAAGGCTAATCCATTTCCTATCTGTTACTAGCTTTCAGGATTATCAAGAAAATAAAGGAGCAGATATCATCGGCAGGGGAAATGACGAGTGTGGCTGTGGGAATGCCTTTCCTGTTAAGGGGAGGAGTGGGGCCTGGCGGCCTTTTGGCCGTGGAAGGACTTTTGCCATTCTTGGAGGCCAGGGAAGGATTCAAGAGGATGGGCCGGGGAGAGCGGCTGCTGCTGCTGGTGATGCTGCCGCTTCTCTCTGCGCTGGGGAGCTGGCAGCAGCCGCCGCCCAGAGAGCGTCCCGTCCAGGTCTTGGGGTGGACAGGAACGTGTTCGTTTACCGCCCGGGACTCTCCGATCTATGCTGACGCCATTCCCTCCAGCTTCACTCAGAGACGCACGTTGTGTTTGCTAAGACGGCTTCAAGGTGAAGGCGAATGCTCCTTTTCTCGTCCCGAATCGAATCCATCCACTCGGGGCCACCTCCTCAGGGCTCACCTTTATTACCGAGCATTCCATTCGGTCCCTTTCAAGGCCTCCCGAAGTCAGCCGCAGTGACAGCAGGAATCTGGAACCGCCAAGGCCTCCCTCCCGGCAATCCCTTCTAACTTTGGCTCCCCAAGTCTCAGGCTCATTTGCCTCCCACCCGGGCTGTCTGCTCAGCCCACCTCTGGTCGGACTGACAACCGAGTCTGACTGTTCACCTTGGCTCTGACCCAAGGTGCCTTCGGAACACTGCTTCCTGAAATTGCCCTCATGGATTTGCAACGAGACTCGGGCAGAGGGTCCTGGCTCTACGTCTGCCTGGGGTGTAAGAGCGGATTCAGCTGGACCCACGGAACTGTTCAGATTTCACTAATTTTTAGGAGAAGGTGGAAGCAACAGCGTTGAGAGAGAACCAGAGCCGAAGATGACTGAGGAGCTCGCTAGGGCGCCCCCAGATGCTCCAATGAGGCCCGAACTCCTGACATGGCTCGAGTTTCATCCCAGGCAGGAGCCACCTAATCACTGAGAGGGTAGATCGAGCGATTGCTGACCGTGCATTCTGGTACCCAGAGAGAGAGGTTTACCCCACAGCTCCTGGCATAGTCCCCTTTTTAAAAATTAACTAGGTTAGGAGCTCAGGGAGTACGTTAAATCGACGCCGAGAGGATGCAAAGCTGGGAGCGAAGACCAGAGCAGCCTCCAGACGCTGAGCAGTGACGAAAAGTGTGGAGAAGAATGAGAAGTGTTCTCGGATGGGAACCGTGAGCGGTTTCTCTAGGAACTATGCAGGGCAAGAGAGAGGTGTGGGGTGCCACCGTGAGCTGCAAGAGTTTGGGGGTTTCAGTTGAGAATAAGGTCGGGGGAGTATAAAACAGAAGATCCAGCATCTCGAAATTTCACCTATCCACATCTAAGCCTGTCAAATTTGTGCCTCCCTTGATGGTTCCAATTTCCATTAATCAGAGCTGTTAGCATTCCAGAAATATCCATTATATGGTTTTAATGATCTATTATATGATTATAACCTGTAACCAATCATTTAATATGCGTGTATGTGGTACGTGATCCCATAAATTTTAGCAAATCATTTGATGATTCATTCTGTTAATATTTATTGAGCGCGTAGTAAGTACTATCCGCTCTGGAAGATGCTGGAAAAGCAGCAGTAAAAGAGACTGACGTAGTCTTTGTCTCCTTAGAGCTTGTTCTGCTAGGGGAGACCCACATGAAACTAGTAAACACACAATACAAAATTATTCAAAATTATAATCCTCATTGGCTTTGCGAAAGTACAAGATTCTTGACAGCGTGTCGTGGGGAGACAGCTTTGGCTGTAGGAGGAAGGCTCAGGAAATATTCCTCGAGAAAGTGAACTCGGAGCTCACTTAGGGCCATATAGTTATTCTGTCCAACATGGCAGCCATAGACATATGTGAGTATTTAAATGGATTAAAAGCCAATAAAATTAGAAGTCTCGTTCCTCAGTAGCGCTAACTACATTCTAGTGATCAATAGCCACCATCGGCAAGTGGCTACCGTATTATATAACATAGATATAGAATGTTTCCATCCTTGCAGATAGTTCTACTGAGTATGCTGTTGTATCGTCTTTAACCAGCTGAAAAGGAGCCCAGGGGAGGTAGAAAGAACCATCGAAAGCCAAAAAAAAGTGCTCCCTAATTTAGAAAAACAATTATAATCGAGAGAAATAAGATTTTTAGGAAGTTCAGTTGATGGTGACGTTGGATGAAGGGTCCTCCTGTTTCCTGATGCAAACTTGAACAGATAATACCCAGCCGATGGTTCGGTTCTGATTCCCACACGGGCCTCCTGTTCTGGACCCTTATCCTAGTTTCCAGGTATACGAGAGAACAATATTGTGCTTGAGTCATTCAGCAAAATATAAAACAAGCGACATGGAATAGGACAATTGACAATAAGTTTCAAATTGTATAGTAAAGATCACACGTAAATAAATATGTGCCGCCAGCCCCTGAGTCGTCTGGCCTTTGCAAGTGCTCCCTTGCCCTCGGCCCACGGAGTAAGTGCCAGCGCCCTTGAGCGTTCTGTCCTGGGCCCCACTCTGTCACTCGACGCCTTCCCCTGAGTGCGGCCGTTCGCTCCCCGACTTCGCAGGTGATCCTCACGCTGAGGGTTCCAGGTGGGTGTTTCCAGCCCGGACCTCTCTCCGTGCGTCAGACCTCTACATTCAAACGCCCGCTGATAATCTCCGATTGGACATCCAACCACAGACACCGCAAACTCATCCGTACGGCGCCCACCAAACCGCACCTCCTTCTCAGCTCCCGACCTCAACGGCGGCAGCGCGCTTCAAACCAGAAGCCGGAGGCACCGAAATCCTACCAGTCACCAAGTCCTGCTGAGTCGGCCTCCCAGATGGCTTCCTGAATTCACCGAGTTATCCCTCCTCCTCTCCCCACGATCCTGGTTTATCTTTCACGTGCAAGCTCGAGTCTCCTCTCCATGTCTGATGGTGCCTTTCCAGTAAAGCCCTCCCCATTGCATGAATCCAAACACTGTCCACAGTTACAAGACTCGTCTCGATTTGGCCCTGATTGCTCCTCTGGCTGCTTTTCCCTCGTACAGTATTCTGCACATACACGTGGGTTCATTTCATCCCAAGAAACTATCATGCCTAATTCACCTTGGGATCTCACATGTGCCATTTCCAGAAACGTCTTCACCATCACCATGGCTTCTTTCCCCCTTTTTCCTGGCTTATTCAGTTTAAATGTCAGTGGTTTTTGTTTGTTTGTTTGTTTGTTTGTTTTGTTTTGTTTTTTCCTCCCGGTTCCCCAATGTGGGGTTAGCTGTCCCTGCCATATACCCATTGAAGTGGTTGAATGTCAGTCCCCCAAAGATAATCCCAGAACCCGTGAATGTTACCTTAATCGGAAAAAAGGGTCTTTGCAGAAATAATCAAGGATCTTGGGATGAGATGGTTCTGGATTCTCCGGGTGGGTCCTAAATACAGTGACGAGTGTCGCAGAGAGAAGAGAAAAAGGGCATGTAAATAAGGAGACAAAGACTGGAGAACGAAGCCCTAAGCTGAAGGTCAGGAGCCTCCAGAAGCTGGACGAGGTAAAGAAGGACCCTTTTCTGCAGCCTCCTGAGGAAGCGCGGCCCCGCTGACACCTGGATTTCAGTCGTGTAGCCTCCAGAACTGTGAGAGCATAAATTTCTGCTATTACAAACCACCTACTTTGTGTCGATTTGTGACAACAGCCCTAGGAAGTGAATGCATCCCCTCCCCTTAACGCCTGTGACACCTCTTTATCACAGCGCTTCAAAGTGGCCTCTGTCCCTGTTTGTCTCACTTGCAAAGCTTCGAGATGGCAGGAGCGTGTGTGTGTTTATAATCGTGTCCCCAACACTGGCTCGGTACCTGGTACAGATTAAGAAATCAGTCATCATTGGCTGCATGAATGAAGCACTGTCGACTGCTGTGCACGAGATACGCTCTGGGGAGAAGATGAGCTTGAGCTGGTCTGATGAAATGCGCAGGACTTGGGTAACCCCGAGAAGGGGCGTGGCTGTTCCCGACAGCGGGAACCAAATTCAGGAGGGCTGGAAACGAGGACGTGAGGAGCCCGTGAGCTCGTCGGGGTCAGCCTGACCCCAGGACAGGGTCCCCGAGATGAAGCTGGGTGATCGCCCAGGTGAATGAGTGGGGTCTGCTGCTGTGGGCCAGAACCTCCCTAGCAGGGGCCCTCGGCATCTCTGGGTGCTGCCAAAGGGTCTCAGGAGTCATTGGGCTTCTGGAATTGCAACTGGCTAGGACCAGCTACTTAATCTGTGGGCCCCAGTGCAAAGTAAAAATGTGGGCCTCTGGTTCAAATGTCATTAAGAACTTCAAGATGGCCACAGCAGAGCCTTCAAGTGCGGAGCCCTTCTATCTGTGGGGTTCCTTGTAACTAACTGCACAGGTCTCACATCCAGGAAGCTGCCCCTGAGCGGGGCAGGAAGACTCGCTGAAGCGGATGTGAGTGGGCTGGATGGGCAGGGGTGCGTCGGGGGGACGGGGGAAGGGGCTCTGCTGCGACAGTGTGGGAGGTGGCGGTGAGGAGCCTCTGGGTGAAGGTGGATTCAGGGGCGTGTGAAGGTAGGAGAGGCTGGTCCAAGAGATGCCACGTGCTCAGAGTCGGAGGCGCTTCCGGGCCTTTCCAGGCCTCTCAGGGCAGGGGGCGGCATTTGGGGGGCGAGGGTGTCATGGGCGTTGGGCTGGGAGCTGCAGCAGGCCGGAAGGACGCAGGGTCGACAGCGATGACGAGAGTGAACCGGGCTTTTGCTCCACAGAGGATCCTCTTAGGGAGTCAGCTAGTCACCTGGGAGGAAGATGATGGAAAAGGCGATACAGTGGTTGTCGAACGTGAGGGGGTCGAACCCCCAAATGCTTCCGGGGCTGGACCGTGTGAGGATGAAAGAAGTAGGGACCGTCGCAAGCGCGTGACTGTCCACAAGTGACAGCCACTGTGCAGCCTCAGCTACATATGGGCCCAGTGGCCAGAGCTTCAGATTTTTAATGAGAAGCCAAAGATTCAGAACGGTGAAATCTTTCTTAATTTTTAAGTGTCGACAACTAAGTAAATATTTTCTTATAAATACTGTGAGCCAAACAAAACGCACCCATGGGCCTGATCTGGCTCCCAGGACCCAGCTCGTGGCCTCTGCACGGGACACAGTGGATGACAGCTTGGGCGTTGAGTGGTGTGTGTGTGTGTGTGTGTGTCTGTGTGTGTGTGCGTGTTCAAATCCCGCTCTGCCCCTTGACCAGCTGTGCTCCTGGGGAAGAACCTTGCTAGCCCTCACTTTTCTATATAATAGGGATCATTTTAGCATTTATCGCTCAGGTGCTGGTGAGGGTTAAACGACCTCTTTAATAAGGGTAAAGCACAGATGACAGCACGTAAAAGCTGTTCTTAAATACCTACTACGTGTCGGGTTCTGCGCGCTGTGCTGTGTGCTTTGTGTATTTGATTTCATGCTCCCAGCCACGCTGTCGAGCAGGCTGTATTCCAGTGTACCCATGTCCCCGAGCTGGGCTGGAGAGAAAGGCTCAGAGACAGGAAGCCACTCGCCTCAAATCACAGACTCCCAGTCTGAGCGAGAATTCAAATCTCGTTATTTCTGTCTCCGAAGGTGTTGCTTTTGAAACAGTTGTTCTTACCCTTTACTGACTCTTGTGTTTTATCTTGGAGGTTTCTAGAAAAAAAAAAATGTTCTAGCCAAGGGTACTTTTCAGAGAAAATTTTAATAGCAAAACAAACTCCAAAAAGGAAAAATACTCTCTCTCTCTCTCTCAAAACAAAAGTAATCAAAGCTGTCAGTGCATGTCCCCACCCCCATCGAAGGACTCTTAAATGACATTATTCTTTGTATTCTCCCAAATCCCCAAGACAACCACTGTATCCTTAATCTGCCTCAGGGGTGAGGGAGTGACAGTTTAATGGACAAGGGACCTATGTATAGCCCCAAGGCAAGAGTTTAACAGGACTCATGCTTTTATTGAGTAGACCAACTGCCTTTGGGACCACTCAGCCATGGTGACAGGTGTCAGAGCCTCGTATGGAGCCCTCGGGGCTCTATGCCCTGGAAGGCAGTTCGTATTGGCTCAGCAGCCTGCACTTCATGCTTATCCTTCAGTCTGCGAATGGATCATCCCATCTCCCACTTCTCCTTGAGGGCTTTACACTCTGGAGTTGTCTCCGTAGAATCTTCCAGCAATCAAATTCTCTTTCCTCAAAAAAAAAAAAAAAAAAAAAAGATTAGCGTTGTTTGTAGATCTGAAAGTAGCGGGAGTTTTAACGTTTCCGGGAATAAATTCTGGGCATTTGGACTGGGAGCGGAGTCAGGGTGGCAGGAGGGCCCAGAAAGATGAAATTCATGGCAAACAGCTTTGCTCGATTCTCCGACCAGAGTCAAGCCAGCGGGTCCGAGAGCACGATGTTCTCATTAGTAGCCTGGACAATGACACAACTGGTTTCCGTCCCCAAGCCGAAGATGGCATCTCAGCCTGCAAAGGGGAGCACTCTCCTGAGCCTGTGGGGTGGGAGGGAGATTTTGTCCTCCCCGTGGGAAACAAAGGCATTAAGCCCAAAGGACTCAAATCGGAATGTCGTCTGGCCGTACGGCTGGCCTAAACAATACATGTTACATATTTTGTTTTGGAGGATTTTCTCTTCGGTCTTTTCATGTCAGGATTTCAGACTAAGATGCTTCTCTTTCCCAACTGCCAGATCAAAACTGAATAGTGTCTTAGTCTAAGGGGCACAATATCTGCGTTATTTCTGTTAATACGGCGGCCGCAACCGGGTCCAGAAGCTTGACCCAAGCTGGTTGACATTTTTTGGCCCTCGGCTGATAGTTACTTAAATTGTTTTCTTTTTTCACACTTTTCTGGATTCTTCCAGAGGATTGGAAGGATGTAAAGAAAACCTCAGTGCTTTCTCAACAGGGAAAACTGAAAGCCGATAGGCATTTCTGCTCTTAAAGAGAAAATGATGGTCGCAGTTAGCTAGCAGTTAATAATGATTGTGATCGCAAATCTCCTGAGCTGCACAGATGTGGCAGATAGAAGCAAGTGAGGGTTTCTGTGCTTTCTCCATCAGTGAAACGCAGAGATGGAGCTTGGCTCTGGCGAAGCCATGCTCCAGTGCCACAGGGGAGCAATGAGTCACCAAAGATGCGACCCCTGCCCGTACTGAGATGATAGCAGAACGCGAGAGCAGGGTGCCCACTGCGACACCCCGGAAGACAGGCACGGTCTCCAAGCTCTTTTCTAAATCGATGGCTTGGATTCGGGCCACATTTGCCAATATAAATGGCACCTTCAAGGCTGAGCAAGCTCGTGAGCTAGCAAACCACAGCCCCACTGGCTTCTTCAGACAACTGTAGGATTTGCCCACCTTTTGTAATTTGTTTCTATGGACGAATGCATTGATCTGCGTGTCCTGAAGCTCTAGGTCACCATCCCGCTGGAGGGAAAGCCCCCTCCTCTCTCTTTGTACTGGGGTTCTGCTTTCTTAGAGGTTCCAGTCAGCGGAGGCCAAGCAGGGGGCACTGGCCTGAGGGACATCCCCCATCCTCATAAGGGCAGCGCGATTGTACAGAGAGCAGGAACCCCTGTTCTCACCCAGCCGTGACAAGGCGCCTCCTCCCTCGGGTGTCAAGAGGCCAGATGGGGACCCCGGATTTCTACCTCCATCTAACAGTAACGAGGTGGTCTCCCTGTCCCCAAACCTTTGGCCGGAGCAGGATTAGAAAACAGGCACTTAGAAACAGGTTTAAATATGCTCACGAGTCTCATCGCATGTTTTGATAAACAGCTTTCTCTGTGGCTGCTACGACAAACGACCACCAACGTCGTGGCTGAAAGCGACAGAAACCGAGTCTCTCGCAGTTCCGAAGGCGGAGCGAAGGTGTTGGCACAGGGGCTCTCCATTCGGAAACGAGGGGGCCATCGGTCCTTCGCCGTTCTTGACTTGTGGCCACTTCACTCCAATCTCTGTCATGTTCCGTATCTGGACCGTATTGATGCCAGAAGCCTGGTCGCGACATTGTGCTACAGTTTTATGAGATGTCACCATTGGGAGAAAATGGATAAAGGATAAAGGGGTCTCTGTACACGGTTTCTTAGAATCGCATGTGAATCTGCAATTGTCTCAAAAAAGTTTCATTGAAAACATGACACAAACTTAAAAGAACTATGTTTTTGTATTACTTTTATAATTAATAATAAAAATAAACAACTTCCTGGGAAATATATATTTAACATAAATTTCTACAAAAGGTTAATATTATTATTTCACATGATCTTTTATGTCACTGTTAATAACAGACAATTCGATAGAAAAATAAAAGCTACGAACAATTCTCAAACTAAGAAATGGAAACGGCCTTTACGTAGTGCGATCGTGAGCTCCATCGGCTTACCCGCCACTCTCAAAATACTCCTGATTGGACAGTAAGTCCTGCGATCATCTTACTCATGAACCAATAAAAAGATGGTCACCTTCACAAGCAGTGAGAGTAATGTGAAAAAACAAGTTACTGTTTTTAGAATCGAAATTTGCTGATTCTCAAAGTCTGCTCTGCTGGTGAGTATACAAATTGACTTGGGTTTGCTAGAGGGTATTTATCGGTATGCATCAAAATCCTTTAAAAAGTATATTCACACGAACAGCAATTCCATTTCTAGGAAATTAGATGAGTAAACAAAGATGTATGTTCAAGTATTTTCATTGAAATGCGTATATATAAAAGTACATATATATGTATACATTGAAAACAATTCAAATAGTAAATGTTTATGAATACATAAATAACAGTACATACATGTACCTGTGATGAAATATTATGTAGCCATTCATGTATACGTATATAACATGATATTAATATTAGAATATCTTGGCAAATGAGTTACTTGTTAATGCTTATTTTCTTATGTATACGATCCTGCGTTGTCTCAATTTCAAAAGTCATGTGCAATTTTTACCATCATACTACAGCGAATCTGTTTTAAAAGGATCCTAAGAAAATTATATCTAGAAGATCAAGGAGATTAAGTGAAGGAAGACAAATGCAAAGTGTCACTTAGGAAGGTGGGCTCCATGGGATGTGAGAATCGATTCTAGCATCTTAAAGATATATATGGTAAAGCCTGGGCTTAGTCAGCCTGAGAAAGACCGTTACTTGCTGTTCTGTTTTTGAACGCAGAGTTGAATTCAATGGCTGCATTCGAAACTAGAACGTGTGAAAATGGTCATGGAGATAGAAAGTAATGCATAAGGAATGTAGCCGGTAATATTGTAATAACTATGTACCGCATCAGAGAGGCACTACATTTATTGGGGTGATCACTTTGTGAATTGTATAGATGTCTAATCACTATGTGAATCCGCAATTGTCTCAAAAAGTTTAACTAAAAAACATGGTTTTTTAATTCTATACCTGACACTAATATAGTATTGTATACCAACTATAACGGAAGAATAAAAAATTATGAAAATAAAAATAAAAAATAAAAATGTAGGGAAAGGAACGAGAACATCTGAGATAGGGACCTTACACACTGTAAGATACTGTGAAAATGTTGGTCGTCACTCACCTCGCACGTGGCCTCTCCGTGTGGCTGAGACGGGGTTTAAGGGGAGCTCTGGAACCCCAGTGAGCCAACTGGATCCTCGTGGTGCACGAACAGTTCACATTCAGCCCTGGGCCGTCCTGGGGCTCTGTGCTGTGACGTCACATGGTGTGGTGCCAGGGCAAAGGTTTGGACATTGCAAGACGTGGTTTCCAATTCTGACGGACCTTAGAAAACCTGGGCGAACTCGGTAATTCCTCCAGCCACTTTCTCCACCTGGAGAAACTAAGACAGGCATCAGCCTCACGTCACAGCCGTGTTCCGAGGGGCCGATGAACTGGGGTGCGTGAGGAGTTTCGTGACTGTGACATGCTGCAAAGCCCGGTTTTGTCAGAGAGGCAGCGTTGACACCGGAAGCCTGGGCATTTCCGGCTGAACCCAAGGGCCACTTGTCGTCACGTGAACTCGACGAGTTACTTAAACCCTCTGAACTTTTGTTACCTCATTTATAAAATAAAAATTATAATTATGTCCTCATAGTGTTTTTTTTAAAATGAGAATTAAATGAGATAGTAAGGTAGGAAAGGAAATTCAAATTTACTGAGCACCTGCTGTGTCATACACAACCTAGGTGCTTTTAACGACAATGAAAAAACAGACACGAGGCATATTATCCTCCAAACTACCCTTTGATGTAGAGGGGTTCGCTTTACGTTCAGGTCCTTACAATGTTCCTTATGTTATGGGATGTTCTCTCAGTTATTTTATTTGTGAAAAACAAAGCAGCATTTGGGAAAGACACGCTAGACACAGATGACTCAGTGGACGCTGGTTCGGGGCACACAGTCACCTGACAGAATCTGCAAAACAGGTGACATGAGCGCTGAATGGGGGGCAGCATCCCGGGGCGGTGCGGGCACGTGAGCATACGGGCCGCCCGGGCGTGAATCGACATCCGTCGGGGGAGAGAGGGGGGTTGTCCAGCCCTCCCCACATCCTTAGTGAAATCGCTTCTTTGGTGTGATGAGTAGTGTCAAGACAGGTGGCTGGTTAGGAGTATCTCACAGGCTCTACCCCCGTCAGGAATAAGACATAAGAAAGTGGCCGATCTGTGCCTGCCACCAGCCCCTTGGTCCTCTGTGCCCAACTCAGAAGTGCCCAGTGCTCTCCTAAGAATGTCGCCATGTCTGCCCAGCCGTCAGCCTTCCGCGTGTCATGCTTGCTGCACTGCAGGCCAGAGCAGGTGTTCCCCAAACTACAGAACCAGCCGAACAGTTTTGTGCTTCCTTGCCATGCACCCATCTCTGCACGTCTGGCGGGGTACAGCCCAACACTCCTGAGGCTGTGACAGAGGGACTTTATAGTTCCTCATCTGCCTCTAACCCCAAGAGGCTATTAGTAATCACCAGAAGAACCTAATGTTTTCTGAACGGCCATATTTGCTTAAGTCGAAGGCGATGTCGTGACAGACACTGGGGAAGTTACTTGAGTGTAGTAGGCCTCAGTTTCTCCTTCTGTGGCACGGAATGGTGACAGCAGTGTGCACTTCAGAGAGCTCTCCTGCAGACGGAGCTGAGGAGCAGGAGGAGCTCAGAACACCGCTGGACTTCAGTACACAAAACCTCTTACGTCTGGGAAAACGCTTGTTACGTAAATTAGAGGCGGTAGCACAGGGTCTTGGTACTTGCACGAGAGCCCTGTGGGGCCAGCTAACGGTGTGCAACCGGTGGCCATACACCTACTTCTGGGATCCAAGAAACATCTCCCTGTCGGCGAATCCACCTGCACCGCCCCCTACGCCACCCCGCCAGGGCTGGAGGCGACGCGCACACCCCGCCCCTCCCCGTCCTGTTCCTACTTCTGGCACAAGGCAGGAGGGATCCAGTCCCAACCTACGCCTAATGGGTCTTAGTTTTTCTGCGCTAAGTGACCTCTCATCGGGATGCTGGTTATGACAATTCCTGTTTCCCTTTGTCACTTGCCATCTCATTCTGTGACTCTCCGCCTTCCCCCGTTGACGCTAAGGATTCCCAGAAGGCGCCCTGGACTGTGAACGGGGCACTGTGGGCTCTAGGGACATCCGGTCTTTTCCCACCAGAGTCGGGGGTGGGGGGCGGTTGTTCCGCGCTCAGGCGAGCGAGCGTCGTGCCGGCACCGTGGGGGGCATCGTGGGGGTTTCCACGCATGTGCCCGGACGCGCCGGCACACGCGTGCGGACCGACGGCAGGTGGCACCCGGGCCCCCTTCTTCCCGCAGCTCCCGGACCTGGCACCGGGAGAGAAGGAGGAGAAGCATCCGCTTTCACCCTCTCGTGGCGTTGGCCTCACGCTTGTCCTGAAGAGTTAGGGCCCCTCGCTCACCTGTAGCCTCTTCCTCTTCCCCTACTTGGTGACCTTCGTTCCTCCTCCCTGGGACTCTCCAGCTTGGGTGTGTCAGGCCCAGTGTGTGAGTGTGGGGAAGGCGATGGCTCACTGTAAACGCGCCCTGCAGACTGTGTCACGTCAGGAGGAAGTCACATTGTCCTGCCACACTGACCATGCCCCCCGCTGGCTCTGGGGCCGTGCTGGTGAGGGCAGTCACTGGGAAAAGAACATTCCAGACCTGAGGGCTGAGATTGCATCTTCCCAGAACTGCTGTCTTTATTTTGGTTGCCGCTTATCTCAGGAGACTATGGCCCTGGGTCTCTAAGTATTTAGAGGCTGCTGCTTCCTATATACTTGAGATGATCACACTTATTAGGCAAATTCCTTTGTCAAGTTCATACCAAACACCCTATCACTGATGGGGTTCGTCTTCTCTGTCAAGACAGCAAATGTGAGCGTGGGGTCCACCGAGAGGAGGATGGTGCCTCCTTCTTGTCCCAGATGGGGACAACACGACCCTCCCTTCCCACACAAAAGAGGCTATTTACAGTTTGTGTCTATAGCAACCTAGGCGTGTCTCCATAAGTAGAACTTTCCAGAAAAGCCTTGCCGAGCTAATTTTCTTATCAATACCCTAAATGGCGTTGACCGACAGGGAGAGGCAAAGCTATATACACTTTCTGCCAACAAGTAAAAGGCATAGCTGATACACGTGAGGAGTGAGAGGGAGAGAGATGTTAACGAGGTGTTAAGTAAGTAAACGCCTGGCCAGAAATGAGAGAGAAAAATTGCACCTATGTTTTTTTTTTCTCCTCTAATTATGCTCTGGCTTGTCGAAGAGTAGATAAGGCAAGTAGGACATGCTTGTGTTGCGGTTGTCAAGGAGACGGAGATCTATTCACTTGGCTCGAGGCCCAGGCCAAGTGAAGGAGCACAGCCCAGCATTTAGGATTCTGGACTTTCCCCCAATCTCTGCACCTCTGCCCCAAAGCTCTGCTGAGTTTAGTGACTGATGAAATTGCTGACCTACATGACATGTGCTGTGGCAGGGGACTTTCAGCCAGTGGGAGATGGCCTGCGTCCGCGAGCGCTGGGCAAGGAGAGCATCCACAGCCCAAACCCCAGCACCCACTCTGCGGGGCTGCGAGGCTCACAGAGGCTTCCTCGGCCCACTGACTGGCTCGCTGAAGGGACAGGTGACCGGAGCAGAGAAACGAAGGCTGGAGTGAGGGCGGCTTGGGGCCAGAGAGGGGCACGCAGGACTTGAGAGCAAGGGAGCTGAGTCATGGGTGTTGTCAGCGTGTTTCCATGTCAACCAAGTGTTTTGGATCCAGGTGCTGGAATGGCAAAGGTTTTTCTTGCAGGACGGTGGGGAAGCCTGTGGGACCAGCTAGGCCAACGTGAGCCTTGATGGCTGTTCTGTTTTTCCTTGGATCCTCTCTTGTGGAGTCTTTTCCCCTTAGTCCACTGGTAAATAATTACAGAGCCCTGGCCAGGCGATGTGGGACTGTCCGCCAGGCTTCATTAGCCTTGGACATGAATGAGACTGTCAATTCCTAGGATCAGATTTTGTTTGCTCAGCTGCATCTTCACAGGACCTCAGTGCTTCTTTCAGAATCCCAGCCCCCGCTAGCATCTCTGAGAGTTCCGGGGCGCCGTCCATATACGCTCCGCGGTCGGTCCAGCTGTATGGAAACGGCACCCTGCTTTCTTAAGTCGCTGTTTTAGGGGGCCCCTGACAAAGTTGTCAAAGTACAGAAGTTTTGTAGATCAGGTCTGAGATACATGTGATCTCTTCTCTTCAGGGCATGACCCCACTGCCTCCAAGGGGGATAATTAGCCTGGAGTCCAACCAAAGATGTCCATGCTTTTCACGTACATTGTTTTTCTCCTCTGGGACATGTTCTCCCCGGGCAGGCCTTGAAGTTTGCCTTGTTCTATTCTCTCCTCCTCCGTGATAGTTTACCGGTTGAAGAGACTAAGTTCAAAGAAATATTTTTCTGTAGATGAAGGGATCCAAAAAGTACAGGTGAATGCTGAACGGTTTGATTGCATACACGAGCAAGAGGGCCTCAGAGGAGCCAATGAAGACAGAGGAAGCACCTGAGACGAGCGCGTGGGGCCGGGGGGGAGCTGAGACCCGGGAGGAGCACATCCTATGCGCTTCCATAGCAACCGGCTTCCTTCCTCATCGCCTCCCACAATCACAGTGCCTTGTAATTGCGCTGCTGGCCGCCCCTCCACTAATCCGTGAGCTTCAGAGACGGAAGCTTTAATCTCCGCGTTCCCAGAACCCGGCTCAGGTCCTGATGGATGACAGGTGTTCAGAGCACAGAAGGATGGCTCGAGCGAAGAATGGGAGGCAAAACGGGCACATCGTGGGGCGGGGCGGTAAACAGACGCGCTCGGTTTGCAATGATGGACATGCGTAGGGAAATGGCTCTCGGAAGGAAGGGGAGTGATTGATACCTTGCTGGTTGGCCTCGAGCACCTATATTTTACTTAATAGAGAGGCAGAAGCCAGAATCAAGCCTTGAGCATGGATCCAACAACAAGGCTTGAGCACTAGTTTTCAGAAGTTGTGTTTAGTTCGGCTGGGGTGGGACGAGGGAGGAAGGAGGCTGCGGGCTGGGCACCCGGCACGGTGTCGCAGGTCGTCGGCATGCGACAGAGAGGTGAGAGGGACGGAGCCACAGGAGCATTTTTGGGGGGATAAGAACGTGGAATGGAGCGGGAGGGAGAATGAACGGGAATTAGACTGGGCGCCGCGGCCAGTGTGGGCTCCGTCTTCGGGCTCCGCTGGCTCCTGTCCCGATTCTGCCTGCGTGGTTCTTGGCAAATGACCTAACTTCTCTAAACCTCAGTCTCCCCGAGGTGGGGGTGACGACCTGCTGTGAGGATTGCCCGAGATCACGCAGGGCACTGCCGAAGGCTCGCTGCCATGTGATCAGTGAATATCCTCAAACACCTGCCTGTGCGTGAGGCCCTGCAAAATCAGGATACGAAACAGGGCAGATGCCATCCTGTCCTCCAGCACCCCAAAGGCGACCCGAGGGAGTAGGGATATTCGTAAACCGTGCTCTGTGATATAATGTGGTAAATGACCTAACAGAAGGCTGACATTCATGTCATGGGACTCAGACGAAGAGATGAACGGGGCCTGGGCAGTTAAGACAGATGCCACGAAGGAACCGTCCTTGATCTGGGTTTTGAAAAGGAGTAGACATTTCGAAGATGAGAGGAAGGAGGAAGTAAAGAATTTCAGACAAAAGGAACTACTGTACAAAAAGACAAGGGTTGATGACGCACCTCCCTTCTGGGGTTATCGTAGGGGGCGCCTGAAGCACCCAGGCCTGTGAGGTGTGAAGTAAGCTCCCTGAACATCACCGAACATCAATTTTCTCCCTGCCGTTGCTGAATTCCAGCCGTGTCTTCTCTAGACGACTCGCAGCTCAAATCCAGAAAATGGAGGAACGTCTCAGAAAAGAGAGGAGAGGGAAGGCACGCGTTCCGAGACCCAAGCTTTTATGACCGTGGTTAACGAGTGAATGAAGCGGATAAGACAAGTGTCTGCAGAGGACACTGACAAAGGTCACTCGGGGTAAAAGGAGCAGAAACAAGAGGGTTCGTGTCACACAAGCTGGGGAAGGAAATGTCTCAAGAGTGGGTTCGGTCAGTTATGTCACATGTAATGAGAGGTCAAAAATAGAAGGACATTGCCAGGGCTGCTTCTAGTGACTCTCGGCAGCCTCCTCGGGGGTTTCCATGGTAACAGCTGTGACCACTGCAGCGGGCTGGCTCTCTCATGTTTGCACAGGGCTCCAGAAATGTCTCTTCTTCCCTTAGCATCCCATTGCCCCCCACACCCCTCCATCCCACCAAGTCCGTGGTACAAGCAGGTCCCAGAGAGCTGGGAACCAGGGGGCGCGCAGCTCTACCCATAGCCACCCCGCAGACCAAGCCACTCTCCCAGGACGGCCTCCCCCCGCACTAGACCCTTCTGGCTGTTGTGGTATCCACGTGGGAGAAAGCCACTTCATGAAGGGCGGATGCCTTCCGACCCGGACTCGGCCTTGGGAAGGAATTCGGTAGAGCTGCTTTAAAGCAAGACCAAGTCTTCCTGTGCTACTGTTGCAGCTGGGACTTCGAATGATCTGTTGGTATGATTCTCCAGAAGATGACCTTGAAGAATCAGACTTCAGCTATTTAATGGCAAATAAATGTGGTCATCAAGATAAAGTCCTAGGAGACTGGGCCATTTACAGATGCACCGGTAAGTAACGAGGCTATCTTAAACCCCTGCAGTGTCCATCTGTTCCAGAGCCTACAACAAAACTCAGGGAGCTTACAGTTCCTAAAAACTGCGGAATACAGGCTGACCTTCGCATGACTCGTATGTCAGTGCGTTAGGATGTGGGCTCCCTTTGCTTTTTTTTTTATAGCTGAAACCCTACAGACTGGACCAAAATAGAAGTGACTCCTGAACGTATGACAATGCAGTGGAGAAGACAAATAAACATCGTGAGAGATTTCCTCTTCCTTTGCTTCTTTTTCCGCTTTATATTTTTTAAAACGTAGTGAGTGGGATCTGAAGATCTACTCTAAGACAGCGGCATGAACCACATTAATGTTTCATTCACTTGGGTTGGCCGGTACTTTAAAACCGAATAAAATGGACTTAAAGATACAAGATGGAAGGTGATCGTAATATAATTTTGGTTTCTCCAAAATCATTTCTCCAATAAGGGCAAAAGCAAGTGGTTAAGGAGGAAGTAGTCTGTAAGGAAAAACGAGCCATAGCTAAGGGGCTCGCAAACGGAGCGGGGAAAGCTGAAATCTGCACTTGTGTGAGAGAAGCTCCTGACTCTTCACCAGGGGCTGGGCTGTGGTTCTTATTCGGCTGGGTCTTTCTCACTCCACGCTCAGCAAAAGCTTGCTGGGTAGTCACCAAACACTCACGTAGCATCTGCTAATCGCAAAGCAGAATACTTAGCACATGGGAGCATGACAGCAGAATGATGCTCAAAACCACCTGCATCTTCACCTGCCTCAGCACCCCCAGACTAGATGAGGGCCTCGTTATGTGTTTGCTCAGCACCCCGAGTGCCACAGTCCTCGCTCTCGTGCCATTCGATTAATAACCATCTTCCTACAAATCGTAAGCTCCGAGGGCAGTGACTCTTGGTGAACCGACCCCCCTGTATCTGGAGCATCTAGTATTCTACCTGACACGGAAAGTAGGTCTTCAACACATCGTGAGCGAATGAATGCATGCATGAATGAATGAGCCAGAAGCGGAAGAATGAATACCACTTCGAGGCTATTGAGATGATCAGTTCGTCCCTCTTTTGAAACAGCCGTGGAAGGATGTCATTCCAACGTCAGCTCACTCTCCCCTCCCTCCTCTTTCCCTCCTTCCTTCTTTCTTCTTCTCTTGCTGCCACAAGCTTCCTTCCTCACCCCTCCCGCCAGCCCCTCCGATATGAAAATGACGATATGAAAATCAGCTACAACCACAAAACGCATGCCGAGCGTCTGCATCCTGGAGGAGGCGCTGCTGACGAGCACGGCCCACGTCCCCCTGCGTGCCAAGGGGCTTTTTAAGTAATAGGAACATGTCGGCTAGCATGTTCTCAGTTGAGAAAGAGAAACCATGCCTTGTGGTGGCTTGGAGTTTACACCAATTTTTCTTCACCTTTGAAGACGAAGAGCCCTAAAAGCAAAGCAAGTCACAATGAGCCTGGATGCCTCAGGCTCCAGGCAAGGCAGGAGGAATGTTGTTTAGAAAGAGACTTGGTAATTGCCGTGCTGGAGAGCCGACATTTGCAGAACTCAATTGCGTGGCGTCTGACTGAGTAAGTTAGCAAAATAAAGACAGATGGCAATGGATTAACTCCAACACGCCCACCAGACAATGGCAGCCGACGTGGAGAACCGTGGAGAGCTCTGAAAGAGCGCTTTCTGGGATAGTTCGCCCACGGCCTCGGTAGATGCCACCTAGTGACTCGCCCGAACACTGCATCTCGCACAACCATGCACACCCAGGACACGACAAAAGGGGACGGAGCCGAACATAGATTGGCTTTGTTTAACAGGAAAAGAGAGAGGGAGGGATACAGGATCATGGGGGCTTGAAAATTCATCGTTTAATGTTCAGTTCACTGAGAAATAATAGGTTTGGAGAAAAAGAAAGAAAGAAAGTAAAAAAGGAAGAAGAAAGAACACAAGTTCCGCCAGACAGGCAACTATCTCTCATGTCAGAAATACGTGACCCGGGGACAGATACGAGATTTAGGGCAGATTTGAGTCCTGACTTTATATGGGTAAAACCGAGGGTAGTGAATCATTTCATTTCAAGCATCGGCTCCAACTGAGTAGCAGAAGCTCTCTGGGTGGGGTGGGATTGTGAGGTGGCCTCCGGCTCACAGTCGGGACCCTGTGGACACTGAGGTCGTCTGCCACGGCTACAGGCAAGGGGGACCGGTGGTAACTGAGTGTGTATCAGACAACCGTTCATCAGGCTATGCATTCTCCTGATTCGTTTAATGGTGGTGCTTATTTGAAACGCTCTTTGTACTCCTGGCTATCCGAGAGCAGAAGCTGAAATCTGCTCAGAACAGGCAGAAAGGGCGATGTTTTCCCATCTAAAGGAGGGAGGAAGAAGTGACATGAGCCCTTTTGTGAGGTGCCACCAGACTAGGGCTTCGTTATCTACGTCCTTCATTATCCACAGTACCTTGCGGAAGGTACTGTTTGGCAATTTGCACCACTCGTGTGAATAATTTAGGGCTTATCGTCTTTTTTTTTTTTTTTTTTAACATTTATTTATTTATTTATTTTTAAATTCATTTTTACGCCTACAGCACCTGGTCCTCCTAGGTGGCCTCCCATCCAAGTACTCACCAGGCCCGACCCTGCTTAGCTTCCGCGATCAGACGGGATCGGGCGTGTTCAGGGTGGCGTGGCCGTAGATGGCGTGTTCAGGGTGGCGTGGCCATAGATGGCTTATCGTCGTTGATATATGCCAAAACTTTGGCGACAAGACACCAGCTATTCCTATAGTGGGATTTACTTTACAAGCGAAGGTCTAGGCAATTTCGGTGACTGATCCAGAGTATAAAATGGTTGAGGAGAAAATGAGCTTCAGCTTCCGGGAACACTGGGCAACAAGAAGCCATGGCCAACACAACCAGAAGGCGTCTGTGCCTCCTCTGCTTTGACACAGCTTCGTGTTTGGACTTCGTTCTGTAGGCCAGCGGTCCCATTATTCACTCTTAAGGACTCTATTTTTATACTTTCTTTTCAATGGATCATAGATGTCTTTTTAACCTCCCCCAAATACCGCAGTTATTAAGAAGTCACTAATCCATTTTCCCCTTCGAAAAAGTTGTCCGACCTCCATAACCTCTGATCACAGCCAGGGATAAGCATGAGATACAGCCTGTTACCAAACTAAGCTGATAAAATACTGTTGAGGAGAAGAGGCGTTCTCCTATTCAATGAGCCCCGCCGTGGGGTGTCCTGCTGCACCAGACGAACCCCCAAAGCTCAGTGGCTTAACACATGAAGGTTTATTCTTGCTCAAGTGGGGTTCACTGTGGACTGGAGAGCCCCCCTCCATGTGGCAGCAAAGCCACTGAGATCATTTCTCCCGAGATCCCTGTGTCGGGGGAAGAGAGGCCGCGGCAGAGGCTTCTTGTCTCAGCCTGAAAGTGACATGACCACTTTTGCTCGTAGTCCATTGGACAAAACTAGTCACATGTCCCAACCTAACCAAAATGGGGGCTGGAACACGTGGGTATGCATGTGGATTATTTAGTGCATAGATGTGCAGTTTTGCTCCTGGGTTCTTGGAGTTCAGGGGAGCCTCCGGCTGAGAACCACTGCTCTGGCAATATCCAGCAGGGGGGTGGCTAGGTTGGTTTCTTGCTCCACACGGAAGATCACACGGTTTGGAGTTCAGAGAAGAGATTGTGGGAGTTAGACTGGAGGGGCAGGATGAGGGCCTGGCCCAAAGCCGTGGTATGGGACGGAGCGGGGGATGGGTGCTAAAAATAGTCGGGGGATAAAATCCTTCCGTGCTGGGGACCAGACATGATGCCCGAGGGAGTCGGCGGTTTCAGAGCTGGTTCTCGGGCTTCTGGGCTGGGTGAGTCAGAGGCATTATGACGGCACAGCATGAGTCAGGGCGGAAGGCAGGGCCAGGCAGGCGGGATCCCCTTCTCCAGGGCTGCGGGCATGCTGGTGCCAGCCGTCCATTTCCCTTGTGACCTAGTCACGCGCCCCACCCCCTCTCCACCCAAGAAAATGCCAGATCTGAGTCACACACAGCCCATGGGAACTCAGAAGCCAAGCCGCCAGAGTTCGGGCAGGTCCGGCTGGAAGTTCCAGACTCCGACCCGGGGATCTAAAGTCTTCTTAGCTCTACCCGTCCACTGAGGTGCGCTGCTCAGGGTCTGGGCCGCACGGCGCCTGAATCTGCCGCTGCCACCGCCGCCGTCACTCAGTGCCCCTTCTTCTCTTCCCCTCGTTCTCCTTCATCAAGTATTTCTCTTCCTTCTGGACTCTTCCCAACTGCCCCTGCTGACCTTGCCAGCTGGCACCAAGCATTACATGTGCCCCCGTCACTCCGGGGGCATTGTAATCAATTGTATTCATGCACTTCTCGTTCAGACACCTAGGCTGCCCTGTCTCGTATCTGACAGAAACCGCGTCCGTGGAGACATCGCGCCTTCCTGACTGCTGCCAAGGGAGCAGGAAGGGGCAGACCCCACCCCTTTCGATAAGGGGGCGACATCCTGTAACAAAGTGGGCCCACTCTGGACGTCAGAGCCTTGAATGCAAAAATCAATCGCGTTCTCCTGTGTGGAACATCGCCCTCCTAGCAGAATCTACTATGATATGGTGTCTGAAATTGACAGACAATGGGAAAAAAATCACTTGGGAAGACGCGAAACCACACTTAGGAATAAACGGTGTTCAGCTCATCAAAGTCTATTCAGTCTGCTCAATACGATGGGCTGTTCATGAGTTCGTGGTTGCGAGAGTGGAGGGCAGACAAGGATGGGCTTGGGCGTCAGGGAAAGCCTGGCCCTGGGTTCTAACCAGTTATGTGTTACAAAGCTTCACTGTCCTCGTCTGCGGGCAAGGGCTCATGACAGGCAAAGGGCAGTGCCGTCTGGGGCCCATGACACGCGGAGAACCTAGTGTGGGTCTTGCACGACGACAGATACCCAATAAAGCATCGCTGGTTCTGTGGCTGTCACTCGGCACCCTTCCGTAGGGCCTGTGTTGTTACAGTGTGAAACGTGCTGCCTTTCTCCTTCCCAGGTCCCCCTCACGTCAGTCGCCCCCATCTCGTGTACCTCGGGGAGGCTTGTCCACGCCGCAAAGGCCACCCTCACTTACTCTGTCTTATTTGCTGCTTGCAAAGAGCTCTCAGCGTTTCGTTTGCTCAGAAGTTGGACCTGGACGTAGAGGGTCTGTGTCGGCGGCTCTTATGCATACGGTCTGATCTGCTCACGTTTCCGCTTGCTGCTCTCGGAGGCCATGCAACGTGCAGAACTGGCTCCCTTCCCGTTCTCCTGGAGCTGGCCCGGCTGCTGTCTGTGGTGCGGGGAGTGTAGCCAGCAGCCGGGCCCCTCCTGCCGCAGATAAGCAGGTCTCCCTGGCTTTCACTGGTAAGAGAAGCATCTTCAGCTTGAAATGATTCCACTGCTCAGGGATAGACTATTTCCGGACCCGACTTTTGTCTGGCTGTTAATTAATCATGCAGAAGTTGGGTTAAAAACTGGACTATTGTCATCTTGCTGCAGATTTGCTATTCAATCATTTTCACGGGTTACACACGTGACAGCAGCAAGTACAAGGCCATGTGCACTGTGGTAGGTACGTAAGGTTCTGCTCAACATGTCTGATGTAGTTGGAGAGTTTGAAGCTGCCCCATATAACCTTTTGAGAAAAGGTTTCGTAGGAATATATCCAAACACGCAAACAAAAATATGAAATAACACACTTTTCCATCTGGATCTGCGGACATTGTCACTGCGTCCATAGGGTGTCTTGGTATTTTCTTCCACTTCTTGCAAATGTTTGACCTGTGCTTGGAGGCAGCCAGGGTGAAGAAGGAGAGAGGAAGGTACATCTTGGGAGAGGCACTGTGGCTGGAGGAAAGGCTGTTCCTCCTCCACGTGCTGTTACGGGCTGAGCTGTGTCCTTCCTGCATTCGTATATTGAAGTCTTAACCCCTGAGAAGGTGACTGTATTTGGAGATGGGGCCTTAAAGGGGTAAGTTAAAATGAGGTCTTTAAGATGGACTTAATCCAACACGACCAGTGTCCTTAGAGCAGAGACGATTAGGACACAGACACACAGGGAAGGAAGAGCATGGGGGACGCGGGGAGAGAAAGTGACCCTCCGCCAGCTCTGAGGAAGGCCCGGAAGGAAACCAGCTCCGCTGACAACTTGCTCTCGGGTTTTCAGCTTCCAGAACTGTGAGAAAATAAATTTCTGTGGTTTTAGCCTCCGGTCCACAGAAAACCGATACACATGCCTTATTGGTATAGAGGAGCAAATGAACATTTCACAGGTAAAGAAGTTTAGGAAAACTGAAATAAATAACAGGGCCGCTCCAAACTATTGTGCGTAGGTTTGCTGACATTCTGCATACGTTTGAAAGTGCTCTGTATTTCCTATTCCTAAAATGATCATTCAGGTTTAAATCGTTCAAGATATTCGGGCCCATGTCACTCAACATCATACTCAAAAACCCCTCTTTGAGAGAGATGAGATGTTAGATGGATAATTCTCAAACTTTTCTTCCAAGCATTTCTAAAAGCAGATAAGAAAGAATTAGCCTGGAAAGGGAGCCTGAAAGCAGCCTGACTTAAAATTTGGGTTTACTGGGATATAATTTACAAACTATAAAATTTATCCTTTTCGAGTGTACAGCTGGTCGAATTTTCTCATGTACATACAATCCTGCAACCGCCATCACAATCAAGATAAAGAAGGCTTCCTTCCACCAACCCGCAACTCCCTCATGCCCCGCAGTCAGTTTCCTCCCTCCACCCCCAGCCCTGGCGACCACGGGAGGCCTTTTATCCCTGTAATTTTGCCTTTTTCAGAATGTCATGTAAATGGATTCACATGGTATGTGGACTCTTTCCTATTTTTTTGAGGTCTGTTGGTTTCTTTCTAAAACTTGTTTGAATTGTATATTCGGTGCCGATTATATAGAATATATATTCAGGTTTACCCCACGATCCGAAGGGAGGGCATCCCCGTGAAACCTTGCGTAAGCCGAAATGGCATAAAGTGAAGAAGCGATTGCCCTTAATTTATATGAAAACATTTTCGATCGTTCCCAGAACCTAACAGTAACCGACCGCATCGTACCGAATAAAAGACGTAAAATCTAAACTAACACTAACGTATAGTAAAAGCGACTGTCGCGGCTTGCGGCGCTGCCTCTGTATCGGCTTGCTGCAAGACAAACGCTGAGTGCTGTTTTCATAACAGTAAGAATCTTCTTTGGATTTCTTTCAGTTAGAAAAACAGGTACTAAGGTAGGTCTTTTGTAAAAGCGAAGCGGCCTAACAAACTTTCAAAAAGCGGGAGATACTATGAGAGAGAGAGAGAGAGTGTGTGTGTGAGTGTGTGTGTGTGAGTGTGTGTGTGTGTGTGTGTGTGTGTGTGTGTGTGTGATGCTGAAAGATAAATCAATGTTTGTTTCCATATTGGGATGCATTTAAACCCACTTACCCAGTTAGGTTACTTAAATGTGACCTAATAATAATTAGATAAAATTAATACTCCATGAAGCTGCCCCATTTTCAAATTTTAAAATGTCACTACTAATTATAAAGATGTTAGGTTGTAAGACAACTCCAGGAAAGTTCAAAGAGATGTTCATTAAATGCTGACACGATATGGATCAAGACAATGAGCAATAACCTCCTTACCTTCTACCAGAGACTGAGATCATAAATGCCTTCTTGGGGTTTGAGAGACATCATGCTACATGTGCAATAAATGGACAACGTTTTTAATATGAAAGATATCCAAATAGGCCGATCTCGGGGGTGACGCATCTCGGGGGTGACGCATCATTGAAACATGCCGATACCGTCAAGGTCACCACCCAGGGACGGTAGAACTGGTAGCTATGGGGCCTCCGTATTCAGCCAGCACCCACGTCACAGCTGCAGGCCTTTCTGGTCGGTCGCTTCCCTGGGCCATGACCCATTTGTAGGACATGCTTAAGATCTGTCTCTCTAGAGTGATCAAAAACTAGTGCTTGTTCAAAGGCGGTTCTTTTTATGTGATGTCTAGGCTTTGGACGAGACCAACACAAAGAAGGAAGGAATAGAAGGCCCACCCTTCTGGTCAGCTGGACAGTACGCCTCTTGGGCTGCTCATCCCGCACCTGCTTACTGAATCCGTTAAGATCTCACTCAGATGTTATCTCTTCTGTGCCGCCATCATGACCCGCTCCCTAACCCCAGGCAGAATGCGCGACTCTCAAAAACTGTGCACATAGAGTTATCACATTTTGTGACAATTCGTTCTTCATATGTATGTGTCCCTGGCTAGTCTTTAGTCTACTCAAAGACAAAAGATTACGTCTTATCTCTATATCCCTATATCTTGGAATATAGCAAATTCTCAATAAATACATGCTAGATTTAGTGGTCCCTTACAGGGCGTGATATGCCTCATGTCACAGGCCCACTTCGATCAGACTTTCAAGAGCCAGGAACTGGCCCGTGTGGATGGAAAGCGAGTCTCCGTTTTAATTTGTGTATGGGGATTCGTGTTTCTTGCAGTCTGCCAAGCTTTTGACCCAGATTCCTTCTCTGAGCCTATTTGTCTGGCCCAAGTGTGAACAATTCCCGCTCCGACCCAGGGTCTCCTGCTTTGGCCTCATCTATGAAACCTGATGTGACCAAGGCAACCCTGGTGACGAGCCAGGTGGGGCGAGTTGGCATCGCAAGGTCCCAGGGCGACATCCGACTCTCCTGGCTGTCTGTACAGCAACTGGGTGGGCCAAGCAGACTGAGCTTCACGAGCTCAAGTGTCCTATGTTGGGCTCACAGTGACTCCTGGGCAGGAAGTGGGTGCAGACATGGGACAGAGAAGAGCCCAGGAAGCTTGGTCCGCCAGGACATCTCGCTTTCCCCAATGGCTGCGACCATCCCATCAATGGGATATAGACGAGACTGGAATAAATGTGCAGGAAAAAGGAAAAGTGCAAAGAAGATGCACATAGTTTCGAATAAGGTAAAGGGATGGACTTTTAGACCAGCTCGGGGCCCTGTTACCTTTCATAGGGGGTTATCTTTTTACCTGTCTACCTGTTACCTTTTATAGTTGAATAGTTGGTCCCCAAAACTATGTCCACATCCCAACCCCTGGTACCTATAAATGCGAACCTATTTAGAAATGGTGTCTTCACAGATATAATTAAGTAAAGGATCTCAGGGTGAAATTTTCTAGAATTTAGGGTGGACCCTAAATCCAATGACAGGTATCTTTAACGGAGACAGGAAGTGGGAGATTTGGGACAGAGAAAGACAGAGGGAGAAGGCCTTGTAAAGATAAACACAGAGCTTGGCGTGTCACTGCCTCAAACCAAGGACCACGTGGGGCCAACAGAGGCTGGAGGAGGCAAGGAAAGTGTCTCCCCAGAGCCCTGCAACACCCCGGTTTCAGACCTCGGATTCCACGGTCGTGAGACAAAACATTTCTGTTGTTTTAAGCCACGAAGTTTTTGGCACTTTGTCACAGCAGCCCAGGAGAATTAATATACCCCTCCTTTGCTCATTTTCCAGAGAAATGGGTGTGCGTTTGAATGCTCGGGTTCATGGAGAAGGTTTTCAGCACCTTAGGGAGAGAAGGCAAGATGCAAGGGAAGCGGCTGACTCAGCAGCACGCAGAAACAGCTGCTTTTCTCCCCAGATCATAGCGACCAAAAGTATCCACAGTAACGACCAAAAGTATCCACGGGAAGGAAGTTTCTGTTATTTACTTAAGTTCACTTTAAGAAAATACCTTCAACTCAGAAGTAATAGTAATAGAAATAACGATAATAATAATAATCACTGAGAGCACGCCATATGTCAGATACTGTATCAAGTGTTCTCCATCTACCCATTTTTCTGATGAGAAATTAAGACTCCAAACGATTAGGTCAACCTTTATATACCACTTACTATATGCCAAGCCCTGTCTTAAGAACCATACGATTATGAACTAATTCAATCCTAATAACCGTCTGAAGGAGGAATTATTACCTTCACTTTACAGACAGGAAAACCGAGGCTCAGGGAGGTTACACGACATGTCCAATGTCGCAAAGCGAGGAAGTAGATGAGGAGCCGGGGTTCAAATCCGAGAAGTGATGCCCCAAAGATTCTGCCCTCGCCTCAGGCTCTCCCACAGCTCCGGGTAAAAGAATGGAGATGTGACTGCAGGTGTGTCTGCCCCCAAATCCCACGTTTGTTTGACAAGCTGGACCGCCTCCTAAAAAAACAAGAGGCTGAATCACATCGCGAGCCGTGGTTCTGCCCACGTGACTGTGCCTGTCTGCCGTCTCAGTCATGGGCTCTGAGGGTCTTCAGCCAGGAGGCCCAAATACCCCCTGTTTCTCACATGATCCTGAGCACAATGGCCAGTGCGGATGGGAGCTCAGACCCTCCCCTGGCAGTGGATGATGCTGGCTTTGTGGGCCATTCTCTGGGAGAGCCCTAGCCACCCTCCTCCATCTCCACCCCCCCATGCTGTCCTGTCCATGTTTATTTACCCGATTGTGTAACTGAGGCTTTTATTGGTTCAGCAAATATTCCCCAGGCATTTACTATGTGCTCCGCGGGGTGCAGATGCTGAAGCCTAGGCAAAGGCAAAGCACGCGTGGTCTCCAGCTCAGAATGATAGTTGCCATCGTGCACCTGGTTCTCGAGTGCTTATGACGTGCCAGTCATTATGTAACCCTCCCAGCACGTGCCGCTCTGGGAGAGCACAGGGGTCACCTCCCAGGAGGCCGAAGAAGGCTTTCTGGGGGAGTCCTGGTGGACACGAAGGGATTGAGTCGCGGTTAGCCAGATGAAGGGAGGGAGCCGGGGAGAACCGTCTTCCAGGCGGAAGCCCGAAGCCAAGAAGCACCTGGGATGTGTTGTCGGAAGGGAACGTAGCTCGGTGTAGCTGGGGCGGAGTAGCAATGAACACAGTAGACGTGTGTCCGCACGTAAAGATCCTCACGGCCTTATCGTCCAGGATAAAGGTTTATCAGCCCAACACTCCCTATCATTGCCCGTCAGCTGGGACCTGTAACGTCTTCCTGCTCCTGCTAAACTCCCATCCCCTGTCCACTGCCCAGAGTCCTGGTTCCAAGTGGATGACCAGCCCAGAACTATGGCCCTCCCACCCATCTGATTGCAGGCACCCAATCAGCTGCCCCCTCCTGCTCACTTTCTGGGATCTTAGAGGGTCCCTGAATGCTCCAGGAAGATGCCCACTCTCTGTGGGTTAAGAACAGAGCTCTGTCTTGGCAAAGGCTACATGGCTGGTCAGTGGGAGGGGACCCTGGCCCTGGACCCGTGACTCCACATCCAGGGATTTGCTCAAGTGTAAGGACTTTAAAGATGAATGGCTTGTGTGAACACAGGTTGTGTTGCTAGCAATGGCTGGGTGACTTGGGGGCAAGTTACTTAGCTTTCCTAAGCCTCAGTTTCTCCAACTATAAAACGGGGTAAAAATGTACCTTCCTCACAGGATTACAGTGAGAATTAGAACTATTGTAAAGAACTTAGCGCATGGCCGGGCACTTAGATAAGACTCACATCAGGAAGTCTAGTGGCTGCTATGGTGTGACATTGGATTCCTGGTTTGGTGTGAGGCATCATCCGCCTGACTGCTGATGGCTCCCTATGGCGAAGGATGCTTCCTTGGTCAAGGTCAGGTCCCTTTTCTGGGGCAGCCCACATTCAACGAAGGGTCGATGCGGGGTGCAAATTCTGGCCCCATTGTCCCCTTGAGGGTCATCAGTAGAGTCCACATGTATCTTTAGAGCTTAGATCTCCGTGGCCACGGCTGGGGGCTTGCTTCCCCTTCCCATCCTGTTTCCTCTGCTCTCCCACAGGTGCCATTCCCTAGAGCGGTCCCCTTTCCCGCATGCGAGTCTGAGTCTCAGGCAAGCGAGGCCGGAAAGATGCTGAGGAAGATGGTGTGGTGATTACACCTCACCGCTTTTGAAGATCAAGTCTGTGCTGATATTGGCAAGAAAATTCAACTGGGGGAAAATTCATTGATTGGGTTATTTTTATTGCCTATTCTCAAGTCATTTCTTTGTTTATTCGAAGTTCCTATTAGAAAGATAATGCACGGACTTGAATTTCACAAGTATGTGTGATTTATAAAAGTGTGATATTTCCTTAGCAAGAACCCAGCTTCAGAGCCCATTTAGACACTGATTGTTTATTCTCAGTAAGTCATGAATCTGGGTTAAGCAATGTTTATCTTTTAAGTTAGAACTGTAAACCAAACAACAACCGGTTCATGAATTGAGTTATAACTGTCGTTACTTATTTTTCTCGGGGTCTAAATCATACCTATTGTAAACTCTATTATTAGTCTTATTAGTAAAAGCATAGGATCATTTGAGCAAACCAATATTCTGGTAAATAGAGTTGTCACATTTCCGTGCATGCTTTAGCAACTTTTAATGAACTGGAAAATAGTAAAATATTTTTAACATGAAGAATCTGCTGCACACCATTTTAATTTTTACCCGAAGACACTTAGCACTTGAATGATTATCAGTGCATTATAAACACATGGAGATAACAGTTACTGGAGAATGACAGATAAAGCCAGTTTTAATGACTGTATCTGTGATTAAGACATTCATAAATATCTATATTTGCATACATTCATCGTGTTGAATATAAATATGAGGACCGTTGATATAAAATTGGCAATCGGAGTGTAGCTGCTCATAGGCACAAATGGGATTCAGTAGATAGGTAGAAAGATGTTTAAATTAAGATAAAATTGACATATACTGTATGTTAGGTATACAGTTTGATAAATATTGAAAACTGTATATACCCATTTCACCGACACAGCGATCACGATACAGCGGAGATTATGTGGGAAAGGTCTTTCGGGTTTCTGTCCCCAGTGGAGCACCCACAGCGATCAGATGTCTCCACTCCTTCCAGGAACTTTCCAAACCTTTGCCCAGCACAGTCCCGAGTCAATGACCAGGGAGCAAGTCATATGCTTTGCTCTCGCAGATGGAAGTTAAATGGCTTCTTGGCCAACGCGTCTGACGCTAACTCCGAATCGTCTGACTCAGTTTATGCCATGGGTTGGTTGGTTGGTTTTTCCTCCAGCGGGAAGGAGAGCATGGTGGAGTATGGGAGGCAGCTATCTCTTCAAGCCTCTCGATGTTCCTCACCTGCGCTTGCGAGGCTGCTGGATAGTCCAGGTGTAAGGACACAGCCTCCTGGAGGGAGGTGCAGCAGAAGGAAGAGGCGTGGGAGGACTGGCGAGAGAAGCTTCGGGTCTCGAGAGAAGCTTCGGGCCTCGGGGATGTTTTTAGGGACTGGGAGTAAGGCGGACGGAGCCGAGGGCCAAGGGTGGCCCCCACATGGTCCAAAGAGCAGTTCTCCGCATGTGGAGTTTCCTCTTCGGCAGCTTGATGGTTTAATTTAAATATAGATAAACACTTTTAATTAGACGCTTTTCGGTGTAAAAAAGATGGCGATGTAGAAGTTATAAAGAAGATACTGAATTTTCTCAGAAATCCCCTTCCTCACTCCAAACATGCCTTCTTCCAAAGGTTGTTCTTTTCGTGAGCGGATTGGCGTTGCTGAAATCGCCACATTTAGTTATTAGGGGGAATATATATTTAGAGGCTTAGGGAAGTACGCCAAAGGATTTTCCATGCTTTCAGCAGAGGGAGGCGTAGCCACTCAGCGTGTTAAATTTTGCACGAGGGACTGTGGGGCCGGCATCGCCCCTGCCCTGCCTCTGCCGGCAGAGCCAGGATGCTGGCGCAATCAGAAATGGTGCCACACTCCCCCTGCTCCTACTGGCCGGCTGCAGTTCGCCTCATCTCGTCAGCATGATGACGATGCTGTGGATTGGACGGTTGCCACATCACCGAATCTGCCTCAAAGCCTCTCTCTCACTTCCTTAGTGTGGAGTGAGCTCTCAGCACACCTGTAATTACTGTGTGTAACCGGGAGACTGTCCCCCACACCGACTCCATCCACTCAGCCGTGGGCGAACAATCCAGCTCTTTCTGGCGAAGTCCCCAAACAAGCATCAAACCCCAAAGCATGAGTAAAAGGGTGACACGCCTCATGCGGTCCCGCCCGGCCACGCCCCTCCTGTTTTGTTTCTTAAGCAATCTTTTACACACGCAACCTGAGTAAAACTTTCTCTAGTACCTTCTCTGACTCATGAGAGCCTCGACTTAATCCACTGTCGACAATCAAGGGTTCCACTTAGCTGCACCTGTGGAAGAGGCATCATCGAGGCTGCTTAGCAGCAGAAACTGGTTTATTAAAAACAACTTTCTGTGAGGAGGGCATCCGTGTTTTCCCATGGATTCACGTCTTCTGGTTGATGGACTTGCTAACTGAACCACTCGAAAGATTTTCTCCTTCTACGTGCTGGGGGCACCTGGGCGCCTGCTCTCGGGTTTTATTACGGGCTCCAAGCAGGGTGAGGGAGAAGCTCAGAGAGAGAGAAGGGACATGTGTCTGAATTTATTAATGAGAAATTCCTGAATTTTTAAATCGTTGGCAAAATATTTTTAAAAATGTTTTTGTAAAACGCATTTCAGGTCAGCAATGGAATGCAGGCTGAATGTGACCTCAGATTACTTCCTTCTTGCCCAAAAGTCATTAGGCCACTGCTCAACCCGCAAATCTGTGTACACAGGGGATAAACCAGGTCCAAGGAAGCAGGAATGTGAACAGGAACCCACACAATACCCGCTGTAGGAAACACCCTTTGAGGAAGCTTTGAAATATGTGTCCTCAGAGGGAGTTTGACTGCCTAAGATTTGCTAGTTTCCCCAGAAACCTAAGGAGAACGTAGACTGCAGACTTGCGATGGAGCAGAGTCTACACCTGCGTGTTTGTGCCAGAGCGCTGTGATCCCATGGTCCAGAGGCGCCGGTGGGTCACAGGTAAGCGGAGATACTGATGCTCTCAGCCCTCGGTGGCCTGGGGAGTTTCTGTGGTCCAGATGTCCCTTAGTTGGTCACCGCTGG
The DNA here is from genome assembly GCF_902729225.1 of Pteropus medius. NCBI lineage: Eukaryota > Metazoa > Chordata > Mammalia > Chiroptera > Pteropodidae > Pteropus > Pteropus medius. The sequence goes on along the minus strand of NW_024347788.1, from coordinate 9,004,251 downwards.
CCATACATAGCTCCTTTTTCTTAGTTTAACCCCATGTTGCAGATATTATATATTTTTTTAAATGTGTGGCATGCAGTTAAAACAGTTGGGAAGCGCTACTGCGGTCTGTTGCTTACATAGTACGGATCACCCTAACTTACCGTCAAGCCTTTTTCTTTTCGACGAATGGGTTCTACGTCTTTTTATAGATCCTTTAATTTTTCTCCTCTTCTGCTCGCCTAGGTAGTAGAATATCCTCTTCCTAGTTCTCCCCCTCCTCCTTATTCACGGATCGTTTCATAAAAACCATTCATTTATTCATTCATTCATCCATCCATTCTAGTTCTCTTCCCGACTTCTAATCTTACATAGCAATTTTGCACTATTTGGTATCAATTTATTCAATGATGATTTGGCATTTGTTCAGAAGGGTCTCCGGGTAGCAGGCATGGGGCCTACTGGACAAAACTTGTCTCGGTCAGCCTGGAACATTCCCAGTTTTAGCACTGGAAGTCCCAGAGCCCCCACCGCCCCGCCCCCACCCCACCGGTCCTGGGTTAACCAGGATGATTGTTCCCCTAGGCCTAGCGAGTTGGTAGAGCTGTTGTCACAGACACAGTGAAAGACTCTTCTTTGTACAGGTAAGTAGGTGTGGAGAGCATGGGGGAGTGTTTCAGACCAAATAATCTCACTTTTACTGGATGGATATAAGACCGTCTGCGAGGGGAAGGTGAGCGGATGGTAGGGGAATTGTCACTCAGCCAACTCGAGTTCCCTTCGTCCCATGTTCTTCTAAAACAACTCGGTGGCAACTTACGTGGCGCGTCTATGCTTCATATGGACGTAATCGGTCATGTCTTGGATAATGTAAATGAACACAAATAATTAAAAAAGTGAAATGATCATATAGTTGATTCTTGAACAATGTGGGGGTTCGGAGCACCAAGCTCCCCACCCCCCATGCAGTCAAAAATCCACGTACAACTTGCAATTACTCAAAAACTCCACTAACGAGCTACTGTTGACTGGAAGCCTTACTGATTATGTAAACAGGCGATTAACGCATATTTGTATATGCGCATTATATACTACAGTCTTACAATAAAGTAAGCTAGAGAAGAGGACACACTATTAAAAATCGTAAAGAAGAGAAAATATATTTACAGTAAGGTACGTATTTGCTGAAAAACTCCGCATAGGAGTGGACCCACGCAGTTCCAACCCGTGTTGTTCAAAGGTCAACTGTATATTTATTTTTCAAAAATAAAAGGCACTCCATAGATGCAATCTATTAAGATGAGGCCTCACCTAGGTCACTAGAGTCCCCTGTCCCCGTAAGTACCATTCTTAAATCACCGCTTGCCCTCGGCTTGTTACCATGCTCCAGCCCCCTCCCCCTCGTCCTATACAACACAATCAGCTTTTTCTGTTTCAGCATTTTATTTTTTTTATTAGTAATTTCAGGCATACGGCACATTGTTTAGACATTTATATAGTTTATGATGCGATCTCTCTGCTCACTCTCTCTTCCTCTGGCTCTGCACCTCGCCGTTGCATTACCGCTGACTCCATTCCCTCTGCTCTGCTCCCCATGCCTGCGACCATCTATCAGCGGCTAATGTGTATTTCTTTAACCCTTCACCCCTTTTTCTCCCTGCCCCTGCATCCCTCTCCCTTCTGGCCATCACCCAATGGTCCTCTCTATCTGTGGGTCTGTTTCAATTAGTTAGTTCTTTTTGTTCCCTAGATTCTGCATCTAAGTGAAATCATATGGTATTTATCTTTTTGTGTCGCACTTAGCTTTAAGCAATAGTCACTCTCTCAAAAGCGGGGGACGCATGGCTATTATGGAGGAAAGGAAGCCGTCACCCTGCCCGTGCCCCCGTGCCTCCATCTGGGGCGCGGACTCCTCACCCCAAGGTCTCCCACTCACTGCAGAATTCTAGAACTTTTTGAGGGATGGTAAGGAGACGCAGTTACACACACACACACACACACATACACAAATATTAGAAGTCTTTGGGATATGAAACCAAGGGAATAGGCTGGTGATCTCTGCAAAAAATTAGAGTTATGCCTCGGACAGACAAGCCGGGGGACGCTGGGAACCAGGCAGCACCCTGAAAGTCTGTGACAAAGACGTCTCGCTGTCCACACCGGGAGCCAACTTCTCATTGTGCGCTTTTACAATGAGAGCATAGCTTCACATAAAGCCACGGCTTGCACTTGAGAAGCATTTGAACAGAACATTGTTTCATTCGATCTTCCCACAATCTTGGAAGGCAGAGAGCAGAGTTTCTATTGTCCCCCTTTTTTAGATGAGGAAACTGAATTTCCAAATAATTAAGACCACAGAGCCGAGTCTTGGACCCTGTTGTTGCGAGTCTCTGTGCCCTCTGTGGAGAATGGGGCTTGGTGGGGCCATATCACTGAGCAACCATTTCAGAAGTGGGAGCCCTGGGCATGGAGCGTTAGGGACCCACAGAAGACACTGTGCCCCACTTCCTGACCCCAGGCTGCAGTTCTGAAAGTCAAGGTCAGCCTACTCTGAAGAGCCCTTTCTCCTGTGTCACCTGCGTCACCACAGAGGTGTTTCTGTAGACTCGAGGGCAGCCTGACCCATCTGTGTGGTGACCCTCTGCTGGGGTCATGTCCTTGTGGTCACTACCACGGTCCCTCTTCCTAGATGTTTCGGCCGCAGCTTTGGTCCAGGAGGCTGTGGGAATGAGGTGACCTAGGCATCCGTGAAGACTCGTGTAAAGCTGGGTACCGTTGGGCCACTTTTGATGCCCTTTAGATTTGTTTTGTCTGTTATGAATTATTATTCCAAAAAAATAAAAAAATAAAAAAAGACTCGCAATGTGTTCTCGTACATCTGAATTTAATTAGGAACCTTCTTTTCCCTGACATGGGTGTGATTTCACTGTTTCTGGCCAGGCCAGACAAGGCTGTCTGGAGACAGAATTCTGAATTGTGGTTCAGTCTCTCTACCTTTTTAACCCAGGGCCTCTGCTCTGAGATGGCAGTCCAGGCCTTGGCCATGCTGTCTCTGGTCCATGGGGAGTATGAGGAGCCCCTCAGAAGAAACAGCCCCCAGGAGTCGAGGCTGTCCCCTGCAACCTCGCCAGGACCCTCATGGGATTCAGAGGGTTGCTTGCTTTTCAGGCCCCGCTGGCCGTACTTGATCACTTCGTGACCTTGGAGGGCTACCGAGGGGATGAGCTATTCCGTACTGAGGTCCATTTCCGATGCGTCTGGCCGGCTGAGCCTCCGAGGGCACGGTGAGATCCACCGTTTGTTTCTCAACAGGCCTAAGGCCAGGAACTCATGCGCGCTTCTGTCCTGCAGCTTCTCTGCTTAGCGACGCCTCCCCCTCGGAACGGCTGAGAGAATGAGAGGAGCATTGAGTTGTCACCAAGTGCACATCCCGCGTCCTCTGTCCCTCCCACGAGTGCAGGCCACACCTCCTGCACCTGCACCTGGCTGAGAAGCCCTCTGTCTTCTCATAATCCCCAGGGGCTCACCGCAGCCGTCACCCCAAATTTACACATCCAGTCCAGAAACACATTGCCTGGATCGTGCACATCATGAGCGGGAGATTATGCTTCTCTTCGGATTCTGGAGTTTACTCCATTTAGGGGGGAGAGTTTGGGAAGCAGTGATGATGAGGTGGCAATGTACGTTCATTCATTCATTCATTCATTCATTCATTCATTCGTATTTCCACCCAGGCTTCCCTCACACAGTTATTGAGCGCCCAGTGTGTGCCATGTGCTGAGCCAGGTCCTGGGCATTCAGCAGTAAACACAGCCGACCTGTTCTCAAGGAGGGGCTTCCGTTTCAACAGAGCAGCCCGGAGAACTTCGCCTGCTTTTGCTTCAGGCGAGTTGCTTCCTGCCTAGAGTCCTCAGGCAGTTAGGGGCCTCATTAAATATGGGAAGTCTGGCTCCTCTAAGCTCCTTTGGAGCCTGGCCCTTGGTCGGCCTTGAATGAGGAGCTGGTCGCTCAAAGTGCCCCCAGCACTCCCCAGATGAGCACTGCGCGTGGGGAGCGGCCAGGGCGTAGGGCTGCCTGCGACTCGTGTCACCCGGCTCTGGCCGCGGAGGTTGCATCATGGAGGGAAGCTGAGCACGTTGCTAGGCTGTGGCTATTTATTTTTCTAAACGAGACTTGTGCTTAATTTAGAAACCTGCTTTTGCTTTTTCTTTCTTTTTTTTCCCCCTCAGCATCATCTGGCTGTCTGGCACCATCAAAGAACCACATTTCTGACCCAGCAAGAGCTCGTGGGCGGATGGGGGCGGGAAGGAGGCTGGGCAGAGGACTGATGCCAGCCTGGCGGCCTCCAGGGGCGGCGCAGACACGTGGCCATGCTGTTAGCATCCTCTGTGGCTTCTGGACCAGTTTCGTCTGCGACACCTACGTAGTCCTCACTCGGAAGAACAAGATGAAAAGAACAAGGTGAGCGGTCCCGGTGCTCGCTCGGCCCCTCTTCTGATTAGCCACACGCCGAGTAAAGCGGATGGAAGGCAAGGTCACGCAAAAGGGGCTGAGGTCAGGTGCCAGGAGCGTCTAGACTCTCAGCCGTTTGGATGCACTGTTTTTATAGAGCCTCTTTATTGCGGATCTTCTGATTCGGCCTAAAAATCCAGCCAATAAATGTTTGAAAAAATAGATGATGAGTAAATTGGGCATTTTATACTCCACCCTGGATCTCCTCCCAGCCCTGATCTTCACCCTATTGCCAGTCTTACCTCTGGGCTTCAAGGCGTATGGAGTGGGGACAGGTAAGAGAAAGGTGTGCTAGAGATTCAAAATGGGAGAACCATCAGGGTGACATAATGGCCCAGGGCGGAACAGATGTCAGGGACGAGGTGGTGTCAGAGCTGGGGGCAGGCGCAGATGGAGGATGGCGGAGAGAGCTCTAAAGTCAATAAAAGGGTAGATCAAATTTCAACAGCGGAGGAGCGAGAGTCAGACCCAACGAGGGGAGGGAGATCGGTTGTTAGACCTAAAACGCGGTGAGTCCGCTTCTGGCCGCCCGCATCGAGGCTGGGTCGGGACGGCTGCATGAAACCGCTGGGCAAGGAAATAGTCCCCTTAGGGTCCGGAACGGCTGGTGTTGGCTCTTCCCCCATTTGCGTGACTCACAAATACCTACGCATTTTACTTCAGGGCTTGCGGGAGCCTCGGTTTCCCCGTATCAAATGCTGACGACTGTGTCTATCTACCCTTCCCCTCCCCCCACCTTTCTCTCTCCCTCAAAGCGACACGTTGAGGAACGAGCCAGCAGCTCGTAAACTGCTTCGAGTCCCTGGAGAAGGGTGCCTGAGGGAATCGTGGGTGTCAGTATAAGTGGGTGCCCTGTGAGTCAGGGGTCTCAGAGTCGGGCAGGTGTCTCTGCCCGGTGATTCGTATAGACACCGTGACGTCTTGAGCTGGGACGTACAGCATGTGCGATGGATCCGTTCTTGCCACGGCAGAGAACGTCATCTTTACCGCAAATGCCATTGACTTGAGGAGTTTGTGCACGGCCACCAGTGGGTTAGATGTGAGAAGAGCTGTGAGGAGCCTGGCTTTTCTGCCCGCCACCCAGAGGTTTAGCACAGAGAGCCAGGGACTTCCCTTCGCCAGCGAAGAAATTCTTCCAAATTCTTCTGTCGTTAGTCAAACTCGACAAAGCCCCTCAGAGGCCGTTTGGTGTAATCGAAGGTGGAGAGAAGAGAGTATTTACTCTGCCGGGTTTTACTGCTATCTGTGTTGATCTTTTCCTTCACGAGACAAATCCTCGCGATGTGGGTCGTGGGGTGTCTTTCCAGAACTGGGGCAAGTAGGCAGCAGGTGCTGGGGACTCAGCTTCCGGAAGCTTGACCCAGGACAGCCGTGGCTGGGCAGGAGCCTTCCTGAGCCCTCAGAGTGGCGGAGAAGGACACACGTGTCTCTGCTGTAGCCACTGCTTTATTCTAAGGGCCAGCATCCCACCTCCCCGCGTACAGCCAATTTTTGTTCCTGCCACCAGCTCATCTTTCTTTGTTATTTCGCACCGGGTCCCTGCCTTCAGATGTCTTATCGATTCCTTTTTCGGGCCTCGTGTTTTGGTTCCTTCCTCATTGACTTCCAAGCGCCAAGAAGGACTACGTGCGGGCGGGAGGGAGCTGTGCGGCTTCGACACGAAGAAAGATACGAAGATGCTGGTCGCTCTCCACCAGCATCCTTGCGTTTCTGTTCGCGCCCCCACCAACGTGTTTCTGTCGCAGGTTGCTTTGCTGTCATCGTTCGTGACTAGCTGACAGTAAGAGCTTTTCTCCCCGAGGCTGGGTACAAGGGCTCGGCAACCCCTCCCCTCCCTTCGCTCCCCAGGGTCCCCGAATATCACAATGAGCATCGAGCATCGCCGGTATCTGATGGTGCGATAAACCTTGCGATCGTCCAGATTGTTAGTTTTCCGACCCTAGAGCATCGAAGTCACCCTTCAGGGCAGCTCTCCCCGAGTGACTGGCAGACACTCCTGGGTTTAGCTGGATGGGATGGGTCTAACTGACACTTGTTTCTCTGTTGACATCATGGTGGCCTTAGCGACACACGCTAAGCGTCATAGCTGGTGTTCTCACTGGTCTCTATTTGCATGTTGGGGGAGTCGCGTTGTCCTATCTAGCACTTTGTACAGTGACTCAGGAATGTGCAGTTTGACGCACAGCTAAATGAAGACGGGGGAGAGGCTGGGCACCATGCAGGCAGCAAGCAGGCTTGCTCGCCCGGCCCTAGAGGATGTCCTGTGAGTGACCGGGGCCCAGGCTTGGTCTTCCTGGACCAATTATTGCGAATGGCAGCTTCGGTTCCTCTAGACCGGAGGACATTCTGCCCGCCCAGAACAGAATGCAGCTCTTGCGGGGGACGGGGAGGGAGGCTGCGAGAGGCCGGCCAGCCAGCAAGACCCCGGCCACCGTAAGGTCAAGGCTGAGCAACGCGCTTCCCTCACATCCGAAGGTGCTGCCAGGGTCGTGAATCGGCTCCTGGGAGCCTCGCCACACCTCTCGGAGGTGAACAGGGCAGGCCTTACTGCTCTGATATTACCAGCGAGGGAACTAAGCTCCAGAAAGTTTAGTTAACTTCTTCACAGTCGACCGAGTAAGTGACTGGTGGACTGCAGACAAGAAACGTTAAATTCCTGACTCCCGCCCCATTTTTTCCATTACCCGTGCTGCACTTCAGCAGAACGTAAGTCAAACAGCAAGGGCAAGTCCTACCCCTTCCAGCGGGGCGGGCGTCGGAAGCTGGCGGGAACCGGCACTGGAGCGGCTGGGGCCTGGGTGGCCGTGGGAGCTATTTCCGCTTGAATGGCAAGGCGCATGTGTGCCTGCCTGGGTGGCATCGTTGTGGCGTCAAAGCCACGATGGCTTTGACGATGGATGGAGCCAGTCCCCTCGGAGGTCATCTGCAACTTCTAGACACACCGTGGCTGCTTCTCGCCAGCTTCTGCATCTCCCCCTGAGGACTCTCTCCGGCCGCAGGAATTAGCTGAGGCCCCTGCACGGAGCAGCCAGGAAGGCCCCGGAGGGACCGGTACCTGGAACAGCCCTCAGGAAACAACGTCTCAGGTTCCATGCCCGTGGACGGGCCCCCAGCGGGAGTGAACCCCGATGCTCTCGCTCATTTGCGTCCTGTCCTCTGCCTGGCTTCCCCAACCTCTCACTGCGTTTCCTGGGATCATCCGCCCAACGAACGGGGTGCAGACAGATTCCTGGCTCAGGGTCACAGCTAAGACCGTGGCCCAACTCCTGAGTCACACGGGTGCCTCCTACGTGAAGGGCTATCAGCACGGCCAGGCACCCTCCTTTGCAGCTGGTGGCCAGGAAGACTGTGGCGCTCATGGCCATGATGATAGAGTCCGTCGGGTTGGAAGAATCTTTCCTATGTATCCCAGAGGGCCCCACGTCAGGGCCGCGTGGGTAAGAGATAGAGAAACGAGCTCGATGTCTTTAAAACGATGCCAGGGTGCAGTCCGCCTGGAATTTTCTTGGTGCATTTTCTTCTGTTTCTCCAGCCACATGGGCTCTGAGGAGATGCGGCCTCGGCTACTGCTCATCACCCACCAGGCCTGGAAGCAGCCCTTGCATCGATCGGGCAGGCCTGGACCCACTGGCTTTCTAGATCCCTCTTCATGCAGCTGTGGGGGACTCTGGGGGCACAGGGTGGGGGTGAGGGGAGAGCTGGAAACCTCTGAGGTGGGAGCGGGGTCCCGGATGCCACTTGCCCCTCAGTCCCCCTGGGCTCCAGCTGACAGGAGACTGGACTTTAAACCAAGCAGACAGGCACATGACATCGAGCGTGTGCTTCCGATATTTCGTAACCCGTCTCCCACAGAACAGAAGGCGCTCTTCCCCTCACGTTTTTCCTGCCTCGTTCTTGACATTTTCACAGCTGACTTTGCATTCCCAACACCTCCCACTGAGCTGGCTCCTTGTCCCTCCAGGCCTGACGGATCCCTGTCCAGTGCTGTGCCCCAGAGAACATTCTCAGCCCCCTGTCTGGGCAGGACACACTCCCCCTCACCTTGACATGCGGGACCTGCTGTTTCTTTCCCTCTTCTGCTCCAGTAAGATTCGCTGTGCCCCCCACCCCCCACCCCGGGCAGTGCTGGGGGAAGCTGGTGATGGGGTGGGTGGACTTTCCTGTGTGCACTGGGAGAAAAGCCGGCCTGGCCTTTCTGCTCCTGCTTCCTGGCTTTGCAACAGCGCGGCACCCTGGGCGGGGAGCACGGCCCCGTTTCCAGACCCTTCTCTGCCCTGCGCACAGCCGAGTGCATCTTCCAAGTTCTTCTGCTTACACCAGGCAAAGCAACACTGTCCCTTTGCTGGTTCGCCTCCTGGGCTCTGGTGTGGGAGAGCTGTCAGCAGCTGAGGAACACGGGGACTGGGCCCGGCCTGGCCCTCCCCTCCCCCCACGCTACAGTCTGGAGTTTGGGTTTGATCCAGCCCAGGAGCAAGGAAAGTAACCCCTTTTAGTGCCAAGCGTCACCCGCTAAGCAAGGTCTAAGCGTATGTATGTGTGGCCGATAAAGTCATCAGAGAAAAAGGGGAGAGGAAGGGAGAGATAATGAATAGGAGAGGGGAAGACAGGAAAATGAGCCCCCGAAGCAGGAGTGATGCGGGGGAGGGGCGGAGTGCCACCCACAATCCTCTGAGTGGCACCGATGCCATCTGTCACCTCTCCCTGTTGCAAAGTGGTGACAGGAACTGGCGAATGCACTTTCTCGCTCCAGAGAACACACCACTCAATTTTAGAGCCACGTGTCTCCCACGGGCCCCTGGAGAGGGAGGGTGGGCGACTCTGTCTGCTCAGTGCTGAGAGGTCTTGACCAAAGGATTCTACAGTGTTTTGTACAATAAATAAATCACTCACATAGATACGGATTGTTTTCTCTTACTCACCCCAAGACTTGAACACACACTATTAGCACACCACCCCCCCACCTGAGTTAACGTGAGATGCTGGTTTAAAATATTCTTAAGGAAGAGACCACGACGGTGGGGTCGAGCATATTGCCTGGCGCATAGTAGGTGCTCGATAAACCTCGGAGATTGAATAAGCGAGCGAATGAATATGAGAATGGAATAAAGAAGAGTATTTTAACGAGAAGATACCCGAACATTCAACACTGGTTACATTGTGAGACATTTCATGGCTTTTGTCGTGGGCTCCCCACACGCATAGCCACCAGTTGACCTGTGACGGCGCATACACACACACTGCATGCTTGTGCAAGGAGGACGTGGATGGGCACAGAGATGGAGAGGGTCGGCTCTGCCCGGGGGATTCTGCAGAGGTCCCTAGATGTGCGGATCCTGAGGGTCCTGACGTCTCAGCAGCCAGACCAGGCCCTGGAGGACGGACGTAAGTGACAAAGGTCTGCAACCACCCGCTGTGTCAGAGAGCTGCTATACCTGGTTATGGCTGTGCGTGCATGTGTGTGTGTGTGTGTGTGTGTGTGTGTGTGCGTGCGCGCGTGTGTGTGTAGGAGGGAAGGTGGGGCCTTGGTGAGGGAAAACACAGATAAGACAGAGATCCTCGAACGCCTCTGGTAACCACCAGCTTTTGCTGGTCACCAGAGGTCTTAGCATTGGCAGCAGTAGGCGTCACATGTTCAGCCTTCCTGGGAAACTGGAATCCACTGTGTAAACTGTTGCCTGTTCGTCGGGGAGTGTGTGGGTGTCTTCACATCTCCCAGGGCCTCCTAGCCAAGGGGAGGCGGGGAGGAGCTCTGATCCGAGCACCTCACTGTGCTCAGGTAGCTTCTGGTCTGCGTTCCTCTCTGCCGTGAGCTCCCCCAGGGCAGAGTCTCCCTGTTTGTTGAGCAGACTGAGTACAACAGAGCTTAGCCGAATGCGGATGGATGGACGAAGTGTGGACGGAGGGATAGACGGATGAGCGGATGAACGGATGGACATGGGCAGACAGATGGGCAGACAGGTGGTTGCATGTTCGGAGCCCTACAAAAACCTTGACCACTCTCTCCCAAGGGAGGCAAAATCTATCGTTACCAAGTACTTGTTTGCCATTAGTTTCGTAAGTCTCCCACAGGCACAGAGCCCAGAAGAAAACAGTCTGGGACGAAATGAGACAGGACTGGAGCCCTAAAGAATTTCACGAGAAGCTAGGTCAGGGCTTATCAGGGCTTATCACGGCTCTGAGGCCTGGGAGGAGAGGACAGCCTAGAAGTCTCTGCAGACCCTCAGGCCCCAGCCCAGTGCTGGGACCTCATGGACACTCCTGCTGCAGATTACTCTGGGAACCAAAAGAGTTGATAAACGCCGAATGGGAATTATGTTCCCAAGTCCTGAGCGCTTGCCACCCTGCAGCTCCCTGGGGAGGCACTTGAGGCATTGAGATGTTTCTCCGAGAGAGAAAAACAGCCACTCCACATCTAATAAATTATCTAACATGTCCCTGCTCCTGTGGCCTCGTTCTGACACTTTTCCTTTCTGATTGTAGACAATAATTATCCTCTAATTGCTTAAACAATCTCGCTCATGGAGCTACAGCAATGACAAAAAGCTCTCGTTTGGGGTCGTTTGTTCTGAACATTCACTTAAGCGGAATTGTTCCTGGTTGCACGCGAGTCTGTGTGTCCTGAGGAGCAGAAACACCCCTTCCCCCGCCAGCCCCTACTAGGCAGGGTCTTTGGAGGCTGGAAAGGAATGTCACTGACTGTTTCTTGCTTCTGTCTTGGCCTGAGGACTGAACCTCCAGAGAGGTCACTAATCAGACTCTCCCCGCAAAACGGGGCACTGAAGCGGGGTCCTCGTGTACCCGAGGGCCACCAGCCCGCAGTGGACGGCGAATAATTGCAGGAAGGCAGCGAGGCCTCACTCTTTTAACACGAAGATCACTAGAAATCGCGACCAGCCTTTGACTCTGTGTGCCATCATTTATTTTTTCAAAGCACGGAACTGAACGGCAGAGAAATCCCACAAATCGTCGACATAATTACAGAGTATTTATTCATCATCTCATATTTATTGCTTGGTGCTGGATGCTATACAGTCTTTGAGAAGGTTATTTCCTGCAGTGTGGGTACAGAAAGTGCATGGAAGGCACTGTGAATACACAAAATATACGTGAAGAGGAATTTTCCACTCAGATGGCTAACCTTGTAGTCAGCTCTTTGTTCTGCTTCTGTAGACATCCTTGCTGCCTAGGCTGAAGGACAGGGTGACCTTGAGATCACCTGAAGACTCACCCTCCCCTTTGCTTATTCTATCTAGAGAACAGATGTAATGCTTTTGCTTGTTCTGTCTAGATAATAGATGTATTGAGGATAAGCCCTATCAAAGTAAGGTTATTCCTGAGCTCCGGGTCCAGATCTTCAGAGCTCTAGCTCCTCTGGGACCGCCAGTGTAGTAAACCTGAGTCCTCCAACTGTCCGAGTGCTGCTTGGTTTCTCGCCTGATTTTTCTGCAACATATGGAAATAGGAGATGGTGCTGTGAGTCAAACGAACCAATCAACGAGTATCGATTTTTAGAGCAGCAGTCAAACGGAGAAGGCTTGGGAGAAAGACCTGAGTGTGAGCTGAAGGCGGGACTCGGAGATCTAAGTCACTGAAATGATTACTTGGTTCATTTGTCCAGCTGTATTTACTGAGGACCTATGAAGTGACGAGTACCGAAGGAGACACCGAGAGCTCTAAAAAAGAGTAAACCACTGCCCCTGGCTCCTAGACACTCACACTCTGGGGAGAATTAAAGTGTGAGTCTACTACATAAATAATGAGAGTATAAAGTATTAGAAAAGCATCAAGGAAAGATTGATGGACTCAGCCTGAGGAGACGGGTCCCAGGTTTGAATTGGGCCTGGAAGGGTTGGTGAGCTTCTGAAAGGTTTGCGGAGGGCACTTCAGTCCTGGAAGTCGGATGAGAAGTAATAGCTAGGAGACTTTGAAACAGTTCTGTGTGACCAAAGATTGTGTGGATGGTGGCATAGTGAGCGGATGTGGCTGGAGAGCGCCTGGGGCTAGTTCTGGAAGGTTCTGAGGGTCCCATGAAGGATGCGGGCTTTCGCACCAAAGTCTTTCAATGGGGAGAGGGCGTGAGGAGACTCGCTCTGGCCCATGTGGAGGGGAGTGGACGGAAGGAGGGGAGGCAGGAAACAGAGCGACAGGTGAGAACATGGTTGAGTTGGCGGGGTACAGGTGAAGCTCCCAGAGACACATGCTGGACGGAATCTGGACCATCTCTCCACTCTCATGTTCCATTTTTTCTCTTTTCCATTCCTTCTGGGCACCACTACACACACCTGTTTTGTTATTTGATTCTCTTAATCTGCTGATTCTGGGAGCCTTTCCCCACATTGGGCCCGGAGATGCAGCCTCTCTACCTGCAAGGCCAGGCTGCATGACCTTTTTCTGTCCTTGACCGAGGCCGAGATCCAGACTGCACAGGCAGGTTAATGAAAGTTGCACATCACAGGTGGGAATCACCTTGAGGTTCTTCCTTTACGATCTAAATAATTAATTTATGTTTTCCCTTTTCACGTTGTAAGTTCTCACCTGAAGGGGGAGTTATCTGGGTAAGGACCTGGTTTACTCTCTGCTTCCTCTATCGAAGGTGTTTATAATCCAGGGGTCATGTCTCAGCTGATACGAACACAAATTTATTGGGCACCTGTTGTTTACACTTCACGTCACTATTCCAGGCCGTGTTCAGGAAAGAGTCTGAATTTTGTTGGATGGCCAAAGGAAGGTGCAGACCATCGAGGAAAGTTCAAGACAGGTGTTCACAGCAACAATCAGCCCCTGCCTGGTGCTGAACTTGGCTGACCTTCGGCTAATGGCGAACATCTGTCCTTCTCTGGAGTAGAGATGATTGGCTTGGAGTAACTCAGCATCCTCAGACTTCATACGCACAAACACCTGTCTCTGAAATAATTGTCACAGTTGTTTCCAAATCGTTTCTATGAAAGGTGACAAATGAAAGTGCTCTCTAGGTGGCCTTAAGACGAGCTCTGCCCTGGACCTCTCCCTACTTTCTCTACCAAGGAGGTTAATAATGCAGGGGTCAAGGGTCAGCTGACACTTGATCGCAGATTTATTGGACACCTGCTCTTTACACATCACGCCACTTTCAGGTTGCGTCCAAGGAAGAGTCTAGACTCTGAGTCTCAGCAAAAGCCCCTTTAATCCCTCTCATCGCCAGTGAAGCTTGTTTCCGGCTTGGGGCAGCCTTCCCAGGTGCTGCTGTGAAAACCAATCTCTCTTAAAATACTCGCAAAGCCTGATGCATATCAGTCACCTGAACCACCACCTCCCTACCCGCGGACACAGAGACAGACAAGGGCTAGTCTCCTGAATGCTTTTCCGATCTTGAAACTCCAACCATACCGAGGAAGCGGCCTCTTTTGGAGATGGTAAATCTATTTACTTAAAAACAAATAGACAAACCAACCAGCCAACCAACCTACATTTCTCTGAGCCTTTTCCCCCTTTTCTAAAGGTAACATATTCTGAAGACTAAAACAAAAGAAAAATAGATTGATTCAGTTTGTCCTGTATGTGTAATTTTCTGTTAGATGCCATATAAGAACTATAAGGTCACAAAGAAATCAAATGGACCTCTGACCTCATGGAACCTCCAGTCTGCTTCAGGACATACAGATCTGGATGAAAACCTTTCTTTTCAGGTGTTGACCTGAAAAGATATGGTCCCTCCCAAAAGTGAAACTAAAACCAGACAAACAAACACAGTGTAAAACACAGAACACACATATGTAGAAATTCTAGATTTTCTGACTGTAGACTCCTAGACAAGTCAATTGAATTGAAGATGAACATTTCCCATATTTTTGTGCCTTGGCTTTTTTGGTTCTTTAAGCACAGGTGCCCTCTGCCACTAGCAGTCCAGATGGGGGGGCCACAGCTATGCATGTCACAGGATACAAGACGGTACACACCTGTCACTGTTCGGGTAAGAAAGAACATGGTGGCTTGCCATGTCATTCGAGGTTCTCAAGAGAAACAGAACCAGCAGGAGACTATATAAATACATGTAAATATAAATAGCGACAGACACATGCGCGTGTAAACACACACACACACACACACACACACACAGACAGACACACAGAGACAGAGACTGAGACAGAGAGATTCATTTCGAGGAACTGGCTTACATAACCAGTGTGTGCGTGTGAGGGTGGGGGCAGTGGCTGGGGCAGGCTGGAGGAGGCCGGGGCTTCTCGGACCAGGACGGGTGCTGCTGCTCACAGGTGGGGCTTTCTTCCTCACGGAGACTTCTGTTTTGCTTGAAAGGCCTTTCAACTGATTGGAGGAAGCCCGCCCGGATTATCGAAAATATTCATGACTTAAAATAGGTTTAAGTAGATGTTAATCATATTTATAAAATATCTCCACAGCAACACCTAGATTAGGGTTTGCTTTTTTTTAAAATATATTTTTATTAAATTTATCAGGGTCGCATTGGCTAATAACATATAAATTTCAGGTGTATAACTTTATAATATATCACCTATCTCATCTGACTGACTTCTCTTAGCGTGATATAGACGGCTGTTTCATTGAGTACCTGGGCTATAGCGGGGCCAAGCGGACACCTCACACTGGCCATGACCGTCAGCTACAAAGGATGTAGTCACGAGCAGGGCGGATAACCGGAAGGAGGAATCCCAGGGCGTGGGAGCCGGAAGGGGATTTAGAAATCACTGAGTCCAGCGCTTCCACGCACAGGGAAAGGGCCTCCGGTGCTTGGTTTGTACAAAATCTTGAAAACTGATTTTTTTCAGCCCGGGAGCATGTTTTGCATGAGGAATTCAAAGGGATCACGACAGAGGCCCGGGGTCTAGATTCTTTCTTATTCCAGGTCCACTGGAGCAGAATGCACATAGCAGGTGTCCAAACAGCCCTTAATTGGGTCACATGGGTATTGGAACTCAGCCTGAGGCTTAGCCCTACCCTTGGAGGATAGGGCCCGAGACTATCAGTTCACCGATATGTCCCTGGGGCCGAGACTGGCTGCGGCGGGTGACAGGTGCTCCAAGGCACTGGTGGAATTCATGGACCGAGCGAATGCATGGCATTCAGGCCAGCTGGACGTGCAATATCCGGATTCCACCCGCGGGAATGCCGACGCCGAAAGGAAGCTTCCTAAGGGGGAAATAAGGTGCTCTCTGGGTTTCTTCATCAGTCCAGTGGTAACGGTAGCGTAGTACCTGTTCCATAGCTGTATCCTAAAGACTGCATGGAGATATGTTATATAACATATATTATACATATGGAGATTTTATAGATTTTTGTAGGTATATATGTATGTGTGTGTATATACATATATATATATATATATAAATTAGCACCACACTTGTACAGTAAGTGCTCAGTAAACGGCAGTGACTACTATAATCGACATTATTCCACGCTGCCCGATTCTGGTAAATGCTATTGGCGCCATGTTTACACTACTTTTTCCAGCCATCGTGCCCATCCCCCAGCTCTGGGTGCTGGGTGCCAATAGCCGACAGCTGTCCCCTCCTCCAGAGAATTGCCCTCTCCTGAAACAAGAGTTGTGTTCACCAGGCGGTTAAGGGTCCCCTGCCCCCAACGGGCAGCCTGCAGCCACTGACTGACCCTTCCGAAGAGGCAAAAAGTTAGCCTCCTTGCCTAAAGGAGGGACTGATCCCAGAGCTCGGGACATCAGGCTGCAGCTGATCTCCAGCTGAGCTCCCATCCTGGCACTGCCCTGCCCTTTTCTGCCACTCTGACTCCCTCTCCCCCGAGAGCATGCCCTCAGTAAATCACTGGGGCGAGAGTCCTTGTCTCAGGCTCTGCTTCAGTTACTTGGAGACAGCTCCCCTTCTTTGCCTGTGCAATAACGAGCCATTTTGCTCATTGTGATTCTTCTATTCCGAGTCCTGGGTAAGTCTGCCACATGGTATTTCTAGCCAGAAGAGAAAAATGGTCTTTCCTCTGTAGCTGGCTCATCCACCCCAGACCTCCGCAGTCAGAGATGCTGGTACACTGAGTCCTCTATCTTACATTTTGCCTAATTCTTCCTGGCCAACTGTATTCAATTAGCCTGAACTGCTCTTTAAACCAAGCAATCCCACTTTCAACCACTGAAGCTTGAATTTCAGGAAAAACACTCATTAATTCATTCAACCACCCATCCATCTTACAGTTAAGAAACACTTGTCCATGTAGCCAGGTACCAGGGCTGAGCTAGGGCTGAGCATGTGGCTGCAAACATAGAGAAGACATAGAAACTGTCCTCTAGGTACTCACATTCTGGGAGGAGAAATGAACAAGCAAACAGGCAATTTGCAAAGAAGTTTGTGACCCGTGTCAGAATATGATGCTAGACCTAAAGAGAAATAACTAGAATTGGCTAACCCCGTCTGCCAGCGCGCAGCAAACCAGAGCCCCCGTTACTTCAAAGAACAAGGTGTTACCATGTAGAAAGATGTGTACTTTTAAAAGCACAAAGAATGGTTGCCTAGCGATGGCCAGAACAATGAGATATAAATGCAAAGGACTCTGCCTACTTGCTGTGTTATTATTGCTGTAGCTTTTCTCCCACTCGAATGCTCACTTCCCGGGGGCCCAGAGAAAGAGCAGTTGAATGAGACGATTTCTGCCTGGGGACTGGCTAGATCAGTGACAGCCCGAACTGTGTTCTCCCGCTGTCCCAATGCCAGGGCTGAGCACCCACAGACACGGTCAAGGTGCAGGGGCCTTATTGTTGCTTATTCCTCCCACGACATTCATCGGTCTATCCCTGCAGGACGTGCGGAGCTGAGAGCATAACTTGGAGGTTAGGGGTGTTAATGACTCTATGTTGATATTAGTGTGGCTAGTGCTAATGGGAAAATAATTTCTACGCTGTGCCTTCGCGGCCATTTTCATTGCCCTCTGGCGGTTATGTAGTTATTTTGTAGTTATTATGTAGAGATGGGAATGACATCATACACGGTGGCTCTTATTGCTTCGGTCACAGAACTCGGGGAGGGGGGTCATAAAGGAGGGGTGTTTGGGAGAATCTGGGACACGACACATACTTAATTTTTCTTGAGACATTTTTTGTTGCGTCTTTGCAGAGAGTTCTCTTTGGCTATAAGAATGTAAAGTCCTAAAAATACCAGTGATTTGGTGATTGAAGAACTGCGAGCTATTTTTGAGAAGCCAGCCGTGTCGGTGATTTGTGCGGGAGTCTGAGAGATACAGAGTGTCCTGGCCTCCGACTTCCTCCTGTCACCCAGTTACTTGAGCAGAAAGCCGTGGGTTGGTCCGTATTCCTCCACCGCCCCGATGCTCCCGCGCCCGCCTCCAGTCATCCTCGAAGCCCACTGGTGACATCAGTCGAGCATCCAGCTTCGGTGGCCTCCTCAGCCCCGACAGTGGCCCCAGTAAGAGATCGGTGCCCTTCCCTCTTCCTGGACTGTTGATTGACAGCTGCCACCTTCCCGTTCTCAGCTCCCACCACCCCCTGACCGTGTCAGTTCCATATTCAAAACTGACTACAGAATAAAACCAAAACTTCATTCAAGATCTCGCCCCTACCATCTTTCGAGCTTCACCTCCTTTTGCTTTTCCTCATTCTCAGTAGCCCCGTGTCTGACTCATCACCTGCTCTCCCCCGAGGCGCACCGTGCCTCCTCCTCACCCGCCATCCGAGTCCCTGGAACGCCCTCTTCCCTAGAGCCTGCTTCATCTGAGCCTTTCCTGACTCGCCCGAGCAGCCACGATCGTATCTGTCCTGTGCAGCAGGTGTCCCGCCCCAATCGCAGAAGTGGCCCCGTATCGGTGTGTCGCCTTGTCTGTCTCCTCACAAGACGGTGAACTTCTAGAGGTTCCTGAGCTTTTTCTCTCTCTAATCTCTAGGACCCGCCATCGGGTCAGGAGCACAGCGATTACTTACTGTGTGCTGAATAAATGAATGTGCTAGGGCCTCTCGGATGACGATGACGGACAGATCGATTGCACTTTCTAAGGGTCATGTGAAATAATTTTATCAGCTCACAGTCACGGTCGCAGAGTCACATCTGTTATAAGGCCAGCCTCCCATCCTTCTCGATCCTCACGCGCGCTGTCCCCTCTGCCCGGAATGCCCTTCCCTTCTCTTCATACGATTTCAACTTAAATGTGTCTTCTTTAAGGAAGTGCTGGCTGAGCATGTCCCAAACCCCCTCGGACGAGGCCGGGCCCTCTCTTGTACCTTCCCACGGCATCTGCGTGTTATTTTTCCATTTCCATTTTATCTTAATTATAATTAGCAAAAGGTTTGTTTAATAATCGTTTCATCTCCTACATATTAAGCTCCTTGAAGGCAGAGGCTATACCTGTCTTATTCATCATTCCGTTCCCAGGCCCGGCATATGGCTTTGCCTATCGAGAGTACACAATAAATATTCAAAATAAGGAACTGAAAAAGTCCCCAAGGCAAGACATACTTTTGACATCTGCTCATCCACACCGATTGAAAGGTTACATAACCACATCTCTTTCCAGACGGAGGCCGAAGTGCACGTTTCCTTGCATGACATGTCGAGCAACACATTGAAACCTCATCAGTTCGGACTGAGGGGAATCAGAGAGAATAAAAAGTCTTTTAAATACGTGGTAAATTCCAACTTCAGGCTCTTTCTTCCAGGGCAGTTTAATTCCACGTCTCCCGAGCACTTACTACGTGCGAGGCACTGTCCTCGACTCAACCCCGGGCGTCTGCACATGAACCTGACCTGGCTTTGGGATGCTGAAGGCCCTTCGAGAAATGTCTTTCTGTAGAAGCGATTGACTTGTATTTGCTCGAAACACAATTTGTTTCTTTAAACCTTGCCGTCAGCTCTGCCCCGTTCTGTCTGGAATGTTCTTTTCTGCCTTGACCATTTGGTTAATTATTACTTATTACTTCTCTTTCCCACATCCCAGCCTTGACTGGGACCGCTCCCCGCCCTCCCGCCTTCTCTGGGCTGCTTTCCTGTCCTCGGAAGAGTGTCCTCTGCACCATCCTCACTCCTGTGCTCCTGTTCCGTGTCCCTTCAGGGAGGGACCATCATTCTATGCTGTCTCTGGCACAGTGACTGAGACGTAGGAGATACTTGATGATTTTTGTTGTCGTTACATTGGTTGAATAAATGAATAAAACTAGCATTTTTTAACTACAGATCCTGCAAAACTATTTCTAATGGATCGTTTATAATCAGGAACACTCACTCCTACAGAGGCTCAGACCCCCAAACTTCCTGGTTTGTTTGTTTTTTTCTTTCCCTGCAGTCAACTAAATTAATCATCCCATAGTATGTTCTTTTAATCTCAGGGTTTTATAAGGTTCAGCTATATGAAGTTACCATTTTTGTGTATCAGAAACGATGGAAGATCTGCCCTTCATTAGGTCAACTTAATACTTAGCAAATCCATTCATGAATGATGGTGCCAAGGTGAACGTCAAGGTGTCTGTATTTTAATGTTCCAGATTCCAAAGGAAAGGACTATTTTCTTGATCTCGGCTTGGGTCTCCCTGGCTTGTCTCCAAAGCTGTTCAGAAGGGTCCGCTAAGCCCACTGCTTCTTTCCTTCTCCCTGACTGAGATCATAAGCGCTTGGAGAGCTACGCAGAAATCACCTCCTATGGGATCCCTGACGAACGGTTAGCCTTTACAGCTCCTCAGCAAAAGCCCAGCACAAAGCAGATGCACAACGAACGTTTCTACACGAATACTAAGTAGCACGGTAGATGCCACGCAGATCGCGGAGACCCTCGCCAGCTGGTTCGAGCGAAGCGCCTTGTGGGATGCTGGTTTGGGGAAGCCTCACTCTTTCTGCAATAGGAGTCACACTTTTTGGACGTTTGTTCCTGGGCTTTGAGCTCCACTGTCCTGCCCCTCCCCATGTGGCCAACACCCACAGGACCAAGCTGTCCTCTGAGCTGTCTAAACCGCAGCCTCTGCCCGAGGCTCTATCGCTCAGGCCACCCTTTACTCAGTTTCCCAAGGCGGTGTCGTTGGCGCCCAGGCTCTGGCTTCATCACTTGTCTCTGTCTATACTTTACTGCCGACATCTCGCCACCAAAGTTCCCCTACCAGAATCGCCTTAGATTTCCCTCCTCCACAGAGGCTGCGTTTTCTCTGGTCACTCAAAGTGTCACCTCGGGATGCTGACAGAGCACTTGGGCCCCAACCCCCGGCACCACCCTTACCTGTCTGATGTTGTCTGATGTACCCCTCAGCTATTCGCCAGCCCGATACAGGGATGACTTTTCTCCGACCAAAGATCTGGGCAGAAAAGGGGATGGGACCAAGCTGTGGGGTAGATTCAAATGTCATCTAACATTGGCCAAAACTCAGCCTCCGCTCGGCCCCCTCCTCACACCTCATATTTCCCGGACTTACCTGGAAAGGTGGAGGAAGAGAAGGCAGAAGAGACGAGTGAAGCCCAAGAATCTGGGTCTTTTTCTTAAGCAAGAGTCAGGACTGGCGTGGACAAAAAAGAAGCTATGTATAGAAGGGTGCTGTGTAGTTCAAGGCCACCGGAGTTATAGAGGCCAATGTCACTTAGCAGGAACGCGGAACTGGCTCCCAAAGAGACCTGCTTCCGGCCTTCCCCGTAGGTATTATCCCTTTTCGTCCTCCAGGCAAATAAATCCCTGCTCCCTTCTCACAGCGTTTAATCTTTAGTCCGAGTCCATGATCTCAGGTCTCGCCTCCCTCCCAATCTTTCTTTTCCCTCGTCCTGTGACACCGGCTGAAGGAGGCACACAGAGTTTGCAGTTACTGCAATACACCTTGCGATCGTGAAATAACTGGATGATACCATTACCTTCTCAGAAAGCCCTTATGATCATCACGAGGAGGTGAGACATTCCTCTCCTGGCAGACGTCCGTGTGGTCAGATTAGGTGACCGCTACATTCCATCGCGGCTGTGTCACTCAGCCACCCTTCCCCAGCGGGCACTTCCACGGAGACACCGAGGGAGGTGACAGTCCAAAGCACTCAGCTAAAATGGAATGCCAAACACAGCGTCTACACGGGGGTCTCTGAGAATCGGTCCGTGGGTAGTTTATCCACAGTTGGGGGCTTTGAGCCTTCTTTCTGTTTTTGTTCTTATTCTTCTGCCCCTTGGGAGTGAGGGGAAAAAAAAAAAGTCTGAGGCATCTGGTAGATGGTGGCAGAAGTATTCATTATCAAAAAGAGCTCTTGTCACAAAGCACATTTCCTCATACCCAAGGTATGCCGCAGGTGGTAACGCGTGCGGCTTGATGAATAGATCGCCTGGGTAGAAATCTCAGCTCCAACAATTTTTAGCTTTTTAAACATGGGTAGGTTACTTAACTTCTCTCTGCCTCAGTGGCCTTGTCTATAAAATGAGAATTATAATAGGAGGTAACTCACAAGTCATTGTGAAGATTAAATGACTTCATATACATGTAGCTCTCAGAACAGTGCCTGGCAAAAAGTTAACAAAAAATATAGTAGTAGTGGTAGTGGTGGTAGAAATAGCGATTAGTATTTGCCTCCTGGGAGTATGATTTCCTGCAGCGTTTTTCCTACGTGAGAACTCACTAACCCCCTTGAATAATGTCTCTGGACCCCCTGAGTTCTCTGGACCTGAGACAATCACTGTCTTATCAGAAAGGGTCCAGGAGACTCAGGGCGATGCTGACGCTGGCAGGTGATGCCTGCTTTCGGGCTCCGGGATGGACCCTGCGGGGGCGGGTGCTCAGTTGAGTGGCAGGTGCATAGGCCTATAGGGCTGTGGGAGGCGGCGGGGGCGGGGTTGTCCCCAGGCTATGCTCAGCCCCCTGGGTTCTCGTGTTTTTATATGAGCGCCCAGGCCTGTGAGTCCTCATCAGACACCTGTGCGCTCCCTGTGGGCATGGAGAGGCCTGGCCTTGGCCTAAGAAGCCTGATAAAACCGCCACGTGGTGCACATGACCTTGGCGGCCCGGTGGCAGGGCCCAACGGGGAAGGAGGGAAGCCTGGGGGTGAAGCGGGGACGAGTCTCCGACCGGAAACACGCTTGCAGTCATCCTAGGAGGAGAAATCGGGGAACAGGGGCATTCGGGGGGAAAAACATCTTGGTTCTCGTGTTTTTATATGATGCATCTACTTGGCTTCTTTGGGCAGCCGCCGCCGTCGCTCACGGCTTTATCGCCATCATTCTGATCAGATTTCCTGCTCCCAGGTTGGCCATTCCGGCCCAGCCCGCCGCAGGCTGGAGTGACCGCTGCTAAATGCGCAGGACTGGCCCCTACGGAGTGAAGCCCGTGGGATTCCCATTGCCCGCGGGAGGAAGGCCTCACGCTGAACTTGGCTCTCAAGTTCAAACGGAGGTCTGGACTCGTGGTTACCACCGCTCCGGCCCCTTCTCCATACACCCTCCGCTCCCTGTTCCCAGGTGAGGGTTCGCAAGATTAGTAAATGGATAACTGGGTTGTTTCTAGAATTATCAGCAATATTTCCAGAAGAGGAGAAGTCCTCCGTCATCAGGAGGAAAACTCGTGCCCAGTCATCACGTCGGATGGGGAAGTCAGCTCCGTCCTGGGACCTAGGAAACCGGAAGTCTAGTTCTCACCCAGCTGCTCATTTTCCTGTGTGGTCTGCCACGTGTCGCTTCTGGCCTCTGTTCCTTCTTTTACAAAAACACGGCCAGTGAAGTAATGTTTTCTATTCTCTTATTTTTACCTTTTCGAGATATGTCAAAGATAAATCCAACAATACGTGGAGAAACACTTTACAAATTCAAAGTCTTGTTAATATGTGTCCCTTATATGCTAAGGAGCACAACATGAATTACCTTTAAAGTCTTTCTAAGTCATGTGGAATCTGTACTGTATATACAATATGTAACACCTGAGGTTTATCTTTATACCAGGCATGGATTTAAAGCACCTCATGGGTATCTTTTCATGGAACTGGATCTGAGGAACAGGCCTGAGGTGTGAGCCTCGTCTACTTGTGCTCACCAGTCATTGTCCTTAAGAGAGGGGCCTAGTAAGAAGGTAAGTCAGAAGATGGCAACTAACGAGTCCTGCCCGGATGAAGTAAAGATGGCTCTGTCTTAAGGAAACCTCAAAAATTCATTCTTTTTGTGTCACATATAGCGATTGCCCATAGGGGAATGGAAATAGAATGTAAAATATTAGAATGTGGGGTCCTGGGCTGTTGTACGCCCCTATTCTCTTAATCACCTCATTTCCTTTCTCAGTCTGGGATGTGTCTCTCCCTTTCTTCCCCCAACCTCCCAACATCATAAATATATTTTTCACGTAGCTAACCCTTGGAAGATACAGTGCATATCGAATGAATGAATAAAGAAATGCAAGGATGATGGACGGAGGGAGGGATGGACATCATGGACATGAAGCCAGGAGCTCTGGGTCCTAATTCGGATCAGCACGACAACCTTGCAAGGTAAGGAGGGCAGTGATTATTGTCCCGTTTTACAAACGATAGGATGCGTTTGAACAGTTAAGCGACTTGGTCGAAGACACCCTGTTAAATAGTGGCAGAACTGACCCTTAACTCTTGGGACATTCTGTTTCCCACAACATAATTCTCGAAGATAAGAAAGACTTAATTTCCATACTCTACACTGAAAACAAGACTTCTTTAGAGAAAAGAGCATTTATATGCCTGTCTCCATCGCCATCTCTTCCTCCCTTTAAGCAGATGATTTCAGAGGCAAGCCAGCACTCCCGAGTTAATTTTAAAGACAGGTCTTTTAGGATGGATCATGGTAAAAAAGAAGTAGATCGGGATTATGAGATTTCAGCCCATTTTTGCAGACTTCTAATGGAAGACTCGGTACCATTCTCTGCTTATGAAAAGAGCCTGTTTTCATGGCAGGGGAGGAACTGAGGGAAGGAAGAGAAAGAACATAGTATGTTTTCTCAGAATCATTTCTCGAGATACACTGAACCATTCAAAGGGCAATTCAGTGACGAGGAGTGTGACGATGGGTGGGCTCTGGCAAACAGAACAGCTATTTTGGTCTCATCCAAAGGACAGGATAAATGAGAAACTTAGGCAGAGAAGTGTTTCACCGAGCTCACGAGTGTGCCCTATGTCACTTGCTCTGGCTTACATCTCTCCGTATAGACTCCGAAGCTAGACATCCTGTGTTTTAAACCCTCATTTAACCAACAGCTAGCTCTGTAATCATGGGCATGATTCTTAACCTCTCCATTCTCATCTTCGAGATGGTAATAATGAAGGCCTCCCTCGTGGGTGGTTGTGAGATTTAAAGGAATTAGTTTATGCTGGTTCCCTCCAGTCAGCGTCTGGCACATTGTAAATGCTGTTGTCACTACCTCATTTTCAATTGGGTCATATCAGGGAGGAAAGAGTGACAAGAGCCACTTGGGCACTTATAAATTCTGGCCATTCCCTTCGTCTCTCATCCCCGACTTCTGCAAATTTAGACTCGGTAGGTCTCGGGTAAGACATAGCATACATATTTTTAAAAGACAGATTTAAAATGCTTTTTTTCATCTGATTCTTCAACCTAACAACCCACCAGAACTCCAGGTTTAAGGGATTTCTCTGGAGAGCGAAAGGTATTTTTACGTCATGAGGATTACCGGGGTAATTCGAGCTTGAGCAGAGCATGAACATATTATTAAGTCCACCCCCTTAGCTAGTCCGAAACCAATCCAGTTCAGGATTCATACTTTTTTGGCATTATGGATTAGCTGATGAGCCCACCTCCAACCTTCGGATGTTATTATTGTGATGATACTCCTTCTTGGGAAACTAAGCCCTAGTAATTTAAAGTTCGATCATATAGTATTGTGTGCATTAAGTTGCAACTGATGTTTTTCACTTAATAATCTATGTAAACATCTTTCCAGGTTCGTGCACACAGACCTAATGCATTGTTTTTAATAGCTGCATAGTATTCCATATTGTATATATTTTCCATACTTTCTTTGACCATTCCCTATTTCGGGGAATGAAAACTATTTGCTATCAGACTTTTATTACTGGGAATATGCTTCAACGAACACCCTCGTACAAATATACTTACATACTAGGGCACTTGTTCCTTCTTAAGATAAGACCGTGGAGATGTAATGGTTAGATCACAAAGTATGTACCGTAGCGATTTTAGATAACATTGCCAAAAAGGTTGAAACATTGTACCACTGCCTCTCTCCCAAGCTTCTCCCGAGCGTGTTATGTGTACTATGGGAAGGTGGCAGGCTGATCTAGAATACCTTCGAGTGGATGCAGCCGTGAGTAAAACAAAACTATGATTCATGGTTCATGAAGTATTTTGGATTTTATGGGTTGGCTAAAACCTCATTAGATAACATGCCTCCTGCCATTTTTTAAACGTAACTGAGTCTGTGACGTGGCTGAATTTACCACTCGCCATTGCATAGCCACAGGCATCAACCCACCTTCCATCTTGGCTCCATCCTAGTTTTGCAGACCTGCTTGAGGAAGAGTGGGCGTGGGCGGGAGTAGATGACAAAGAAGGGCCGGGCAGGTAAAAGGAATCGTGGGCGTAGGAACACATATCCGTTCAACCCAGAGGAGACAAGAGAGATGTCAAGAGACAGGGTGGAAGCTGTTTCATGCTTTTTTCGCTCAGAAACATTTGCAGCTTAATGGCTGCAGACTTCTAGAACACTCTCCTGCGATCTCCTGTAAATCCAACAGACTGCGTTGTCACACTTCATCGGCTGTGTGGTAATTCCCAATAAAGGGCAAATAATGGATGTCCTATTCCTGAAAAGCTGGCCCCAAAATAAATGGCTTCAGAGGGCTTAATGATAAATCACAGGCATTCTGCATGGATTCTGAAAGTATTCTAAGTTAGGACAAACCTTCCTAGAATCCAATTTAGCTGTTTTATTACCAATTATATCTCGCACACGCAGAAAGATGATAAACAACACGGTAAAGATGTAGATGAGATTGGCTTTTGTGACCTAATGTTTCTGATGAAGAGAGAAGTGCATGTTGTTAAAATAGGAAAAATGCACACAACCCACTGCCAATGGATTATGATAAGCTTCGTTTCGTTATTATAAAATCATTTGTGATTTTATTACCTTGGTAACAAAGACATGGCTGCTTCTGCATTTTACAGTGGTTTAATTAACCTTTGTGCACTGTGAACAGGTACACCTACTCCACAAACTGAAAGCCACTTTCCAAAATCGAAAGTTGCCAGCTGTTTCTCATAGACCCAGACCAAGGCTGTGCAGGGTGGTGACAGCAAAAATTCCAGAACCAGGCTCTGGGGGGATGTGTTCTAGCGAAAGACTTAACTTCTCTGCACTTCAGTTTCTTGCATTTAGAAAATGGGCTAATCGGGATTTGTACCTCACATTTTTTGAAGCAGCACTACGGTGAACCCACAGATAACCAGCTGTGCAGGCGTGTATGGGCAAAGAAGGAAAGTTTACTGCATAAATCTGGCCTCAGAGAGGTCACAGGGAATCCCTGGAGTTGGGCCGTCATTTTGCGTTACTAACTCTCCGTGTAAGGTTTTGGCCTTGACAGCAGAGTGTCTGTTCATGGCCTTTGGTGTCGGACAGACCTGGGTTGAAATCCTTGCGTTGCCACTCAGCGGCTGAGCAACTTCAGTTTCTTCCTTTACCTGTGGGGGTGACACGGAGGGCCGTGTGCCACACAGCGTGAAGCCAGGGCGCTGTGAGGTGCAGTGCATGGCAGCTCCAAGCATCGGCTCGCAAGCGTAGACCCTGTATTAGTTTCCTATTGCGGCTGTGACGAACTGCTGCAGCCCTGATGGCTTAAAACAACGGACAGTGATACGCTCATAGTTGTGGAGACCAGAAGGCTGACGTCAGGTGTCAGCAGGGCCGTGTTCCCTGCAGGAAGTCTGGAGGACAGTGTGTTTCTTCCTTCCTTTCGCTCCTGGAGGCTGCCCGCATTCCTTGGCGTTCTTTGGCTTGTGGCTGCGTCACTCCGTTCTCTGCCTGTCTTCACATCGCCTTCTGTCTGTGTGTCCAATCTCCCCGGTCATCCTCTGGTAAGGATACTTTTGATAGTAGTTAGGGCCCACCCAGATAATCCAGGAGAATCTCATCATCTTAACGTAATTAATTTAGTCACCCTTGCTAAAACGTTGTTACCATGTAAAATGACATTCGCGGGTTCAAGAGATTAGGACTGATGTTTTTTTTGGGGGGGGCCGCATGGCTCGGCCTAGTACACCCCCTTCTGGAGATGTCTCATTTCCGGTTGAGGAAGGGAAGAAATTGGAAGCGAAGCAACGGCAGCTTCATTGCCCAGAATTCTGAGAAGAATGGGGAGCATTTGTCAATCGAAAACAAAATAAAGACATCGTGTCTGAGGCTCGGGTTATTATTTCAAACATAAACAGCGATAGGACACAGGGGAGAAACCGGGTCCTGGACCTAGAGAGCCCGGTCACCTTCCAGCTGTGCCTTGGGAAATTCGTTTTACTTCTCTACGCTTCCGTTTCCTTTTCTGTAAAACGAGGACCGGAGGGACCCACCTCCAGGGGTGCCCGCGAGGGCTGAAGGGTTGGCTGCCCCGCATTTCTCTGCCTGTGGACGGAGAAGAGGGTGGAACCCCTTAGAACGCTGGCCATGTTTTGAAATTAGAAATCCCCGCTCTCTGCTTTGTTTCCCTTCTACTTCCATTGCTGGCTTCCGAGAGCGTCACGCAGAAAACCTTCTGGTTAACGAGAAATCGTGGTCACCAGGAAACTCATGAGTTGAGACTTCCCGTGGGCCGTGGTTGAGTAGACGCAGGGAAGGGCAGATCCAGCATTGTGGGCCTGAGGCGCGTGATACGGGAAACCCTCTGGATGAGAAGGAGCGGAAAACCCTCTGGATGAGAAGCAGCGCAAAACCCCCAGTGTGAGATGATGTACAAAAATGAACATCACAGGGAGAAGGGGAAGCGCCAGGAACCACTGGTTCGCCCTGGCCGTGGATGGGGGTGCAGCGTGGACGCCCTGGGCAGACCCACGCAGAAGGCGAGGCCGGGGCGGTTAAGGGCGGCTAACACTTCAGTCCTTGCGGGCACCCCTTGAGGTGGGTCCCTCTGGTCCCTCCGGAAGTGATCTTGGCGGGAGGACCCAGCTGGCAACCCTCTCCCGGGGCAAAGTCAGAAAAGTTACATCCACCTGTTAATAAAGGCTGGTTAATGCAGGTAAACTCAAGACAACTTGTTTTCCTTTTTAAAGACTTCACAGATAAAGATTTGCATAGATGTCTGAAACGACATTCCAGTTTGGGGCTAAGAACTTACAGTCCTACGTTTCCTCTTCAGTCCTTAGATTCTTCTTCGGATCCGAGGTCTTATCGGGATGGAGAGGGGAGCCTGGAAGTGTGGGTCTGGCGTGTGCCAAGGTCATGGTGCCTTCTTAAGCAACGCACTTCGCTTTGATCTCCGTGTTTCCCTCACGGGCTTGAGATTTCAGGTGTTCTGTGGCTGGATGAGAAAGCGGGTTTTTAAGAATTTGTGTGGTGAGTCCTGAACCCCCAAGGTTCTCAGTATTATCTGCGTAACTCTGAAAAGGGTCGAGGGTGTTCTGGAAAGTGTTATTCCGCACGAGCAACCACCAGAAGGGGGTGATGCCCTTCTGCATCTCCCTCTCATCTCTTTTTAATTTTGTCTTCTTCACGCATCTCTACTCCCCCCCACCCCCATCCCAGAAGCCCACAGATACCACGTGAAGGAATCACTCACTACTTGAGATCTCTGAAATACCCAAAGCATGTCTCAATGACGATGATGGAATTCGGGGTACTGTGACGGGAAATGGAAAGTCCAAAGGTAAGAGCGACTGGTGTCAGCTCCTTGATTGCAAAAGAGACTTGATTCTGCTGAGTAAGCCGAGTTTCACCTCGTTAACAAACAGGTGTGACTCGCATGTGTAGTAGCCATTTATCTAAATATTCATTCAACGACACTTCTTAACACACGCCAGGCCCTTCACCGGTAAAAGATACATGGAAAAATTCACAAGTAAGATTGTAAAAACAAAGAGTACACAGGAACTACTACAGCGTCACGTGATAAATGCTGTCGTGGAAGATAAGTGACACTTTAGGGAAGACCAGAAATAGGAATGATGAAT
>NW_024347788.1:8845367-8974637 GCF_902729225.1 Pteropus medius | reverse complement strand
GGGTTCTCATCAAAACAGGCCAATGTGACTTTTTTTTCTATATGAAACTTAAAGATGCAAGTGTCCTTGGCAGGAAGAACTAGATTCCCCCTCCCACCTTCCCACCAGGCTCACCTGCTGTATTCTGAGTGAAAAGGATGATCTCACCACCCTTCCTGACGTGCGGTTGCCCACGTTCCAACCTTCACTTCACCGCAGCCTTAACGGCCGCCGACAGCTCCTGGGATCGCCGATTTACTCCTCCACTCCTACAGGGCCGGACCTTCACTGTCCCCGAAAACTCCCCTCCATCAAAGCTGTCGTGTGGGACAGACTTGTGGAGAGGTTGGTGGTTATGGAAAGGGTCACAGGATAACGAAGAATAGAAACTAGAAGAATAGAAAATAGAAGAATAGAAAATCAAACACTGCATTTCTTCAGAACGCCAAAGCCATCCTCACCCCAGGAAAGCTCTCACGGCCTTTCTGGAGCCCCTAGCCTGCCACCTTTGCTGGAGCCTCTCGCCTCTCTCCAGAGGCCACTGTTTGTTCCCGGAGACTCAGACCCTGTGATGATGGCTCTTTGCTTCCCCAGAGGAAACTCAAATTGCTGGTTCCTTTATTAGGCAGAAGTTTAGTGTTACTGTGTCCCAGCTCATCTAGGTCAGACGGGGTCATGCTCTAGGTCACCTTCATAAGTCAAGGTCATACCCGATGTCTTTTTCTTTGAGAAGCGTCTCCCCCAGACACGACACAGTAGCAGTTTGTTTCTGTTGTTAAAACATTTCGCTTTCACCCCCTTAGAGGTGAGAGGTGGCATAAAATTAAACCTCATCGACCCGAATCTCCTATGGAGCCTCCACATCCAAGAAGTTACGGGGAGCAATGTGGAGGCCAGGAGAGGCAGGTCCCAGCGAGGGACGGCCACTGCATATCTGTCAGTCCCCAGGGGGTGTGTCCCGGACAGATTCCTTGGGTCCGACCACTAAGTACCACAAATTTGATGTTTTCTTTTTGACTTCGACCTTGTGATTCTAAGCTGTGAAAGAGGCCCCGAAATTCTGCCATTTTCAACAACCTGGGTGGATCTTGAGATAATCATGCTAAACGAAATAAGTCAGAGAAAAAGTAGAAAAACATATGATTTCGTTCACATGTGGGATATAGAACTGAAAACAACAAACAAATATGACAAATGAACAGAGACTTGTGGACAGGGACAGTGGATTAGTGGGTCCCAGAGGGGAGAGGGGAGGTAGAGGGGGTGAAAGGGGTCAAATATTTGGTGACGGAAGGGAATCCGACTTGGAGTGATGAACACACATGCAATATGTATATGACATACTGTTGAACTGTACACTCGAAACTTACTTGATTTTATTAATGTCACCCTAATAATTTTTAATAATAAAAAAAGGCTACCTCAGTCGCGGCCACCTCTGGCTTTGTGTGACGGGCAGCAGGAGCACGTGCATCCAGGCTCCTCTCCTCACCAGCTCAGCCTGGCCACGTAACCTGGTCACGACGCTTCAGATAATTCAGAATGGGAATAAATGAAGGTTAAAAAAAAAAAGGAAAAGAAAATCTTGCTTTGGTTTGAACGATCTAAGCAATGTGAAAAAAAAAAAACCAACTTTTAAGTTTCACTATTATTATTCTTAAATTTTGATCATCCAGGATTCAGGTCTTCTTGAATGCCGCCGAAGGATTTCTTTCTTCCTGCTCGGAGACATCATTTTTAGCCCATTCCGAGGGCTGTGATTTTGGCCCCAGCAGCTGTGGCTTCATGTATATACATTGTCTCTTCTCAGCTCGAATAGAAACCTCTGGAGAGCAAGACCGTGCCCAAGAACTGGCAAAAGGCGGGTGAAATCAATTCGAAGAACTTGTATATTTACCAAGAGAAAGACAATACAACCGAATCATTGCACTGTGCGTTAGGAATAAATTAGCAATTATTGCAAGGAAGCAAACTGACACTCATAAAAGAAAGCATTCGTTACCTAATTTCCTGGTCCAAAAATTATTTTTAAGGTTTCTAATACTAAAAAAATTTAAGCATAAAGTAGAGAAAGTGGTTAAACCGCCATATAACCATCACCCAGACCCCAGAATTCTCCGGTTTTCAACACTGTTGTTTCATTCACTCCATTTTTATCCAGAGTAACTAAAGGTTTTAATCACAACTCCCAGACACCTTACTTATCCCTGTACACTTCAGCGTACACCCCCCAAGTGGTTATGAAAGCATCTTTCATAACCACAATGCTTTTAGCGACCTGGTTAGCAGCACCTTAAAGTTAATAATACTTCTGGATTTTACCCACACTTCCCGACTGTTTCCAGGGAGGGAGAACATCATCGGGAAGACGGCCTGTTTCCCACGCTGTCACAGGGAGCCACGCGAGGAACCGATCACACGAGGCAGCGATTCAATTCTAGGTCGATTCTTAACCTTTAAGGGGAATTTTAAATTTCTTTTTTAAAACTATAAATGTAGGCAGCAAACCACAGAAGTATTAGTATCTGTGACTTTGTCACCCATAGAAATGAAAATATTTGAATACCATATTATAGTTGTTACAGATATCTTCAAATATTGTGAATACTCATGATTACTTTGCAATTCTGTTCATTATTTTCCCACCTCTTAATCTTGTTACATAATGTGTTAATAAGGAAGCATATTACTGTATCGAAAACATTTTCTTTGTACTATTTGGATAACTGCATTTCGATCTACTTGACTTCCTTCGTAATCCTATGTGTTCTATTTTAAAACAGTATTCTGAGAAAAGTCCATAGGCTTCACCAGGCAGCCAGAGGGATCCCTGTGGCCCCCACACGAGGAACCCCTGGGATGAAGGCAGACCGTTTGAATATACCCAGCAAGCCTAAGAGCCGCGATGCCGTGATGTTTAGGAGAAAAGAGAATCACCCCTTGAGTAGCTCATCAGTTTTTTGAATCCTGAGCAAAATAACCAGGCATGATATACATCAGCCCCAGTAAAGAGTCCAGAAGCCCCCGCGAGAGGCATGCGAGGGCCCCTCTCCAAACCCACCGCTCGGCCAGCTCTTCAGAAAGGATGTTCCGAGGCCTTGAGAGGCAGTGCTATAAAAATCTAAGGTATTAATAGAAGTCCTCCGCCTCCGGCTGCAGCCCCTCCCACACGGCCTTCCTGGCGAGGCCCCAGGCATCCTGCAGCCTGGCTGTGGGGGCAGAGCTTCTGCGACAAACCGTTCTCGGCTCATGCCGGAGGCGGACACTGACTCACTGTCGCCAACAGGGCGGGAGGGAGGTAAAGAGATTGGCCTAAACTCTCTTTTCTGGAAAATGGGAACAATGCCACTTGCCGCCTATTTCACTGAGTTTTCAGTCAGTCAGAATGGCGTATGCGTAAACTCCTAAAAGTGTCACATTATTGTACCAGGAGAAAGTTACCCAGCTTTGCCAAAGGAAAAGGGTAAAAACAACCGTCTGGGATCACGTGGACTCACGTTCTTTACCTGCGAATCAGTCAACCTCGTTTGCATCTCACTGGCTGATGACTATTCGTATTACACGGCGAGTTGCATGTAACTGCCTTATACAGTAACCACATCCTTAGATTCGCCAAGCAAGGAATATTTGCTCCCCACAGCCACAGCAGTTTACCAGCTCTTGAATTTCACATTTACATGTGGTGTGGCTTTTGGCAGGGGTGCGTTGACAACGATCAGACATTAAAAACAGCTGGTGACTCTTCCCATTAGCTCCAAACTGGAAACGACCCAAGTGCTCATCAATAGTAGAATGAATTCAGCGATTACGGTGCATTCCTCCAAGGTCACGTTATGCCACGGTGAGAATGAATGAACCGTTGCTACGGGTAACAACAGGTGTCAGTCGCACATACGTAAGTTTGAGGAGAAGCAGCCGGATAGGAAAGGGTACAGCCTGAATGATCCCATTTTCAAAGAGTTTACAAACGGCCCCAGCCAGGCCCGGGCGTCGTAAGTCCGAGCAGTGGCTGCCCTTGGGTGGCCAGTCACGACCAGAAGACACGAGGTGCCTGGGGCACTTGTACTGACCGTGTTGCTGGACTTGCGTGTTGGCTACTTGGATTCTGTATCCATTCTGTAAAAAATTATTGGGCTGTCCACGTATATTTGTGCACTTTTCTCTGCATGTGTGTTATATACCTCAAAAACTTCAGAAGTAAAAAAAAAAGACATGGACAGAGTCCCCCATTTTTTTTTTTTTAATACCCCCTCCTTCAGAGTACTACCTTCTTAGAAAATTGGAGATATTTGAAAATATTGTGGAGAAGTCTGAAATTCTCAACTGGGATTTCTGGTTATATGCAAACCACCAGAAAATAAGCTATTTTCTGCCCACCCCCCATTGGGTTATAATTCTATTTTATTGACACATTTGTTCATCCGAAATGACGGATATCACAAAGCCAACTGCGATCCGTTCTAATGATTTGTTCAAGTGACCTGAGGTAACGTGAGCAGTGACAGGACGGCCTCAGCAGGACCTTCTCCCAGCAGGCGGGGTGGTGGTGTGGTTTGGCCCGGACAAGGGTGCCGGGCAAGCTGATGTCACGGGGGCCGAAAGCCTCTCTTTGGAGCTCCAGGTGCAGCTAATGCAGCAGGAGGAGGGGAAGCTTCTAATTGGCCGGCCCAGAGGGGCAGGTTTTTCTAACTGGTGGGCCCAAATGGGTACGATTTTACAAAGAGAAGAAAGTGGGGATGCAGCCCTGCTTCTGTCGCTGACGGGGCCCTTTCTTCTGCTGGTCGCTGGTGGTGCGGGGTGCTGTCTCCCCGGCCTCAGGGGCTTGTCCCTCCTGCATAAGTGGCCTACCTTCTTTTTTCCCTTCTTTACGTAGGAAGCCTTTGGGAACCACTTTTCTCCTATGTCTCCTTTTCATCCCACCCCATGCCCCAGAGCAGATCTCAACCACGTGACCAAGCCTTCACTGTTCGCTCCGTGGGGGTAAGAAATAAGACTATTTACGAGTCACCCAAACCCAGCTCCCAGTCCAGTGCTCAGCGTTCAGGAGGCACTTAATCAAGTTTTTTTCAAAGAAGGAACTGCGGGTTCTCAGTATTTCTTTCTGTCTTTCCCTTCTTCTGGGATATTTGTTCTGACTATCGTAGAAGGAGAGTGTGTATCAGGGTTAGATCTGATGCCAGAATTCCACCAGTCACTTGTCGCTTACTTAAACCCTGGCCAAGTTACGTACTCATTTCCTCAACTGTAAAATAGGGATGATACAAATCTTCCTTGAAAGGATCTGGGGAGGATTGTAAAAATAAAATGTAACTCCTAGAACCGCGTGTGCACATAGCATTACACATTCGTTCATTTCTTCATGCATTTGATAACATTTCGACAAGCTTGAAAAAAAATGCCAGAAGCTAGGCTAACGGCAGTGATGCAGACAGCATTTCCACTCTCATTATGCATAGAATTCTGGGGAGGATGTATTTCTAATCAGTAAATTTTAAAAAAAGTTTGTTGTTATGGGTATTATAACAATATTATCTATCTATCTATCTATCTATCTATTATCTGTCTATCATCTATCTAGCTACCCATCATTTATCTATCCAGGTTTTCATTCTTCTATTTGTATATGTATATAATTCTTCTATCAGCATCTGTAGGTAATAATCTTAAGTATTATATGTGTTTGTTATTATTAATAATAATATTATAACTACATACAGAGAAACGTCTGCTTTAAAATTATAGCTGTCTACATATAGAGAGATGCTTCCATGATTATTTCTAGGGCATAGGATTTGGGATAAACTTTTCAATTTCTTCTTTAAATTTTTCTATATTATTTGAAATTTCTAGCAGCAGCTATCACTTTCAAAACATGAAAATACTAAAAGTCTTAAGAACTAAAAAATTTAAAAACCTAGACAAAATGGAAAAAATATCGAATATCAAAATTGGCATAAGAAATAAGGTACTTGAATAGACCAGTAAGTTTTAACAAGATTAAATTATAATTTACAACCTCCCCTCTCAAAAAACTGTAGGTCTATATGGTTTTTGAGGTAAATTCTATCAAACTCTTGAGGAACAATAATTTTTCATCTGCATTATTTGTATTCAAAAAGAGACAAAACCAAAATCCGCCAAGTTCATCTCATATTAGTATAATCAGATGAACACAGTATTAACAAATTTATACCTTCTTTGTCTTATGCAAGTAGATGAAAATTCTTTTAAAATATTAGCTAACTGATTCCAATAGTATGTTTTAAAATAACACAGCTTGATTAATAATGGTTCATTTTTAGAGATTCTGCCAACAAAAGTCAGACCATCAATAGATTAAAAATTTTTAAATCTCATGATAATATCGGTTGATACAGAAAAAGCATTTGACAATTCTTTACCTACTTATGATAAAAACTCTTAGCAAACTAAGAGTAGAAAAGGATTTAATTCTCTTAAATGGATGACGATAATATTTTAAAACCCTCAGTAAATATTATACTTAGCAGAGAAACTTTAAGTGCATTCCTATTAAGACTGTAAACAAGATAAAAATTCGCACTGTCAGAAACTACTGTATAGTACAACCAATACTATAATTTTGGAATATCCTGGCCAAAACTGATGGAAAGAAAGAGAAATAAGAGGATTGGAAAAAAAGAAGCAAACTATTGGTTTTTGCAGATGGTATTCTTATCTACTCAGAATAACCAATAGGATCAACAGGTAAACTGTTAGAAATTGATGGCAATCTGATCAAATTACCGGAGCTTTTCCAACAGCAAACAACTTAGAAATGTTAAATAAAAAGCAAGATAACATTCACATAGCAATGACTACTAAAACATGTCTGGTAATTTATTTAACCAAGAATACTTAGCCTACTTGAGAAAACCGAAACATTCTAATAAAGGACATGGGAGAAACCTGAGTGAATGAGAGACTCCTAGTTCTTGGGGGAGAAGCCTTAACATTATAAATGTATCAACTCTCCCCACGTTTTTCTGGTAAATGCAATCTAATCTCACCAAAATTTTAGTTAAATCTTTGAGATCCATGATAAATTTATTCTGAATGGTGTTTGATCTTGAGGCAATACAGGACTTCTTAAACAAAAAGTTTTAAAAATCTCATAAAGTATAAAATGGGTTATTAAGTACATTAAAGTTATGAATTTCTGTTATATAAAGGGCACATGGGTCAGGTTAGAAACTTCTTTCAAAATAGGAGAAGAGCCTTTATAATGTTTCAGTTGAACAGGGATTTCTATCCAGAGGAACACGTCTCAAGCAAGAAATCAAACCAATCGACAAGAAAAATTAACCTCATTAGAAAAATGGGCGAAGTATATCAACGGGAAATTTACAGAGCAATAAACTCAAAAAGCTAAGAAATCGTAAGTAACTTGGCAAATTAACAGAACGGCGAGCTATAATCGTATACCTTTTTCACTGGAAAGGATTAGAAAGCCAAGTCATGCCTTGCGTTGGCTGGATATGGGGCCATGTTCTGCTGGGTACGGGACTGGCACAGCCATCAGAAAGCACCGTCTGTACTGGGCAGGCAAAGTCAAGAAACCCGGGCGCTATCAGCTGGCGAGACTGAAAGTCGGTAAGGAAATGAGAGTGATGGAGGAAATAACGGTGTTGCCCGCTTGATTGGGTAAATTCAGATGACGGAACCCAGGATAGAGAAAAAGGAGGAGGAGCTGGTTTGGGGATAAAGACTGTGTTTTCCATGTTGCACTGTTTAGAATTATAAACTTATGGGACACCCTGATGGAGATAGTAGTCAATCAACATGAACTTCTCCCCTATCAAATTAATTCCCTTTTTCTTCTGTGTTTAGGAAACATTGAATCTTAATTGGGAATTTTCTCCAACTTAAATGCTGTTAGTTTTTATAGTTTAAGGACCAATGTTTCTATTAAGTTCTTCTCAATGATTAAAAAAAGAAAGAATAGGTAACTGATTTTTAAGGTCGTCAAACTTGTGAACTACAGTTAGGAGGTGTCACGTAACAATAAAGTGAGGTGAAGAATATTTAAGAGACTGGGAAGCTCAAGTCTTTTGGTGCCAGAACCCTTGAATTTATCAGCTCTGTCACTAGGAAGCTATGCAATTTGGGGCAAGATGCTTAACTGTCAATAATTGGGATTTATAATAATTACCTTTCAGGAATGTTATTAGGAGTAAATAAAATCTTATGATTAAGTGTCAGACACATAGTAGACGTGTCATAAAAGCTATTATTATTATTATTATTTTATATCATTGTAGACCTTTACCTTCAATTCTTACTCATTCTAAATTTCATAGAACAGTCTATATCACTACTGTCCAATAGGAATATAATGCAAGCTACATATGTCATTGAAATTTTTTAGTAGCCATAATAAGAAAGAAAAAAAAAAAAAACAGGTCAAATTGATTTTAATTAAAAAAAAAAAAACTCATTGGGAAAAAAATAATGCACATTATTTAATCCAATATGTGCAAAATGTAATTTCAACATGTGATCAATATGAAAGTTATTGACGTTATTTTTCCATTCTTTTTTTGTATTATTTTCCAAATCTGATGTGTATTGTATTCTTAGACGCATCTCTTTTCGGACAAGCCACATTTCAAGGGCTTAGTAGCTATGTGTGGCCAGTGGCTCCTACGCTGAACAGCACAGGTCTGATGTTTTAAATCCTGTATTATAAAATCAACACCTTGTCTGTCCCATTCTCAGATAATATGAGTTTGTGGGAGAAACAACATGGCATTTTTTCCCCTACTTCAGTCATTAGAAATAGAGGTTTTTCTGGACCAGGCATGAGACCTTCTGTGCTGCTGGGAAGAGACATGTGAAATGCACCTTCCCCTCCTCCAGTCCCGGAGCCACACTGAGTGGGGCGAGAAAGGCCCTCGAACCGGGTCCCACGGAGAGTTGTGGCTGCACCCTGAGGGGACCGCAGGTTTACCCCACTCCTCCTCTGCGTTCAGAATATTAATTCTAAAATGAATCTTGTTGCCTCTCAGACCTTGAAAGATCCTAACGGTGTCAGCCAGGAAACAATGGGAAGGAAAGAGGCAACTGTTTCCATTTGGGGCTCACTTCTGCCCCAGCGCCATCAGGCGGAGCAGACCGTGCGTTCTGCTTGGAATTGGTTTGGAATGAGACAAAGAAAGAAATACATATGGTATAATAAGCATATGGTAACCACAGATGAGGTAAGACAAGTATTAACAAAACTTGAAACAAACGAAAATGTATGAAATGATTACCTTTCTCTGCATTAGCTACTGGAATATCGTGCTTTGGGTGAGAGGGCGACCAGATGACTTCTCTCTCTCAAATCCGTTCTAAGTGTATTATTCTCTAGTTTTGGAAATCATCATGTAGATAACAATTTCTTTTACTAGTAGTTGAAACACATAACATGGAATTTGCCATCTTAATTTTTAAGTGTACAGCTCAGCAGTGTTGAGAATAGTCACACTGGTATAAAACAGATCTCCAGAACTTTCTCATCTTGTCACTCTGAAACTCCGTCCACGTTAAACACGGCTCCCTTTCCCGTCTCCCTCCCTGGTGACTGCCATTCCGCTTTCTGTTTCTAAGAGTTTGACTGCTTCTGACACCTCCTTCAAATGGAATCAAACAGTGTTTGGCTTCTTGTGACTGGCTTGTTCCACTTGGCATAATGTCCTCAAGGTTAATCTATGTCGTTGGAACATTTTTTTATAATAATTTTTTTAAGTTTAATCTCCCAGATTTATCAGGTTTTGAAACAGATTTGATTTTTTTTTTTCCACCAGACTTTTACTAAGCAACGTCAATGTGCGACATGCATGGGAGGCCTATTGTCATGCTGAGCAGCTGGGAAGCTGGACTCTTCGGTCTCTGGTTAATGTGGCCATGCCTGGGACTCGCTTCTTTACTCCAGTAAGCTCTGAAGAGCATGCCGGGGAATATACAGCTCTGTGTTCCGTTTAAATTCTGTCTCCCCAGCCAGGCATTTTATTATTCTGTTTTCTCCCAGGAGATGATTCAAGTCCACAAATTATGAGGAATATCAGCAAAAGTAAGCACAGGATATATGTGTGGCCTTGAATAAAATGGAGACCAATTCGTAAGCTCAATACTTCCAGCTCAGGATTTGGGTGGGGCACAGGCTGGCCGACAGCAAAGAATCCCACCTCACCAAACTTCGTCCCTCCCCTGTGCCTTCCCTGTTCCCAGCACATGAACATCTCCAGAGCAGCAAGGAATTCAGCCTTGGGTGTCTTAGGTCAAAGAGAAAAGGCACAGCGCTCCGATGTGATTCCCAGCCTGAAACGAACCAAATGTCTTTTGGTAAACAACACTTGAGATTTTTTTTTTTTTTTTAACGAAGGCATTAAACTGACCTTTTTTTGAAACGGGCTAGACAGGGTAAACAAGGAGAGATCTTGTTTTCCCTTCATGCTGGAAGAATGATATTTCTCCCTTTCCAGCTCAGTACAGTTGACTGAATTGGAAAGGAATCTATTTTCTCTGGAAAGATTTATTTGCCCAACAGTCGTGTTTTTGGCTGTGTGTGTGTGTGTGTGTGTGTGTGTGTGTGTGTGTTGGCAAGAAGCGATAGATTTTCCAGAACAAGGGTCGTCTTGTTCACAGTTTAAAGGGGCCCAGAAGTTGACGGAGGAATTTAAAATCAGGGGAAGCTTTTATAGGCTTCACCAACGCCATGTACAGACTCCAAAGCATGTCAGATTGGCCAGGGAGTGAGGACAAGGAGGTGACTTTGCTGGGCAGCGAGTCTGTGGTCCCACCCCTGTCACGAGGGAGAATGGATAGAACTGTCTTTCCTTTCCTCGTTTCGATCTCGAAACATGACAATCCCAGACGACCAGGGTCTGTTATGGAGGGTCCGCGCTTCTATCTATCAAACAGAGAATGGTTTCCACAAAAGTTAAACAGTTTTTTGAGAAATCCACGTGGAAAAGCTAAGAGTAACTAACCTTCTCTCCCTACAACCACCGTTCTTTTCCCACTTGGGGACACGCGTTTTGGGATCAAGCAAAGCTTTAATTCTTTTCCGATAAATTAGAGATTTCTAGGAGTCATGAGGGTCCCCTTTCTCCTCTCTCCTCTACTCAGCTTCACCAAGGACTGGCGTCATATCAGAAACGTCAGAGCAAGTATCCAGCTTTATGGAGAATTGTTGTCACTACTTTTGATTTTATTGTCTGATGCACCAGGCATTAATATAAAATAAAACTGTATACTTTGGAATATTTTCTTGAGAACGGTTCTTTGAAGGTGAATAATCTACTTCTTGTTAATGCAAAAAAAATTAAATATATATTATATATACATATATATGCAATAAAATATATGTATTATATATACATTATATATAAATATATATTATATATACATGTATATATGAATATATACATGTATATGTATGCAATAAAAATATTTTTTTATATATATTTTCTGGTGTTAAACTATATATATATTGGTGTTAGTAAAGAATATATGTGTGTGTGTGTGTATATATATAAAAAGCAATGTATCTTAAGCTGGAGGTTCGTTTCCCCTCAATTCTTGTTTCCCAGTCACTGCTTACAGAGCTCAGCTGACAGTTCAGCTGGATTTTGCACAAGCGACTTTTCACTCAGCTGGTCTTCACCTTGCCCGGTGCGGCTGGCCAACGGCGGGGACAGGAAAGGTGGTTTTCCTCCGAGCATGAACGCTGAAACTTCGACCACATTTTCCATCGCCCGAGGTCTGTTCTCAAGGAAACGCAGACAGGCAGAAGACAGAGCGGTCTGAGCTCTCTCCTCTGTAGACGTTGGCTCCCAGCCTCTTAATGCATTTAATTTAGCAAATGTCCACGTAATTAAATGAGGGGGAAATAGCATTTTTCTTTGATGGCAAAATAGTTTCCAGGAGGAGAAACCGGCCGCTGGCGTTGACTCAGAAGTGGTGCCGGAGGCCGTCGCAGTGGTGAGACGCCCTCCTCCGGCCCCCGACGGTCCCCCTTCCCAGGGGCTGGCAGTCCTGTAGGGCTTAGTACGCACGTCGCTTCTCGAGGCATTTTTAACTTTCGCGAATACGTTTTCCCTATCACGTGCCAAAGTCCATGTACTTGGAATAATTGAGAATTTCACTAATTCTTATTATGTTCTTTATCGCCCAGTTTGAAGATGGTCGAGACTGAATCTGGGCTAAATGGGCTTCACACTGGCTTGAGAGTCACACAGCACAGCGGCTCGAGAAGAATCCCAGGTCTTTCTCGGGGAAAGACCTAAAAAGTTTTTAAGGGTAGGATCCAGTCATTTCTTCTTAATCTGTTCTCTAAATATCTAGCCCATAGTTGATGTTAAATAAATATTAATTAGAAATAAATGCTGACCATGAGGTAAAAGAAATAGAGAAAGGGTGAGAAAAATGGCAGTGAAGGATAAATAGGGGTGACCTCCCAGTAGACCTAGACCCGATTTTCAGTCTCCCGGTGACCCTCGTAGGGATCCCAGCCGAATGAAGCTTCTGGGTCTTTCTCCAGTTCACCTCCAGTCGAGTCCCCTAAGCTCTGTCCATACGTCTTTCAATCGGTGCCTTTGTTCTTACCCCACGGTGCCTAGGGACCCGTCCCCACTACGTAACTGCTTCTCTCGCCCCATTTCCCATCTCTTCGCCCTCCCCACCCTGCCTCAGCTCATGGCCTCAAGAGTTGGGGAAAATGTAAAACAGCCTCTTCCTCAAGATGAGGGCGATCTCTGGGATGGGACATCATTGACAGCTGCATGAATCCTGGAATCTGAGTTTCTGCCTGTGGGTCC
Source organism: Pteropus medius (assembly GCF_902729225.1). Lineage (NCBI taxonomy): Eukaryota > Metazoa > Chordata > Mammalia > Chiroptera > Pteropodidae > Pteropus > Pteropus medius. Next base: position 8,961,837 of record NW_024347788.1, on the reverse strand, counting down.
GAGGGGGCTGCCTCGATTTAAAGGGAGGGGTTAGCACTTGCCACCTCATTGTCAAGGCTGCTTGTTCCCAGGATGCATTTCTCACTTGGGTCGCAGACAAACTTAAGATAACAGAATGGGGTAAAAAGAGACTCTTTTAGCAGCTGACTTCAGAACTCCTTCCGCCTTGATGAGACGGCCTGATGTGAACAGTTGAGCAGGGTGATTCGGCCCAGGAAAGTTATGGAGGGAGGAGACACAACAGAGAGAGGGTGGGATTTCTCTGTATAAGAAAATGAAGGCATATCGCTTTTTACTAGTGAGGGTGGAGGTGGAAAGAAAGATGAATGTCGGACCACCTGGCAGTAGCCCTCAGTCGATAGGAAGAAATATTTATACCGTATCAATTTAATCGTTATATTTGTTTACACTGGTGTGGTGTAAACCTCTCTAAGTCTTCGGTAAAGAAGGTAGAGTACTTATAAATTACAATAAAGTACATACAAAGACTGTGTATGTGTGTGTGTGAAAATAAGGGATCCTTCTGAATTTTCCAGATCCATGAGTTAGAGAAATCCCACAGGGGAGAGTGAGTTGATACACACATGGCTACAGAGTCAATATTTCAATGAGAAGGATTGGAACTTGACCAGTAGTCTTATAAGGCATATCTTCCTTACGCATCCAAAGTCCAGGAGGCAATTTATTTAAGACTCAGAGGGCTGATTTTGTTTTCCTCTGATACCTTGGTTAAGTGAAAAGCACATTTAGCGAAGTCGGGGGAGGTGTGGCTGGACAGCCATCTACTGATTTGATTTGGGTCTAGTAGTATTACCTGGGAAAAGAGATCAAACCAAAAGAAATTTTAAACTTCTGTCCAGCACTTTGACTCTGTCGATAAAGATCCTGGCCTTCTTTCTCAAAAATTTATGGACCGCAAGCATGTGGAATCTTCCAAAAATGCTGATGTCACGAACCCACATTTGACAAGGTTCGTAGAACATGTGAATCCAACCTCTGGGACTAACTGCCTGGACTGGACCCTGCTTACTTGTAAGTGACCTTTTGCAAGTTCCCTGTGCCTCAGATTCCTCTTCTGTAAAATGGGGATAATCATAGTTCCAATCTCGAGGACTTCGAGAAGATTGAGTGAGTTTGTAAAAAGCACTTAGTTCTGGCACACTCAGAATCTGAATTATTATTATCTTCCCTTATTACAGGAAGCTGGAAGGAGGATTATGCTAGCCAATTTATGTATATATCTAAATCTTCCCAACAACTAATTTTCATAGCAATAAGACATTATTAAATCTGTTTTTTTTGTCTGAAGACCTGAGACCAAGGAAGATAAGTAAATTTCCTAAGGTCACACAATTGGTTAGAATCAGACGCCTTATGGGTGGGTCATTTGTTATGTAAGTCTAGAAAGGAAAATTACAATTACTGGTTATTGCTCACGTGAGGAATAGTGCAATATCTTATACAGTATTTGAATAGAAATGGAAAACTGAACAGGAAATAGTTATGTTAAGTGAATTAGTGTAGCCACACGCCATTTTGGGAAAGTATAAAATGAAATGAAATAGTTACAGTTAATCTCTAAGCAGAAAGGACACGGGAGGAGCAGTGTGGTCGCGCTGACCTGTCTGCAGAAGACTTAATTCCTCAATTTCTGGTCTGCTGTTGCTTGAATTAAAAAACAAAACAAAACAATACTAACAGTAAGTTTAGCCAACATCTCAAATATTAAATACATTCATATTAGTTGAAAGAGAAACAATATTTCTCCTTGAAGCTATATCTAAAGCAAAATTCTCTTTTTCTCTCAGTGAGCAGTTTGGGCGAGCCTGGTTTTCTGGCACTTGGCTTTCTCATCCGCGTTGTGGCTCGGAGCCTGATCTTGACCACAATTCTGGGGGTGGGCTGAGAGCTCGGAGAGAATCCTTCTTCACCGAGCACCTCCCGTGGTCGGCAGCACGCCCATCGGCTCTTCCAACCCCACCACCGTCCTCGGAGGCCAGCACGCTCAGCCTCCTTTGAGAGATTGGGAAACTGAGGCACGGAGAGGTTTCGTTAACTTACCACAGCTACTACCTGGGGCAGCAGGCTTCGAACCCCGAACTCTGACCCCAACGCCCATGCTCCTGTTATTCATAATTCGCCCCCCAGTTGGTTGAAGACGGGTCAGGATTAAGTCACAGTTTGGGCTGGGTGGAGTTGTCATAAGACTCAAATCATTCATTTACACGTGGGTAAGAAGAAGGAAGACATTCGGGTGCCCCCTTCCGAGTGATGCCGATGAAACAAACAGAGGGGACCCCTCCGGCCAGATCCACTGATGGGGGCCCACGCTAAAATCCAGTTATTTCTTCCTATTTTCCTCAACACTTTCTGACACTATTCCAAGAAGTTCACAGGCTCTGAATTCCTTTTTTTTTTTTTAATTCATTTTTTATTATGGTGACGTTGGTTAACAAAATTCTAATCTCTTAAACCAGTGCTTTTTCTTACTTTTCCCATGTGAAATAAATGGCACGTTCTGTTCAGGTGTACCCAGGTCCCTGAGGAACTTGCCACGTCTACGTTCCTCTCTCTTCCACTTAGGAAAGCCGACGAGAATGAGCGAATACTGTGCGGTTATCAGAGCCGTAACTTTGAATCCATACGCATTTGTATAAAATAGTCCATCTTCCGCTAACTTCCTCACTATTTGTAATAAACTCTATGCAAGATCCCGAAAAGCTGTGACTCAGACGTGTTTGAAATCTAAATGAAACAGGCATGGGGGGTATACAGTTCAACATATTTCCTAAGGAGCAGCTTTTCTGCATTTTCCTCTCTTTTTCGTGTTTTCTTTCTTTGAGATGATTCTCTCTGTGTTCTATTTCCATCAGTAGAACTAACTTAAGTTATCTAGACTCAGCATCTTAGGGCCGTTCTAGTGCCTTCCTCACGCTTTACTGTGTCTCCCATGTCAGTTCCCTTCCCTCCATCTTTAGTTCAGATCATCATTATCTTACTTCTGGACTGTTGCCGGTCCACTTGTTTCTTTGCCTTTTTTTTTCTCCTCTTTTCCCTATAATCTTTTCATTTCATTGCCGCCAAATGCCTCCCCAAAATACAGTTTAAATACTATCATTTTATTGGAACAAAACCCAGATCCAGTGCAAACTCCTCACTTCAGACCCTAATAAACTCTGCCATACGATCCCAACAAGCTTTCTGCTATCTGTACCCTGTGCTGCAGCCACAATGTAACAGATGACTGGTGCCTGTGTTTCTCTTTGTTCCATCCATTCTGTATTTTATTAAAATGCTCTTCATCCTCTAGAAACGTCTCTCCTGATTCTCTCGCTCCAATGTAATCATTCTTCCTTTGAACCCCTCTGTCATTAAATGAGCAGAAATTGCTGCATCTTACCCTAATTTCTATCATTATTTCTAGTTATCTGCTCCCTTGCCCCCTCCCCACCCCCAATACACTAAATTGTCATCTCCTTGGCAGTCGGGACTTTGTATCTCCTGCAGTTAGTTCCGGGATGGTCTTTCTCACGCGGTGATAATTGTGATCACGAATCATGATTTTGTGAATGAAGAAGAGGAAGGAGGAGGAGGAGGAGGAGAAAAGGGCGGTTAGAAAGCTCTTTGCCCCTCTAGTCATCATGATTACACAGCTTTCATTGTCGACAAGTTTTTTCCTATATTCGTCTAAAATCTGCTCCCTTGAAATTCAGTTCCATAAATATTTATTGAGTGACTACTATGTGTAAATTGCCCCACTGATCCGGATATAACCTATCTGCCTGCCCATCCCATCACCCATCATCAGGAACGAACTTTCTTCTCATAAATTGAGAAAGAAAAAGGCTGCCGAGTCCACCCTCTTATTAGCGTCTCTAAGCTTCTCTCACCTCTGCTCTCCAGGTTAATTTCTTGAAAGTATCTTTCTCCACTTACCTCTGAGCCATAATAGGTGTGGGGGTGCAGATAGGGTTGCTGAGAGAGTTATTGGAGTTATTAGCATTATGTATAGCAAGCCCCTGGGGGTCAGAGGCCGAAAGGTTTTTTCTTCCATTTACGAAAAAAAAAAAAAAAAAAAAAAGCGTATGCTTAAATTTTCAAATATTTGGAGATTACGACCCTATTTCCCATAAATCTTCTTCGGCAAGATTTATTTACTTTGCACACAAAGAGTGGAGGGATAGTTTAAAAGGTTCTTAGTCAAAATACCAGGAGATGGGTTTAAAAGGGGTGTGTTTAGAGAGAGGAGCCATTTATTTAGGACTGAGTGGATGAACGACGGTTCGTAGTTACAGGGATGAGGGAGTGTTGTGAGTGTCTGGATTGTATCAGCCTTTGGTGCTACTCCTCCAGAGCTGGCGGGAAAATAGACCCGAGTGTGGTCTCGTAGATTAATTTTGCGAATTAGAATTCGCTGTAGGTAGTCGCTACGCAAAGCATCACCCGATGTGACACTTGGCCCAGCCCAGTCCATCACGTGTCCCCTTCCGTCACCGTCTCTCTCCCGCACCAGGCGAGAACCTCGCAACTGGGATCCTAGTCCCCAATTATTCTTCTCTCTAAATCATACCGCGCAGCCCAGTGAGGGCGACCTCGCTGAAACGCAGCTCTGATCACATTCCCGGCCCAGGAGCCCCGTTTTCTTAAACCTTCAATTGTAAACTGTGGTGTCCCCTCCGGCCTTGTCCCTGCGGGCGGTCCTACGCTCCATATAGAGCTGACCACCTCCATTTTTGACCTGTCATTTTTGATAGCGATTTCAATCATAGGACTTATGACCCTTTGTTTCTTCACATCTCTCTCCTACTTTCGAGACTGTCACCTTACATTTGCATCCCCAACACCTACCTACCGTAGCGCCCAGCACCCAGTGAGTGTCCAACATCTTGTCTTCGGGACGAATGGAGGGTGAGGTTCAGTCTCTGTGGTTCTGCAGCCCAGGCCTTCCACAGTCGTGGCCTGCCTTGCCTCTCCGCGAGCTCCATCCCTTTGAAAACCATAAAGCCAACCTTTCCCTGAACGAGGCTTGAATTCTCCCACTGTCCAGCCTGTCGCTTTACCTGGGTGGCCTTATTCCTTGTCTAAACCCCGCTCGTTATTCCAGAGACGCTCCAGAGATCTCTCCTCCGCGAGGCCTTCCCTCGCTCTGGGAACACCGGGTCGTCCCGTCTTCGACAGCATTGGTCAGACACTTATCTCATGACCTCTTTCAACTTCGTTTTCACCGCAGCCTTTAGAATAGAGATTTGACCAAACAGGTGCTAAGAAAATTGCATGGAGTGGAAATGACATGGTTCCTCGCTCATGACAGGGAGGCTGCGCTGACTTCGCTGAGCGCGCGGCCCTGTCCCGGGTACGTAGATCTTGCTCCTGAACTAGAACATGGTGAATTACGGGCCCTGAGGGCGTAGCTAGATCTCCGCCAGTCCAGAATCTTCTCCTTCCTTTGTCTTCCCTGGAGGAGCGGAGAGCCAGGCTGCAGAGCCAAGAGCTTCCCAGCCCGGGTCCGGTGGCCTCTGGTCGTTCGCCTAGGGTACCACGCAGACACTGTGCGTGGCTCCTTTTCTGAAAAAGGTCAGGGGGCACTGACCTTAGTCAAATGAAGACGAAACCGCGAACGCGTGGGCATGCGCGCAGTGCCATGGGAAATGGGTCCCTTCGTATCCTATTTGTAAGCACAATACGAAAAGCTGATAATCTGGCGCCAGGAGCTATTTCCCAAACCCGATTCCTACATCCGTGTGACTTGGAGCAAAGCGTCTAAACTTCTTGGGCTTCTGTTTCCTTGGGGATTTTCTAACTTCAGAGATTTTCTTCTTAAAGCTGGCTTCGTCTGGAGCTGGGGGAAAACCATGAGAGAGGTTTCCAGCCCCCTCCCCCACGTTAGTCAGGGTGGGGTGGGAGGGGGAGGCGCAGAGAGACCTCCCAAGGAGAAGAAGGCCACTGCTCTAACGTGCCCAAAAGCCACTGGCCCAGGTGACGCCCACACTCCCTTTCGATGCTCACATCCTCGGAGTCTCTGAAAACCTATTTCTATCCATGTGCTGAAAGCAGGTCAATTAATGCACTTTAGGCCACAACTTTTTCCATTCTTGAAATAGTTTGCTTTTCTGGTCTGGTCACTGGATTGTTCGGGTTTTCTGAGAAAGTAGAGCCTCCGGGTGAGGTGCGAGCTCCAGCGGACATGTGAGTTAGAGCCGCCAGGTCGAAGGCAAAAACAATGGCCCCGCCTGGAAAACGGAACGGGAACGTCCTTTGGGGGTGTCAGACGCCATAGATTTCATCTTCAGGTGGCTTAATTCTCTCCCTCTCGATGAAATATTACATGACTGTGAGCTAATTATAGAAAAATACAATCTTCAGGTGGTGTGCTCTTCACTAATTAATTCAACAAATAGTTGTTTATGGTAGCCATACCGCCGTTCGGCCTCCGAATAGTCCAGATTAGACTTTCTGTGTGTTCCGTGATCTCTACCATTTCTTTTTAACGCTCCCGTTCACCCTGTACAGGGAGCACCTTGCCTGCCAGCATGTGCCCTGCGTCCGGGTTGGGATAGAGTCCCAAAGCGACTCAGCTCATTCAAGACAAGGAAGAGGGTCAAAACCACCTTGTCATTTCTGTTTCTGAACCCGGTCAATCGAAGGTGGTTAGTCGTAAATAAAGGATGATGAATGCCTAAAAGAAGAAAAAAAAAGAAGAAGAATGATGGACTTTGAATGAATGACAGGATTTAGAATCAAACCATGTAGCTAAGACCTGATTCCATCTTGGATATGAATTTTTAGCGGATTCTGAAGTCTCACTTTCTCCTCAGTGTTTGCGTATCTGTGGCTTATAACACTGATTTTCCACGCCAGGGTTTTCGTCATTGGTGTGAACATTAACCAGATCCCGACGATGACAGGTTGTAGTTGCTGAGCCAGAAACCGGTCCTGGAGGAGAGGATTCACTCGGTAAACAAAGAACGGTGCAGGCGTCTCCTTCGCCATTCACGAGCGTGATTGATCCACCTGCTTCCACCCGCCAGCTTCTGTCTCCATGCACAGAACTGGGAAGAGGGCCTTGTTTATGTGAAACCTTGTAAAAGGAATCCACCCCTGCAAGGCCTCCCCCTCTGCCACGGGGAGGACTCCAGACAGGCTCTGCTCTGCGTAAACACGCGCTTTCTTCAACACCTGGCATCCTTCCTTCGTTTATAGCCCATAGATTCTGCCCCCACCCCTGCCGCCATTTTGAACTAGTCATGTTTCTTATTTCACTTAAAATCTGATTCAGGTCTATAGCCATGTTACCCTGATTAAGCCCAATCCCATCTGATCTCGGAAGCTAAGCAGGGTCAGGCCTGGTGAGTACTTGGATGGGAGACCACCTAGGAAGACTAAGTGCTGTAGGCGTAAAAAAAAATAAAATAAAAAATAAAGGATTGTAAGCTGACAAGGTCTTTGCGATCTGTGAGGTCAACCAAGGGTTGCCTCGCCTAAAAAAAAAATCTGATTAGGATGTCTAGGGTCCTCATCTATACGTGAGCACCACAGTAAGTCCAGTTAGCACCCATCCCCACACGGCCAGTAACAAGTTTTTTTCGTGTGATGAGAACGTTTAAGATCTAGTCCCTTAGCGACTTTCAAATATACAACACAGTATTGTTAAATATGGTCCCCATGCTGTCCATCACGTCCCTAGGACTTATATTATAACAGACAGTTGGCACCTTCCAACCCCCTCCACCATTTCACCTCCACGCCGGCCCCCTCTCCTCCTCTGGGAGCCACTCACCTGTCTCCGTACCTGTGAGCTCGGCTAGTTGTTACAGTTGTTTCTACAGTCCACACATACGTGAGATCTCACGGACATTTGTCTTTCTCTGTCTGACTTATGTCACTTAGCATAATGCCCTCAAGCTCCATCCACATTGTAGTAAATGACGGGATTTCCCTTTTATTGCCAGGTAATATTCCATCCTATATATATGCACCACATCTTCTTTATCCGCTCATTCATCGATAGATACATCGATAGGTTGTTTGCATGTCTTGGCTATTGTAAATAATGCTGCGATCAACATGAGAGTTTATAAACATATCTTTTCAAGTTCGTGTTTTTGTTTCCTTTTAGTAAATACCTAGAAGTGGCATTGCTGAATCCCATGCTAGCTCTATTTTTAATTTTTTGAGAAATATTCATACTGTTTTCCATAGTGGCTGTGTCCATTTACATTCCCACAGCAGTACGTGAGGGTTTCAACTTCTCTGCATCCTCAGCAACACTTGTTATTTCTTGTCCTTTTGATGATGGCCATAACGGCAGCTGTGAGGTGACATCTCATTGTGACTTTGACTTTCATAGCCCTGGTGATTAGTGATTGCGCCCTGACTGCTCTGCCACACCAAAGCATGCTGGGATCCTCCACTGGCCCTGCTGTGGACATAAGCTCACCTTCCTCTTAGCTCCTGTGACTTTCTCCATAACTCTTCTCTCTGCATTTATCGCTTTTCATTTGTGACACAGTAATTTGCATAGAGCACTTAGTGCTCCTGTTCTTAGTATAAACTCCCGAATAATAGCATCTTCATATCCCCATGGGACTGGGCCTAAGTGACGTAATTAAGGCACTTGTCTCAGACACAAAATTTAAGTGGGGCCCCCAAAAATCTCAGTCAAATAAATAGCATTGTAATGTGATATTTAAAAAAAAATAAAAATTAGTGCAAAAATGTTTATGATGAACTAAATATCAAAATTTTCAATGAAGACAAGATCAGTGTTTTTCCTTTTCCCTTGCAGATTTTCCCTTTGCCTCAGGCTCTAATATGGCGTGTCGCTGTTATTGATTCTGTCTTTATTGGAAATTTTGATAGTTTGCTCATTTTTTTTTTTTTGCATTAGTTTTGATTTTTTAAAACAACCATGGCATTAATGTGTTAGAATCTTGATCTTGAGAGTTTTGGCTTCCTCTCGAATGCTGTGTCCTGGCTCTGATCACCATAGCAACTCGCAAAAGACTTTGTCCGGATATGCACTCAGTTAATATTTTATGAATGAATGAATTGCATGTCAGCAGAGATATTTTAGGTTCTTTTTTCTTTTCTTTTTGCTAAAGGCAAAATGACACTTAACCCACCATCCAGCATCTACCACGTCGTTTAGACAGGTGACACAGGGAAGTAAGTGGCAGTGGTTTCAAGTGGTTGGTTGTAGCACCAGTCAGCACTACTCCTGCCGATTAAAATAATTGATCCTGAGCCTCTTCCATGTCACAGAGCACCCACCCCTCCAGCCTTGCTTCATTTCACAAACAATTCTCAAGAAGGTAAAGAGCCACAGAGGCACAGAATCATCTTCCACTTTCCTGCAGTGAATTGTAAGCCACTAACGACAACAATAACTTTTTTGGAAGGCTAGAATAGTGGGAGCAGGGGTTCTGTTGATGAGTTGCTTTCGGGGAGAGGAAGAAGGCAAAGGGCTGGAGGACCGACTGTGACGGGTGTCACCCTGCCAGCTACGCTTCTCAGCAAGACAGAAGGTGACGTTTAGTTTCATCACGGCAGCACAGACACGCGGGCGAGAGTCCCATTCTCAGGGGAAAAAAGACACAGATCACACAGGTAATGAGTCTGGTCTCATGATGGTCGGTTCCTCGGCGTATTCATCAACGTTTATCTTAAAAAGACAAGAATGGCCATTCACAAAATCTTCTCAGTAAAACATCTCCGGAAAGTCGAGCCTGTACTAACAACATCATTTCTGTGCCCTGGTAGATGGCCCGTGATAAAACAATGTGCTTGATTTAGTTACAGAAATTCTATTCAGCGAACAATGCTGTTAAAGTGTTTCCTCTGGTTTCTGTCCACATAATAGTCACAGTCCCTAAGGGGAAAGATGGATTTTATTCTGTAAAAGTTGCTATGACTTATACTTTTTGTCCTGTCATAGAATGATTATTAGCCTTTATCTAGCCTCGCCCCTTCCAACCTTAAGTAGTCTAACTAAAAAGTTCACTAAACTAACATTAGTAAATTTAAAAACGAGAATAATCAACTCCCCTCCCCCAATCCGGGATCTAGAAGAAAGAAAATGACTGTTAGACACTACTACTTATTTTTCCCAACAATCTTCAAATCATTTATTTTTCCGTTTTGTTTCTTTACTGTTTCATTGTATATTAACTGAAACTTCGCTTTCGTTGAGCCTCTGAAGTTGGATGATCTGAGACATGGCAACATGCTTGTTTTAACAAATTATCTTCCAAGGAAGTGTCTATAATTCCTGCAGCATTAACTGAGCCTGCTAACACGTTAGGTTTAGATGCCACGTTTCACAAGGGCCTACTGTGTGCTAAGCACCCATGCTAGGCAGCTTTCCCATGTTATTTCCTTTAACCCTTTGAAGAGTCTGGAGGGAGAGCAGGTATCAATGGGCTCGTGTTGAAGAAATAAACCAAGACCTCACGTGATCGTAATGTGCCCAGCACTGTAAGACTAGCAGGAGTGAGGCCGAGGCTTAGCCCAGCTCTCTGGCTTCTCACATTGCATACAACTGCCCGGTGATTGTCACAGCCCGCCATGCTTTTCAGCGCTGCTTCTGCTCCGAGGGATGCAGAGGACATGTTCATGCAACCCAATTTGTCATGCAGTTCGTTTCCAAGGTGCAACGAAATCAACCCTAAGAGGTCTCAAACATTATTTCGACCTGTTTGAAGAGGTCAGCGCCATCTTGCTCAGCTCTGTAGTCTCCATCTTACTGTCCTTGGAGTTCTATTTTTTTTTTTCCCCAGGGAAATTGATCCCTTTTCAGAAAGGCCATCCTAATTTCTAAAAAGGCATATAGGCAACAGGTTCTAGAACTCCTCAGAAGAACTGGTAAGGGGATTGTATATAAAAAAGAGATCAGTTTGATCCACTGAAAAGGAAAATACATCAGAGTTTATATGCCTGCATTTGGGGATTCTCTGAGAGCACAGTTGTGTGTGCACGGGGAGCGGGGAGCATGTGTATAACAGAAATGGAATGATGTTGAAAAATGCATCCTGGTCACTCAGGATTGTACTTTTGATAAACAAGCAATCAAGTGTTCATGGCTCCAGCTATAATGGACGACACACCTCAAATGAAAACCAGTGCAGGGACCAGAGAATAGCACAGCACAGTGGCTTAAGGCACGTGGGCCCTTAAAGTCAGTCTCGGGACTTGACGCCCCAGTTCTGCTACTTCCTGGTTGTGTGACATTTGATAGGCCACAAAAAACAAAAAACAAACGAGCAAACTCTATGTTCAGTATTCCCATCTGTGCAGTGGACACGAGAACAGTAAGCGTGTATAAGGACGCCGAGGCGATTAAAGGAGAAAGTTCATATAAAGTGCCTGACGCTTCATGAACGTGTGTTATTATCAACAAGGGGGTGTGTCTGCGTTTCTGGGTTCCTTGTAGTAGAATAATCTATTTCTCAGGTTCAAGAAATTGGGAAAGAATTAATCGCCACAGGAATGGTCACCATATGTAGAAATAGAGGAAGCGATTTTGTTAGCAGACGTCAACAAGACGCCAATAACTCAGGAGCACAAGGAAGAGGACATCTAACCAATAAATAGTAATAACTGCAATGCCGTTGACAGCTAAGCCCTGGGAGCATCTACGAGTCTTTAATAATTAGGAGGTGCTAATCCTGCTCAAGGGTGATGCATCTGTGGACATAAGCGGCACCAGCAAAACTAAAAGCAGCAGATGCCCCTTCGTAGGGCATTTCATTAAAGTGGAAAGACCTGCAAAAACATTCCCATTGTGCTCTCAATTTAAACTGGAGAGGCAGAGCATCGTGTGAATCCTCCAGACCAGGAGGCTGGCGTGGAAACAGCCAGGCGCTGTGGATCTTCTCCGATCCTGCCAAGATGACCCGTGACTATGTCCATTGATAATAACTGCCCCCCAAATCACAGTGTACTTGCAGATAGCACAATTCTGGGTCATGGAAGGGGTGGGAAGTCACAGAGCTTCATGTCTTTTGAATGAAGTTAAAGGTTACACCGTCTGTAATGAAATACCTCATGGCCGCAGTTACTTAGTCACTGAGAACACACTAAATTCTTCAGAAATAATTCAGAGGGCATAGAAATCAAGCCCCACCCTTTTATGGATTGCCCACACTCGGCCCGCGATATCGTCCTGCAAAGGTGCGGCCTCTAAATTGTGGGAGGTGGTGGGCAATTCCACAGGGAGACTGTGTAGCAGTGTCTGATTTCAAATATGGTGCCAGTGTTCCAGCTCGAGAGCACCGGGCTCATTACTTCATGCCCTGTGCTTCTCGGTTTTGTCATTCACGGAATGGGAGGGTTGTTGTGCGTGGCACACTGTAGGTACTAAAGAATTGTCAGCTGTTAGGTCCATCTTTCTGAGCTGTCATCAATGGCCTCGCTTCTTTGAGAGTCTAGCAAAGAATTCTTTGAAAAATATTACATTCTTTTGGATACATACCCAGAAGGATAGTTGGGTCGTACGGTAGTTCTAGTGGGTCGTATGGTGGTTCTAGTCTTAATGTTTTGAGGAACCTCTGGACTGAGTTGCACAGCAGCTGCAGGATTTTACAGTTTGCACCGTTCCCCACCAGCGTTCGTGGGGGGTCTCGCTCCTTGTCCTCGTCATCCTTGCTGACTCTAGTCTTTAGTTCTTTTTTTGATAATAGCTGTCCTAACTAGTACAAGGTGACATATATCATTGTGGGTTTTTTTTGTTTTTTTTTTGTATATCAATCCTATCTCAATAAAGCTGTTAAAAAAATATCTAACATTATACCTGACGCACATGTAGGGAGCTTGCACGATGTCGGTGCAAGGCTACTGGCTCTTTGATTGCTACGCGAAGAGGCAGCGTGTCTTGCTTCTTCTGTGAACGATATTCTCCTCTGAATGATATTCTCCTCCTTTGCTTTGGCCTTTCCCAGGGGACCTGCTGAAGTGATCGCAGATGTCTGCCTTGGGCAAGGGCTTCCAGGGTTCACTCAGAAAGGAATGGGGTCACCTGCTGGGTGCTAAGCAGACACGGGGGAGGGGCTCGGAGAGGAGTGTGGGTGGCTTTCTTCTTCATGAGACTTAAATTCGTGTTGACAAATGGTAACGACAAGGCCTGAGAAGCGTTACAAAGGGAAAGGCAGAGCGTGAGGGAGTCGTGTGTCAGGAACCCACGGAGGAGGGAGAACCGGCTCCAAGACGTGGGAGGAGGGGAAGCCTGGAGCTTAAAGGAGCTGAGGCGTCACCACCTGCCTTTGGGGAGACGGGCGGAGGGTGGCCAGGTTCCGGTGCAGGCTCGGAGGCCGTGCCAGAGACGAGGCTCCATCCCAAGAGTGATGAAGAAGTCACTGAAGGGTTTCAAGTTGGAAGAGGGGAGGGGGATGGTTAACTAATGTGATCTGAGATTAGGAAGCACCATGAGGCCGCTCTGTGGCGTCCTGGCAGGAGGCACAAACACATCCTCTCTTGATGACTCCGCCCCAGACTTCGGTGGTTTGGGGACACAGAACTGGATAGATTTGAGAGAAATTTGGCTTAAGACCAAGGCTAGCCCTGCACCACTACCCAGGCAGAGATGGGACAGGCAGAAACCTGAACTTTGGTCTGTGCTTCTGCTAACAACACTCAGAACATATTTAGTTTGGAAAAAAAAAAAAGGAGCCGATGCCTAAAGTAGAGCTCGGGGCTGTCCGCCCGTGGCGTTATCTGTGCTTATCTCCTCGACCTACTGCTTCAGTGACCGAGGGCGCCCAGCCTCCTTTCACCCTAATCACCCTTATCTCCGTAGAGCCCGAAGAAGTCAGGAATGCCTGGAACACCAGTCCCTCTAGCCCAACAACCAGCAAACAAAGATAACTTCCCCCGGCGTCAAGCCCAGCTTTATGACTCCTCCGCGGGCACAGAGGGCATTGTCTCAACAGCCCAAGTCGCCAGACAGAAAAGGCCAAGGCTGCTTGTTAGTTGACCTACTGGGACCGACCGTGACTCATCTGTTTACTGTGGAGGAAAGGTAACTTGGGATGCAAAAGCTGGCACCGTCTCCCGGGAGACCGTTCGTAACTGGATGTGATGGCACCGGGCTTCGCCTGGAAATGTTTCCACGGGCACAGACGCAGGCTGGACGAAGTGGGCCGGGTCAGAGCTCACAGCTCGGAGACACGAGCGAGCCCAGTGCAGAGGGACTGCGGTCTGCACAGCTGACCGGCTGTGTCAAGTCGCTCTCACTGTCTCACCGAGCAGCTTGAAGCCCGGTGACCATCACTTGTGTGTTCTCTGCCATTTACAATTTAGATGTAACCAGACTTCCCCGGGAGCGGACTTTCTTTCTCAGCAGAATAGTAGAGTAGTAACCGTAACGTTCACATCGCTGGCATATCATATTCTGAGGCGGTATGTCACCAGCTTACATACTCACTTCTAATTCTGCGACCACAACCTGGGTGCACCTGTGAGTCACGTGGGGAGCTCCAGCAGACCGACATCTGGGCCCGCCCTCCAGAAACTGACTCGATTGCTCTGGGCGGAGCGAGCATGGGCAGTTTAAGGCTCCCCAGGGAATTCTACTGTGCACCCACAGGTTTCACCATCACGACAGCTTCGATTTATAGATGAGGAAAATAGAGCCCAGAGATAACAGGGGATCTGCCTGCTCGGAAGACCAGGGCCTTTGACCTTGACTGGGTCTGACCACCAACCTTCTGCCCGATTGCTTTGCATACTGATTAGTGGGTCCTGGGGTACAGAGTTAGCTGGGAGAGAGGGGAGGCCAGGGCAACAGCTCTGTGAGGAGGAGGGTCCCCACCCACCGCCCCCTGCCACACCCTGAGCCGGCTGTGCCCCTCGCAGGGTGAGGATTCGTAAAGCAGAGGACCTGAGTGGGCAGACAACCCGCCTCCGTGGTCACTGCAGCTCCTGGACTCTGTCCAAGCCACAGGAGGTGTCCCAAAGTTGCCATTTGGCAGAACACCGAACAGGGCATGGCCGGGCGGGGGTGGGCAGCCCCGTGCACACTCATTTATCCTTTGCTTTGTCACATTGCTGCAGGAGATGACCACCCTTCCCCAGTTCCCGCTTCTCGGCCTGTGCTGTGTCCGCTCAGGGCTGGCACCGCGGTCCCCAGCCCCCTCTAGCCTGCACTGCTGGAACGCTGGCCTAACTCACGCGGGTCACCTCACGCGGGTCACCCTGATCCACACGCTGTCGAGTGGAAAGGGAGCATCGTTGGTTCTCGCTCTCCATCCCCAGCCGCCTTAGCCAGGACTGCCTGGAATGAACGCTGTCCCGTGGGGTTCCAAAGCCGCTCGCTCTCACTCCCCGCTGGGGAGGCACCGTGCCAGGCCCTCGTTCTCGGCCTCCTGCGATGGAACACGGACCCAGACAAGAAGCTGGGGCTCTTCGAGGTCTCCCCGCTCACAGATGAAAGTGAGTCTCCCCAGGTGTGTCTAGTGTCACCTGTGGGAGTGGCTGAGAAAGGATCACACTCTGAAGGAAGAACAAAGGAGGGGAGAAGTTTCTGGAATCTGAGGTGGGAGGTGTCTGGCCCTCTCCGTCCTTCAGATGGAAACCCCACTTTCGTATTTCCCACAGAGGCTTGGACTGGCCGCCTTCGTTCATTTATTTACTCAACCGGTGTGACAGGTTTATGGTGCTGGGGATTCTTCGAGATACAAGACCCTTTGCTGCCCTTTCGTGGCCCACAGTTCAGCAGGAGAGAAAGCACATGAAGAGTGAGCATAATGGCGGGAGCCCTGGTGCTGGGGACACACGGTCCGGAGGCGGGGAGGGTGGGCGTCCTGGGGCAGCAGCCCCCTGCTTGACGTTACTGAGTGCCCAGCAGGGTCAGCCAGGTGGAGAGAGGGGAAAAGGCTTCCTAAGTGGAGCAGGTGACTTCGGGGGAGAAGTTAGCCCCCAACAAATGACATTTGCTGCCCAGAGCTCAGGCCGGCTTAGCCGCGGACACTGTCTTTTCTAGGTTTCAGGGGCTCGGACTTCCGTCTCTTCGTTCAGGCCAAAGGCTGAGTCCGAAGTGCAACTGAATTCCTTGCTCCGATTTTTTTTTTTCCAGCAGGAACATGCCGTTCCGAAGGCCTGCCAGCCGCCCCGAGGGCCGTGCCCCAGAAGGCGCGGGCTGGGTCGAGGCGGCTGTGCTATATTTTGGATCAGAAAACATGACTCGAAAGGTCAACGATGCACAAAGCACAGGGACTGCACAAGGGAGTCATTCTTCTGCTTGGTAAGCATTATGGTTCCTAACACTAAGTGTCCTGTCAGGCCACAGCGGGGCGGCAGAGGGTGCTGGGAGCCGGGCGTACCTGGACGTCGGACCAGACCTACGGCAGGTCTCGAAGCGTCACGGTTTTGTACCTTTAAAATAAAGCTGAGGGAGTCCCCAGATCCGCCCGGGCGGTGAGAAGTACGCGAGGGGACAGAGAAGAGCACTTAGCCTTGGCACCGCAGGGGTGTCGGCGGGTGGCGCTCTGCTTCGTGGCTGCCTGGAGAACGGGTGTTTGGGCCTTTTGAGAGAGTGATGTCAAGGGCCGAGTCCCCATAGGACCCTTGAAGGAGCGGGACCCCCTCGCTCTTCCCGGAACTGTCTGCGACAGCCTCAGCGCTGATGCGTGACCCGGGGCCACAACCTCACGCTGTGCCGAGGGCCGCCGGGCTGCGTCACTGATTCCAAAATGGGACACAGACTTGAGATCACGGTGGCACCATTTTTTCCTTGGCTGTTTCTGTGGGGTGCGGGAACCCCAAGAACAAGGGAAAGCTGAGGCGCATATCAGCATGGCCGCTGGGCAGCTTCTCTCTTTTTTCTGAGATTTTCCTGCCTTTGGGGATTGCCGTCTTCCCGTGTCATCTTTAAACGTGTGTCTGGAGCCGCGAAAGCCCAGTTTCTAGTCATCGAAAAATGAACAATTCTTCACTTGTCCCCATCCTTTTAATTCCATTACCGTCCTGGGCCAAAGTTTCGAGGAGCTTTTGAAGACGTCTTGGAGATGGCTTCGAAGATCGTCACTCTTCCCATGAGCAAAAAATGCCGATTTCTTACGATTGTAAATCACTGTGTTAAAGGCTCACGGAGACCTCAGAGGAAAGCTGTCACCCTCCAGGACAGGGAAGCCTCTCCAAGTGCTGGGCTGGAGAGGATGAATCGTAACGAGCCCCGGGTCTTCCCAGAAGCCTTGTTGACCTCACGCCCCTCCACCATGGGGCAGAGCTGCAGCATCGGTGTGCTTATTAGCTGCCTACTACGTCTGCTGTAACCACAAACCGGGGGCTTAAAATGACAGAAATGTATTGTCTCACAGTTCCGAAGGCTGGAGGCACACAACCGAGGTGTTGGGAGAGCCATGTGCTCTTTGAAGAGTCTAAGGAGTCTTTCCTCCTTCTTTCTAGCTTCTGGTGGTTGCTGGCAATCCTCGGTGTCCTTGGCTTGTCGATACATCCCTCTTACATCCGTCTTCGCGTGGCCTTCTTCCAGGTTGTCTGTCTGTCTGTCTGTCTGTCTGAATTTCCCTCTCTTTAAGGACTCCAGTTGTTGGATTAGGGTCCACCTTGCTCTGTTACGGCCTCGCCCTAATGAGATCACATCTGCAAAGACCGTATTTCTCCATAAAGTTCCTCCACAGGTACCGGGGTTCGGGCTCCGACATACCTTTATGGAGATCACAACTCAACTGTCAGGGTTCTTGCTGATAACCCTCTGCAATGTTCTGTTTCTAGACTTAAAAAACAAAATGGTTGGAGAGAATGAGCCCTGAGTTTCTGAGACTCTCGACCATCTCTGGTAGATAAAGGGAAAAGCCAGCTATTTGAGCTGTTTCATGAAAGCACAAAGAAAAAGAAGCTTCTAGAAACAGATTTTTTAGGAGAGGATCCCTCGTAGAAACTTCCCACACTCCCGAGGTGACCCTCTCATTTCCAGTCCCCTCACCATAAAGCCCTTTTCGAGTCTCAAAGGTCGGTGACCCCAGCTTTGCCTTCAGGAGTTCCTACCTTTCCCCCAAAGTGGATGACTCACTTTGGGATCATTCTCTGCCTCTTCGAAACGTCCCGACGTGCTCTTCCTCACGCTCAGCCGTCGGATGCTCATTCCACGCCTCTGCTCAGTCAATCTATGCCGAGGACAGGGGACGAAGGATCGGGCCGTGGTCCCGTGAACCAGCGCAAAGGGTGCTGGTCCCCGGGTCCAGCGCTGTCCCCTGCTCCCCGGTCACGTCTTCCTCCATCACCACGACTTCCACTTTCCCCTTTTGGGGACAGGACAGTCGCTGACGCTGAGAAGTGTTTGTTTCTTTCTCTCTCTGCTGAGCGCATCTCCATTAGAGGATAAACTACAGCGCTTAGCCTAGTTATGCTCTTTGCCTTCTGAGTGGAATAGCACCAGTTTCGACGTTATCTTGTTTACAGTTAATTATTTTACGTTCTGGATCTCTCTTTAATAGCGGGGGGGGAGGGGGACAGAGGAAGGTTTGCTAATTCATTCTCTTACAATATTTTAAAAATAGGCCTTCAGAATCAAGCCCATTTTATTATCTCCTCTATTTTTAAATAGGTTTTTTTTGTTTTTAATGCTCATCAAATTAAAAAAGCACATTTAAGCACCTGTAGACTGTCACGTGATAGTGGGGGTGGGGGGAATCCAAAAGCAGTGGAGGCCACGGACGTATTTTAAAAGACAGCGCTTGAACATAAATCCCTTCCTCTCTGTTCCCGCCGTGGCCATGTCGCGGCCTTACTGGTCTACCCCAGAACTGTTCTAAGAGCTTCGTACTCGTCCCCCAGGCTCTTTGCCCTTCAGGCTCACCGTCCAGGCCATCGTGTTACAGGCCAGCTCAAAGTTTCCTAAATGGAACAGTCAGGTGCTTTCCTGTGAGGCCCTGCCTGACCTTCCTGAGACTCCACCGCTGTCAAATTGTCCTTTGATGGTCCTGGGGTGGCTTCGCTTCGTGCCTGAGTTTGGGTCCCTCTGCACCTCCCTCTCAGAAAACCGCCTCGTTGATTTGCCTGCACATCCTGTCCTTGTCCTCTGAATACTGAGCTGGAAACACAGTCTCTCCTTAGACGTGCATGTGGCTAAGCCGTCTCGGTGAGCAACCATTTTGCGCTCGGTGTCCCTTTGCCATTTAGCGATTGATAAGATATCTCTGGGCAGCATGGTGCCTCTCGTCCCCTCCTCCTCCTTTTCCCTGACAGTGCCACTTTCCCTCAGCGTCTCTGCTCCAGCTGCTTAGAGTCTCCTTTTGTCACAAACCCAGAAAGGACTTGATGTTACCGAGATGTTGTTCTCGGCTATAATCTATGTCCAGGCCCATTTTATATATAGTCGTATAGTTTTGTCTCTCACATTGTGCATCTGTCCTCATGACACACCTGAGCAGGTAAGGAGAGAGGGTGATGTTTACTGCACACCTACTGTGTGTCAGACACGGACACATCTGGACACATTTGAATTTCCCTCCAAACTTGTCTGGAAGTATTTCGATCCATACTTTCAAAGGAGGGAGCTAAAGCTTGAAGGGGGTTTAAGACTTTCTCGGGGACCATTTGATGCCAGATATGGCGCTGAAGAGAAAAAAAAAATGTGATGGGATGGAACTTTTTAAGACCAGCTCCTCAGATGTGGTGGGCCTCGGCCAGCCCTGGGTGCAGCGGGCAGGAGGAGCGGACACCGTGATTATGAGCAGCATCTCGAACGTTCCAGACTCAGCGTGACAATGTGATCATTCACAGCCTTTAGAGAGCATACCACACTTCCTTTAAGAACGCAATATTAGAGTTAATTGCCTGGTTTTGAGCAGGCAAGCACTGCAGTGTACTACGAGGGCCAAGGTTCAAGGGGAAGCGAACTTCCCTGTGGCATATTAAGAACAGGATAAATGCTGACAAGGAAGCAGAGATTTTTAAATTTTAACTCCAGAATTTAAAATTTAACTCCAAAGTCAAAAGAAGACTCAACTCAAAATGGCTGAAATTGGGCAGACACGCAATCTCAGATGGTCGCATGCGGCAGGATAAAAATGAATGAGCCATGTGCATTCATCAAAGATAGCAAATAAGCCACTCTGAGCGTGTGTCTGTGTGTGTATGTGTGTGTGTCTGTGTGTGTGTGTGTAGACGGGGTATGTAGGAACTCTACTTTCTGCTCCATTTTCCCGTGAACCTAAAACTACTCTAAAAAATAAAGCTTACTTAAAAAAATAAAACAAAATAACAACGACAAAGAGAATGAGCCCAGGCCCCGGTGCTGTCCGGTGGCAGGAGAGCGGGGAGCACGTGTCCTTTCGGGGTGCCGAAGCGCAGACACCTTGCTCAGCTATTGTGAGTTTCATCAACTTTTATTTTTCCAGTTCGCTTGCTTACGAGCACTGAAGGCTGCGAAAAGCGAGACATGGACCTGGAAGAGGAGGAAGAGGAAAACAAAGAGAAGCAATCGAAGGATGTCTTGACAGTCCACCTATGGAGAAATTAAAAGCTGGCTGTGTGTATAGGTCGCAAAAGCATAATGATCACGTGTCCCAGAAGAGAAGTTTTGCAGGACACTTACTGTTTGCTGACCTTGGGAAGCGGTTCGTGGCTCTAAATTTTTTTTTTTTTGATCATTTTTCTCTAAAATGAGAATAACAATAACTGCCTCAAATGGTTACGGTGAGGATTAAATAACATAATGTAAATAAAATTCTTAGCCCCCAAATCTATATTCATTTATTAAAACTAGATAGTGAGAGCCTGTTATGAGCTAGACATCGAGGATTCACTGGTGAACAAAATAGATCCCTCCTGGCTCATCGAGTTTCCAGTCTAGAGGGGGAGACGTGTCAAACAGGGAAACATAATTAATTAAATTGTGAGGAGTTCTGTAAAGGAAGAACTCAGAATGTTGTGAGCAAAATAACAGGGCCCCTGTGTAAGTGATCAACAAATAGTAGTTAGTTAGAGACA
Organism: Pteropus medius; assembly: GCF_902729225.1. NCBI lineage: Eukaryota > Metazoa > Chordata > Mammalia > Chiroptera > Pteropodidae > Pteropus > Pteropus medius. The sequence continues at coordinate 8,940,894 of NW_024347788.1, read as the reverse complement.
CTTATTTTCAGCTATGACAGATTCGTCTCTATCAGATGAACTCTTTTATGAAGAATAGTTGGGGAAAACTGAATAAAATATTTAACAGAGAAATCTGTGTGAAGGAATACAGAGCTCCCGATGCAGCAAATGCGTTCACAGACAGGATTCCAGAGAGAAGGTAAATACAAAGAGGTGAGATCAAAATATAGTTCTATTTTCTCCTGGAAGCATCAGCAAGTTTATTAGTGGCTGAAGATAATTTTCAGCAATCTTATGGGACAAAAGTAGCATTTGTGGCCTGCTAAGGATGAGAGACACTGAGGAAAAAATCTCCGAGTTTTAGTTGGGAGCTTCAAAGAGCATCATTCCAAGAGTAAAGGCAGACTAGGTACAGACCAGCTCTCACAAAAACTAAAAGCAGCTTCAGCTTAGATTGGATGAAGACAATTGCCTAGCTTACCCATCTGGACGTTAGCCCCCACGAAGAAAATAACATCACCCAGGGCAGCAAATAATCCCTATAACTTTTCAGAGAAAAATGTTCAATAGTCAAGTAAAAAGAAATCTGCTATTCTAGGAGACAAACCAATGACCAAAAATCATTTAAAGACAATAGAAACAGACCTGTAGAGGATATAGATGCTATACAGATATGGGAGTTATCAGACACACACTTTACATATTGCTAAATATATTTAAGAAATTTGATGACAAGATGAAGAATTTCAACTGACAACTGAAATCTCTCTCTCTCTCTCACTATCCCTTTCTCTCTCTCTCTCTCTCTATATATATATATGTATATATATAAATATGTGTGTGTGTGTGTGAAATTAAAGAACTGAAAAATACAATAAATTAAGTGAAAATTCAATAAATGAATTATGAACACATTGGACATAGATGAATCGAACAATAACGAATCAAAATTTAAGTCATTAGGAAGTATGCAGACCGAATGACAGAGAAAAAGGGATACAAAATAGAGAAAAAGACGGTAAGAGATATACAATAAATGGAAAATTATCACATATAAATATATAATTATGGTGCTAGAAGAGACAAAGAGAATGGGCAGGGGCAATATTTGAAGAGAATTTTCTAAAATTAATGAAAGATTCAAGCCACGGATGTAAAAAAACCCTCTACATTCCATGATGGACAAACACACGTAAACTACAGCAAGACACACCATAATGAAGCTGTTGAAAACCAAAGACAAAGATGAAAATGTTGAAAGCAGCTAGAGGAAAAAATAAGACACATTATCTTCAAGAGGAACAATTAGGCTGACAGACGAATTCTTAAGAAAAATTATACCATCTTAGGTGAAAAATACTCCTTCCAAACTAAGATGTTTAAAATTGTCTTTCAATATTGAAGACAAAATTTACTAATTTTTCATTTATTTTTATTCTGTCTTTTTATTATAAAATAAAGCATAGATTTAGAAACCACCCAAAAATAAATGTACAGATTAATAAACTATTTTAAGACAAACACCCTTGCAACCAGCATAAAGAAATAGAATTTAGCCAGCCACTCAGAAATGTCTCCTTGTGTGCTGTCCTGATCATCATGCACTGACTGCCCTAAGGGCAACCATTACCCTTTCATATTAATTTCATTACGATTTCTTTCTTGCTTTCTATTTTGATTTATCCAAATATGCATTTCTAGACTTGTCTGTTAAAACGTTTATGTCATTAAGTGTCCTTTAACCTATTGGACCCCTCCATCCTTTTCTTCTCCTTAAGCTTTACCTGTTGAAGACCCTGGGCCATTTGACCTGTAGAATTTCCCAAAATTTGGATTTTGTTAATCTCATCATCAGGGTATGGTTCAACAAGTCCCTCTCTTCTCTGTGTTTCTTGCAAATTTTTGGCTGGATCCAGGGCCTTGAGTGCTACATTTTCTGGAGGAATTTGTCATCAATACCTGCAGTCAAGGGAATACACAGGGAGGGCTTTGAGCAAAAGAAAGGTGATGCTAGTGGATACCAAAACATTATAGGAAAAAATAAATAGTAAGAAAAAGATATGTATGTAAGTAAATCCAAATAAATATCGACTCTCTAAAATAGTATTCATAATATCTTACAGGGTTTTAAGTCTATGTAGAATTAAAACATATGACAATAATATAGCATAAACATCAGAAAAAAAGGTAAGTAAAGCCAAAACGTTTGAAGATCCTTTCATTGCACAGGAATTGATTTTAAAAGTCCTATTTTATATTATATTTTAATAAATCCAGGATTCATCGAATCTCTAAAGTAGCTTCTGAAAGAATACCAAAAGATTCTATAACTGCCAAGATTTAAAAAAAAAAAAAAAAAAAAAAAAGTAATAAAACCTACTTGATTCACCTAAAAGAAAGGAGAGAAAAAAGGGAATGTAGAATGAATAGTATGCTCTGGAAAAAAAAGTAGTATGATGGTAAATTTAAACTCAAATGTTACAGCAGTTACATTAAATGTAAACAATTTTTAAAATTTATATTGTCAGACTGTATTAAAAAATAACAAGATTCAATAATACAACACTTTCAAGAGATGTATCTTAAATACAAAGATACAGAAAGAATACAATTAAAAGAATAGAGAAAGATAAATCATACCAACCCAAACCAAACGGAAGCTGGTATAGTTACACTCATATCAAACAAAGTAAATTGGCAGGCAAGAAGAGACCTTTTAAAATGGTAAAAGAGTCAGTCCACCAGGATGATAAAATAGTCTCAAATTGGTCGTGTTTCATAATGTAGCTTCAGAATACATAAAGGAAAAATAAAATGACAGAATTAAAGGAGAAATAGGCAAAGCCACAGTCACAGTGGAAGCTTTTAAAAATACTTTCCACTGAGATTGATAGGAAAGAAAAACACAATGGTGAGAAACATCAGACGTGGACCCTGCCAGTGTCGAACTTGCATCAGAGTAAAGGAGACAGATAGTAATAAAATAAGCACATGAATGACAATTATGAGTTAACTGAGTGCTCGGAAGGAAAAGAAGACAGTTTTCTGAAAATGAACAGGACCTGGACTGCAGAAATCAAAAGAGGCTTCACTCAGAAAGTGTCGCTTGAAAGGTCTCATCTCCGAAAGATGAGTGACGGTTAATTAGGGGAATGAAGCAGGGTGCGGAGCATCAGACGCCGGGCTGTACGGCACCTGCAAAGACCGTGGGGTGGGAGGAGGCACATGAGTTTGAGGACCTGGAGAGAGGCCCGAGCGACCAAAGCACAAGGTACAAAGGAAAATAGCTCAGAGAGGCGGGCAAAGCCAGAGCATCGGGAATTTTATAGGCCGTGTGACGGATCTTGTGCTTTATGCAGAGAACGATGAGAAGGTGATCGAAAATGTCAAAGACAGTTCCTGTTATTATCGGGTTTACGTTTGGAAAAGGTCATCCCAGCTGTAGCATGAGAATGGATCGTAGAAGGTCAGAATCAGCAGAGGCGGAACAACTCAGCGGTGTTTACCCGATGAGGGATGACGGTGCAGGCGGTGAAGACGGAGAGGACTCAGATTCAAGAGATGCTGAAGAGATAAAGTCCACAGGCCTCGGCGAAGGGGTCTGCCTCGTGACCGGAGGCAAGCGAGACGTCAAGAGTCTCTCTTCAGGTGTGGCCTTTGCAAACGAGTCTGACAAGGCTGCCATTCTCTGAAATGAGAAGCACAGGCGGAGGGTCGGGTTTTGGAAGAAAGACCATGAATTCGGTTGGAGACATCTTGAGATGGAGGGTTTTTTTCTGTTACAGATTGTTCTATAGTCTGTCTTCTCGAGGCTCTTAATTGATTTTTCTGTGCGGAGTTTGGTTTGCTTTCTTTGCTTTTTTTCTCCCTCCAGCCTAACGTTTCAAAAATGCAATCACGAGCCTTGACTGTGGCTATTTATCATGTCGCTGCATCAAAATATTGACACTTGCCTAATTTGAACCTTCCCAGGGAGTAAGACAAACAAGAGAGAAGATGGAAAATTTGTTGAGGTCCCAGGGGTCCTTGCAGGATGTTGGACACTGACCCCAGTTGCAGTCCAAATGTGTCAGGGAACTTTCCTGGCTCTGGCTGTCAGAGGCCAGCGAACGTGGCGGGATGACTTATTTTGAAGATGCCGTGCAGGGATGAACAAGCCGGGTTTAGGGGATTGGCTCTCAATGCACGGGGCCGTTTCAGAGAAACACTCATGAACTCTTTCTTCATTGAAAATTAAATCTGTCAAGCACTTGAATCGGGCTTCATGTGAAGGAGAGGCTGATGGTCTCTCTCGAAGCAATTTCCTGCTCAGCTCCAGGGTGGAAAATGCTGTCTCTCTTGACCCAGGCTAGTTCAGATTCTGTTGGCGACGTTGTTTTGAAATTTTTTCCATGAGAAAAAACGCAGTGGAGATGACAACCTGTGTAGTGAATTCACTTCCAGAAAAAGGGAACGTGTATTCATAACTGTTTCTCCTCTTTTTCTTCTCCTATTTTTTATAAATTTATTTTTTTGGTATTGACCTAATGAGGATGTATCAGGCCCTTTTTTTTTTTTTTTGCAATTTTTCCCTCCTTCCATCCCTGTATGTTCTTCAGTTCTTTTGGTAGTAACTCGAAAGAAGACATTGAATTTTTATCTATTGAGATGATTAGAAATTTGATTATAGTATCTAACTGGAATGTGGTTTATAGATTAAATTAGGTTTAGATTTTTTTTTTTTAAGAGCACTTAAATTTTAAGGTTCTGCCCCATATCATTGGGGCTGCCTACAGTTTTAACGGTTGACGAACTGGAGGCAAGATCTGCTTCCTTACTTGGAATAAAATTTTGAGTTTTGTAACTGTACAAAGAAGATGAGAAATAGATGATTTATCACTATTCCAGTGCTATGAACCATAATTCGCAACTGTCATAATTATACTTGTCAAAAGAGGAAAAGGTGGTAGATGTTCAAGAAGTTGTTTTCTGTGATTTTCTGTATTTCTCTTTTGCTCGAGGTCATCATCTCAGGAATTTATGAAACAAAAGGCTACATACACGTGGTCTGGATCGAGGTGCATGAGCCACAACTTCACTTCAAACCAAAGTTACGAACACCAAAGCACCATACAATTGTATTTTTTATGATAAAGTCAATGAATTTAATGATGTGATAAAAATAAAATTTTGATAACAAGTTAATGATATGTTTCTGATTTATTCTTTCTAAAAAATTAAAAAACTTTTTTCTATTACAGTTGACATTATTTTATATTAGTTTCAGGTGTACAGCATAGAGGTGAGACATTTATATAACTTAAGAAGTGATCCTCCCGACATGTCTAGCACCCACCTGGCGCCATACACACTTATTACAATGTCATTGACTATATGCGCTGTGCTTTATTTTACATCCCTGGGACAATTTCGAAGCAGGGAGGCACGTAAGCCATCTGGTGGTCCAGGGCTCTCTGGAGGGCCTGGGATTCGAGATCATGTTTTTAATCCTCCTCACCCCTCATTACCCATAAAAATCGAAGTCCCAGAGGAGAAGTGCCCTGGTCAAAGTCACATGATTTGTATCTCAGAATTCATCTTATGAATTTTCTTCAGGAAAAAAAAAAAAGAGCCAAGAGCTTGAGCCAGTCTTTATTCTAAAGCACTAATCTGGCATAGAGCAGAGAGAAAGTCTCAAACAAAAGCACCGGGAAGAATTGTCCTGCATTAAGTCCCTCTCCACGGGTCCTGGGCTTCGAATGTGCTTCGGCCATTTTCATTTCCATTTTGGATTCCTGCAGATTCTGTGATTAGGAGGAAGCCATTGGGTTCTTGGGTAATCGGGGAGTGGAGCCGAGGGGAAGGAGAGCGGGGACGCATCTTAGAGCGCGTCTGAGCTCGCTCCTTGCTTTGGGCCCCTCCCAAGCTGATAACTGAGTCTTCCGCTCTTGAGCTGGCAAACGAGAGTCTCGGACTCGAGTGTTTCCCTTGCATGCTGGCAAGCTCTGCATTTGTTTTGTTTTCTTTTCTCTAAGAGAACACTTGCTTACTCTCCATGCGACCCCAAAATACCTATTGAGGAATATGCACCAAATCTACCTTTTCATAATTTATCACGTTATTGCTTATTCTTGAATTTGATGGATGAAACAAATGATGCAGAGTTTGTGATTAATGGAACCCCATCTTCACTCCGACCTCAGCTCATTAAACCGTGATTTCTATTTGTGCCTGTCATGTTAACAAGCAGGTCAGAGGCCTTCGTTTTAAACCTGGAGCTAAGCTGTTGATCCGAGTTGCAATATTCTAATTCATTCTGAACAATTATCTGGTAGAATAGCCTCAGGTTTCTCATCTGTAAGATGAATTCAGTGTTGACAATACTGGTGTTAAAATAACTTCAAGAAAATTGCTGAAGACTGTGACATATGACCTCGTGTATTCATAGTTTATAACGAAGAGTTTTCCCTACCAAAGAGAAGAGTTACGGGTTGCCCGTGCCATCGCTGGTAATTTATTATTCATGATTTCTAAAACTTCCAGCATTGCGGAAGGGTTCAAGCATCATTACTGGACTACATTTTGCTTTTGTGGGAATAGATAGCTATTTTTCACTGTCAGTTTCATGGGTAGCAAGAGAGCACAGATGAACGATTTTAACAAATATAGAGCAGTAGAAGACATATTCCAGGCTCTGTCACTTGTTATTAACCAAATGATCAATTTCAGCTTTTATCAGAACTGAGAATTCCCTGGACATAAAGAGTAAGCCACATACCTCTTTCTCACCAGTGCTCTGCTCTGTCACCCACGCAGAAGCGAGGGCCGGGAAATACTGAATTTAGTTAGCATTTTTATGCTTAAAGAATTAAAGAATCCACATCATCACGTTTGTTTGTTTGTTTTCTGCATAATTGAGAAGAAGAAAGTCACGCGTAATTTTAGGCAGTGAAGAAACTTCTACTTAATTAAACTTGCCTATGGGTTAAAGTGAGGAAGTGCTTTTGTCGTCATGAACAGGAACCTCTAGAGGCTTTAGGAAACTCACGTTCCACAGAGGGTTCTTGCTTTGCAGATAGTTCGTGGAGGTAAGGACCTCCTGCTTCCCCACAATCTAAAATAATCTAAGTCAAACCCAGTTAACATACAGTGGAGGCAAGACTATGCTCACCCCTACTGTTGCAAATGGAAGTAATTCCTTTCCATCTAAATCACAAGTTCCCATTCCACATCTCCAGCTGGCGGTTTGCCTCTCTTCACCATGTTTGTGCCTGGAGATGGCAGTATCTGAAGATGCTAACAGTCAGCAGGAACGAGGACGTCAAGGGGCTTCGTCTGTCTCCTCTTCTTTTTCAGCCTGGCCCTTTGATTAGTCAGTGCTGTGAGAACAAACAAGTGTGAATGGAACATTTTCAAAAGGATGAAGAACGCTGAGACAATAGCTCTCTGCAAACATGGTGCCATTGGCAGACATAAAAGGTGGAAGGAGGAGATATTTAGCATGCACCCACTCATTATTAATAGCTCACAGCTAAGCAATTGCATATTTGTTTTGATATCTTCTGACCCCGTCGAGTTTTCCTTGATACAATCCAAGCATGTGCAACAAACGCTTTTCATCCGATTACAGCCGGCAGTGTATTTTTTCTCAATCAGCGGGGTCCTTGCCTGTGTGGCGAGAGTCAGCAGAAACAGGACATCAGGGGTCTTGTTCCTCTCTCTCATCATTTTCCGTGCCTGCCCTCTGTTGTTTGGCTTTAGGCTATTCGATGCCGAGAAATGACTCTAAACGCATCATATTTTCCACCCATTAATCAATGCTAATTCAAAGGAGCATGAGGAGGAGACAGAGAAGTTCTCTTGTCTTTGCTTACAAAACAAGTCAGTGTTTATACTTGGAATCTGTTCCAGACAAATGGAAAGACAAAGGAGAATGAAGGATCCATGGAGCATCGTGAAACCCTGGCTATATGCACAGTTCGTTCAGGCAGTAAATGAATATCTCGCTATTTGTTACCTGTATTACGGTCTAGCGAAGTATTTTCTAAAAGTCATTTTGTGAAAGAGAAGTCCCCGGAGATGCTTGAGAGAGGGATTCTGGGGTGCAATAACTTTGAGGAATGTTTCATACATGACTCATAAACTTCGAGATTCATTATGCAAAATAGAATTTCATAGTTCTGACAACCCCTCCTACCAAAAACAAAACAAACGTAACTATTATACTTTATATGACTCAGCATTGAAAAAGGTTATTTGATCACAGATCACATTTTTAAACTCATTTTTTGGATTAATACTTATCTGAAAATAGCAAGTAAAACAAAGGATCTGTAAAGAACAGTTTAGGAGCAGATCAGTACTTTTAATTAAAAAATAAAGTTTCCAACTCTGGGTCTGCTACTGATTTAAAGCAAACCACCATCACATCCGGCTATACCTCATCAATAACTTATACTTTTAAATGAAAATAATGACATAAGTGGAAATTTATTAAGTTCTTATGATGTGTCAGGCACTTTACTAAGTGCTTCATATGCCTTATCTTATTTATTCCTTAAACAAACTGGAATAGTGCAAGAATACATTCTCATTACAAAAAGTAAAAAAAAAAAAGGTCCAAAGAAAATTCCTTTTAGTATGTAAACATCTAGAAAGTGTGTTTAACTAAAAGTATGTGTCTTTGCAAAAGCAAATACGTGTCTCATTATTTACATAAACAGAATCCTATTATGCATACCATTGTGCAACTAGCTCTTTTGCATTCAAAAGTGTGTTAAAGATATTTCTATCTCAGTATATGTGCATCTGCTACATCCTTTTTAATGCCTTCATGACGTTTATGGTATATATGTATCCCTGATTTTTATAGGTAGATATTCAGCTTATTTTTTTAATTTTTCATCAATGTAAACAAATATTTTTATTTCTGTTTCTGGTAGTATGCCAAATATATAGCTCTGAATGATGCCCTAATTGAAACGATCAGAATGTTGGAGAAACCATAAAATATATCATCTGGTGTATAAAAAGGAATCCTCAGAGGTTAGAAACAAAGTGAAAGCAGGGACTCTGTGGCGCAAGAGACTGCCAAAGTTGTCTTTCTTTCTGAGATTCTCGACTGAATCCAGGAACATTTAAGCTGCTGCTTGGTGGGATGCAGAATCCAGGAAGTAAAGCTTCATGTCATCCATAAAAGGAGCAGAAGCCAATAGAAAACACCCAACAGAAAGCTGACATCCAAAAGGCTACACTTTCAGTGTAACGGTAAATAGGAAGTAAAAGCACCACCCAGAAGGAACAATAAAAAATTTACCTGGCTCAGTCTGGGTGAGGGACAGAGGATAAGGGTAATCACTCCTGAGAATTCAAAACCACAAGCCTGGCTTCGTGTGGCTTTGCAATCTAGTTTATGCCTTTGTATTCTAAAATAATCAAGTGAAGGATACAAAGTGGACCCAAATGACTGGTGCCTCTAGGCATATTATATAAGCAAAATAAAACCGAAACAAATCCTAAGCCTCAAAGAATTCTCACTGATAATGGTATAAGAAAAATAATCATCTTACAGTCAAAATCCATAAAACACATAAGGAATCAAGACGTCATGAGTGAAAACCAGCAGAAACAGTAAACGGGAGAATTAGACTTGCAAAGACTTTAAACATTGGAATTATCAGACACTAAAGATAAAAACAAAAAAGACTGTATTTAATGTTTTGATAAATAGAGGATGAGCTTGAGAATATGAACAAGAGTTAGAAATTTTAAAAGAACAACATATACTTGTAAAAGACTCACTAGAGAACTTCTAGAATTCTAGACGTAATAATATAGAAGTCGAAATTAATTAATTAACATAAACAGCAGATAAGACAGCCAGCTAAAGAGAGAATAAACTCAGAAGATATAGCTTAAAAAGCTATAGGGAATATAGTCCAGCGAGTTCAAGAGATAGAAAATATTTAAAAAATTAAAGACACGTAATATGCGACGTACATGAATCAAAGTTTCAGACGGCAATAATTGAAATAATGGAGAAAAGACGATATTTGAAGTAATAATGGCTGAGAATTTCCCCTAATTATTGAAAGACTCTAAAATTCATTTTCAAGAAGGTCAGTAGTCACAAGTATAATTAAAGACAGAGACGTTTCCATCTAAACATGTCACAGTGATACAAAATACCAAAGAAAAAGAGATCTTAAAACAAACAGCCGGCAAGAGAACACAGCTATAAGGAAAGGGCAATTAAGAATGGTGGCTAATTTCTTAAAAGCAACATCGGTAACAATAATTCCTTCATGCTGAGAGAATACAATCATCGTGTTAGAATCTTATACCAAGAAAACATCTTTCAAGATTGAGGGGAAGGAAAGACATGGTTTTGCTGAACTATATGTTCCTTACCTTGTCACAGACTGGTTGCTTCACCTCTGATCATTGCCTCTGTATTCTGGGTAGGAAAATGGGAAACAGCAAAGGACAAGAAAACATGCCAGTTGAGTCTGCTCCTTTTTTTCTTGAAGTCCCCATCCACACTCCCCTTGAAGTCCCCATCCACATCCCGTTGGCTAGAATTCCGTCGTATGGCTTCACTTGTCCGTAAGGTGGCCTGAGACACAGTGCCTCTCCCAACAGATTTTAGTTCTGTTTGTAAAAAGGAGGCATAAGGTAGATCATAAATAAGCTACTCATGAATGATTTCTATCACATCCAAGAGGAAAACATGGTTTCTGTCCTCAGAGAATTCATAGTCTAGTGAGAGAGACGGGCCTATAAAAACGGTAAACGTAGCATTCCAGAAACATTTCTGTCGTTCTTCTTATAAATTAAATGGAGAGGCTTTGCTACTATCATTTCGGGTCTCTGTTTATTCATCATTCCATCAGTGAACTAACCTAATGACTTTAGTCGGCTGCCTCTTGGACTAGGAATTATAATAGCACAGGAGTTCAAAGAAAAGTCAAATGTGCTTCCCGCTCTGAAGGCTTATGACTTCGTGGAAGATGTCAGGTAGAAGAAAAAGACACTGGAGCAGAAATTATTACAGCATAAATAGGGGGAGTGGAATAAAAGAGGGTGTTGCAGGTCGAATTGTCCCCCCAAAATTATGTGTTGAAGTCTTAGCCCCCAGTACCTCAGAATGTGACTTTATTTGGAATAAGGTCTTTACAGAGGTAATGAAATTAAAATGAGGTCATTAGGTTGTGCCCTAATTCATTATGACTGTTGTCCCTGTAAAAAGGGGGAGCTTGGACACAGACATGCACTGAGGGAAGGCAATGTGAAGAGACAGGAAAAAGATGGGCATGGACCAGCCAGGGAGAGAAGCCTGGACAGATCCATCCCTCACAGCCCTCAGAGGACACCGAGACCGCCGACACCTTGACTTTGGACTTGTAGCCTCCAGAACTGTGAGACAATCAGTTTCTATTACGTAAGCCACCCAGTCTGTGGTGCTTTGTCATGGCAGCCCTAACAAATGAATACAGAAGAATTAGTAAATTCTCCTCGAGGCGTTGGGGAGTGAACGTGTTTTAGAAAAGCCTTCATGGATTCTCTGAAGGTTGAGCTCTGGGATGAGTAGACACTCACCTGGCAGAGTTAGAGAAGGAGGGGCAAAGAGACTCTGATCCGAAAGAATGTCATCGGCGGAGAGGTACAAGTATGAAGTCTATAGCAGGAACATGGGTTTTGGGATAAAACATCGAGAGAGAGCAGACCAGAGCAGTACAATACCCAGATTAAGAAGGACCTTTGATTTCACACAGAAAGTATCTCTTCGAAAAATAAATATGAAGGAGAGAAGTCTTCATAGCTAGTTTTGTGTCAGAGTCTGTTTCTGATGTCTTCGGTGCCATTGTAAGGAGCCTTCTTCATGGTTAAAAGTGATACTCAGATGAAACGCGGCCCCTCTAGTCTCTCATGCATTCTGCATGGTACTCACTACACCCCCAGGCTCGGTGTCGAACAGACAGTTACTGATGCAAATTTGTAGCTGTACGCTCAGTGTGCAATGGAGCCATACAGCTCGACATACCTTCACGGAGCCAAGATCTGAGTCCTTCTAACACACGTGTCCTTTCGGTTCCTCTGAGACCGTTTAAGAGTTGGGCCTTGGCTCAAAAACACGAAATCAGTAAATGTAGCAGATTATGTCGTCTGAGGATAGGGCGATATATAATCGCTACAGATGTGGTTTTTCAAATAATTGTGATATTCTTGTACCTTCCTAATTTGAAATTTCTGTTCCGGGTACATGTTTTGTCACTCAACTTAATTAAATCAGTACATGCGGGAGATGAGAGTAGCAGTAGATATAGGCCTGGCATATTCAAAACCAGGAAATAGAACACTCTAGTGTTCTATTTTTAGAATAAAAACTTTTTCAATTAAACCAACTCCCTCCTGCTCAATAATATCCATCTAAATCAAATTTGATGACTACTTCCTAACTGTAATAAATGACTAAAAATAAGCAATCTAATTTGCAATGCCTACTACTGAAATATAATTAACTTAGCATAACCTTTATTACAATATTTGTCACACCTTGAATCAAGGCTATCAAAAATGGCCATTATTCATAAGAGACGGCAGTTATTCATTGCTGCATTCTGAACCAATACTCCATCTTCTGCATAGAAATTAAATTTTAAAAGCAGTTAAATAAGACAATATATCACAAATCCTTGTCGCTAAAATACAGGATACGGAAGGTATTATACATGAAGAAAGTCTAAGTAACCTAGCGACTGGACTCCATTTGAGAAATCTGCTATCCGTTCATTGTGAGGCTGGGATAAATTCGTCTACACTAGAGTACTTCTGTTTTTTCATCTGTAAAATAAAAATAAGAGAAATAGGTGCCCACTCATGAAGCACATTGGGATTAAAGCAATAATATTCCAGTTGCCCTTCCTTTAATGTACATTAAAAACTTACAGCAAAATGAACATTTTTATTTGAAAAGCCTGGATCGATTTACAACTGATGTCACAAGTTGATGCTCAGAGCTTAACAGATAGAAAGATAGAATCAACACCAACTCTGCTTATGGAGAGATTTTTTTTTTCCTTAACTCAATGCATTTCTGCAAAAGGAAAAACAGTCAAGTAAATCAAAATTCTCTAGAAGAATATTGATGTTAATTGGATATGAAAATTGATGTCACTGGAGTTACATATTCTTGCTGTTTGGGGGTGCTGAGTTGAAGAATTGTAGTTAAGAATTGTAGTTCATAGCAAGGATATCATCTAATTCTCACATCAAATTTGAATCAGTAACAGATTTACAGATAGAAAGACAATGACAGCTAAAAGGAGTTTGTTTTGAAAATGCAAATGTAAGTAGACATTTATAGATGGGATTTTTATTTATTAATTGAAGTTCTGTTTGGCACAGAATGATTGCAGGCCACCCTAAATTATACATCCCTTTCTTATTATCTCATATTTAAGAAAAGGTCTGGACAGTCAGGATGACCAGAAGGGAGATGGGTCACTCCCAGGACCCAAAAAAATAATGATTCCCCAAGTCCTCAGGGTCCCTTGTCATCAGCCTGGAGAGTCTCCCAGGATTGGATCGCTCTTCCCTTATATCAATCCAATTTCGCCACCAACTGGAAGGGCCTTCATTGTTTATTTTTTTTTAATGGGTTGAAAAAATTCACCAACAGTCTCTGAAAGATTTTTAACAGATTAGAAAATTGTCTTCAATTTTTATAATGGCACGATAAATTTTTTCGATGAGTTGTCTATATTGTTTTTGGCATCGAGATCATATAACATAGGGACATGGGGGAAGGGTGAAGTGGGTAAAGGGGATCAAATATATGGTAGCTGAAGAAAACTGGACTTTGGGTGGTAATCACACAATAGAATGTGTAGATGTCAAATTGTAATGGACACCTGAAATTATATAATTGTATTAACCAATGATGCACCAATTAACTTAATAAAAAATAAAAAATAAAATAAATTTTAAAAAGATCCCATAACATTTTTTTAAAAATTCTCTCTCTCTCTAGCACATACTTCTTTCGAAAGCAATTAATTTCTCACTCGTGTGTTTATGCTTTTAAAATATCAGCTAGCTTACTATCAGCCACCTGTCATGGTAGAAACAGGAATGGGTTTGGGTCATTCATCTTTTTGTAGAAGAAAGTACCTCATCCTAAACTTTAACGGCTCTTTTAAGTACCCTGCCATGAGATAAACAGGGAACCTCTGCATAGTACGAAAGAATTTTGTGGTCATAGGCACAGGCACGTGTCAAGTGCGAAATGTCAGACTATGCTGAAAATTAACTAACACAGAAGATGCCGCTTATAACATCTGTCTTGTGAAACTTCTGACAACTGTGGGTTACACAAATTCCTCACACTTGGACCAAGTGAGGAAACCAGAAGCAATCTATAGGTTAATGGTGAATTTTAATTTTGTTTTTTAAAGTTAAATAAATAGAAGTTTGTTATGCTTACCCCTGGGATGCCTGTACTCTATTTGGGAGACCACGGCACCAAACAGCCATTGACTTCAAGGTATGTGGGAAGTGACTCTTTGAAGGAGGATCGTGTCTCTGAGTGCCCGGGAGGTCCTTCCTCCTCCAGGTATTCAGCACTTGTGCCATTTTTGACTTGGAATATATTTCTTCATGGTAGCCACATTGTGATTCTTAATGTCTTAAGTCATTCCTTAGGTATTTTTTTTTAACCTAAACCATAACTATTTAATCCATAATCTAAACTAATTACTACTATATTCTGGTCACATAATAAATTAAGTAGACACTAATGTTTTAGAAACTAATCAGTAGAGGAATTATTCTGATTATCATGAAAATGTAACCTACATGGTAGGCCTACATCAAACTAAAATATTTTTGCACAGAGAAGAAAACCACCAACAAAATGAAAAGACAGCCTACCATTTGAGAAAAGATATTTGTCAATGATACATCAGATAAGGGGTTAATACCCAAAATATATGAGGCACTCATATAACTTAACACCAAAATAACAAACAATCAAATTTAAAAAAATGGGCAGAGGACCTGAATAGCATTTCTCCAAAGAGGACATACAGATGCAATAGACATATGAAAGGATGCTCAACGTCACTAATCATCAGAGAAATATAAATTCAAACCACAATGAGATGTCACCTGACACCTGTCAGAATGTCTACCATCAATAAATCAATAAACAACAAATGTTGGTGAGGATGTGGAAAAAGGGAATCCTCATGCCCTTTTGGCGGGATTGCAAATTGGTAGAAAATAGTCTAGAGTTTCCTCAAAAAATTAAAAATATAACTACCATATGACCCGGCAATCCCACTTTTGAGTATTTATCTGAAGAAATCCAAAACATCAATTTGAGACGATACACATATCCCTATGTTCATTGCAGCATTATTTACAATAGCCAAGATATGCGAGTAACCTAGGTGTCCATCAATAGATGAATGAATAAAGAAGAGGTGGTACCTGCGTCCAAAGGAATATTACTCCGTCATAAAAAAAGAATAATATCTTGCCATCTGTGACAACATGAATGGACCTAGAGGGCATTATGCTAAGTGAAATAAGTCAGAAAGAGAAAGACAAATACCATGTGATTTTACTTATATTTGGAATCGAAAAGACAGAACAACCAAACAGAACAGAAACAAACTCATAGATACAGAGAACCAACTGATGGTTGCCAGATGAGAGTAGGATTGGAGGGGTGGGTGAAAAAAGTGATGGGATTAAGAAGCACATATTGGCAGTTACGAAATAGTCACTGGGCTAGAGAGCACAGCGTGGGGAATATAGTCAGTAATATCGTCATCGCTGCGTGTGGTGTTAGGCTGGTACCATGGTTATCAAATGAGATCGCCTCACAAATTATACGAACATGTAATCACTATGTCGTACATGTGAAACTAATAGAATATCGAATATCAACTATAATTAAAATAAACAACAAAAATGGAGGGAAAAAAGATGCAACGTGGAAGCAGCATTAACCAGCCTCCAAAAGTGAAATTTGGAAATAGAGGATAATCAGGTGTTCTTCCGCCAAGGGCCGTTTTTATGTCCTTGCCACAAGACACTTTTAAAGGATTCATATTTTATTTTTAACAGGCCGTGTTGCCTTAGCCCTTTCAAGAAGCTGAGGCCGAGAAGAGAGTAGAGATGTACGGAAAAGTCCCTGGGGATGTTTCTGCAGGACCAAGGGCAGGAGCGGGGGGAGGCCGGCAAGCCCGCAGGCCTGGACGCTGGGCCGACGCCCCTGGAAAGAGAAGAGGAAGGGAGAGCCTTGGACTCCGGTGCAGTTCCCAAAAGGTTGAGGTCAAGCTGGTGGGAAGTTGGGGAGCCAAAGCCTGCTGTTGGAGGGGCCCCCCCAGCAGGAACTGGCCTGTGTCAGGACCCAGCGTGTTCGCTTGTTGGCTGGGAGCAGCCTGAGAGAGGGGACATCTTGGAGAGTGAGGAGTCCCGTAGGAAGGAGCCCTCATCCCAGCTGCTAGCACATCCCTTCGAGTACTTATGACCATCAGAAACTGTCTTCTTGATACAAACTGCTTCCTTGTTCGTCAGCTTCCTCCTCCACCGGAATATCAGCTCCCAAAGGGCAGGGACTTCGCCCGTTGTGTCAACTTCGGGTCCCCAACACAGAGCCAGACACTGAGGAGGTACTCGGGTACTTGTGGAAGGAAAGAATGCGTGGAGGGGAGATCTTGGCTGGACAAACTATTATGTCAGAACAGGAACTTTAAAACCAGACAAGCTTAACTCATTAAATTACAATAATAAATACTTAGATTTTTGTCTTGAAAATAAAGTAAAATGTATCATTTTGATTTTACTAATTCGTAATATTCAAGGATTTCATCAGGGGCTAAAATTTACCTAATGATAATTTAAATAGAAATGATTTACTAATTTATTTATTATTTATTTAGGTCAGGCACCCCTTGGTTGACCTCACAGATTGCAAGGACCTTGTCAGATTACAATCCCTTATTTTTTATTTTTTTACACCTACAGCACCTGGTCTTCCTAGGTGGTCTCCCATCCAAGTACTAACCAGGTCCGACCCTGCTTAGCTTCCGAGATCACACGGGATCTTGTTCAGTGTAGCATGGCTGTAGACATAATTTATTAATTTAAAGCGTGAATAAGAATTCAATTAAATATTTAAACTGTTTATATAAAAAAACAGTTTCTACTGTCTTCTATTTCTCTGTAATTATTGACTTACATACCCAGCCGAGGGAAAGAGCGTATCCCTATCTCTTTGTATTCCTCATCTAGAACGTTCCTGGTACAGAATGGATGTTTAACAGGTAATAGTTGAGTGAATATACTAATTCATGTTAAAAAAAAATTCATTTATTTAATAAAGAAGGTCTCAAAGAGCATTTGACTTAAAAATACTTCATTAGGCTAGTCTTACTGTTATCTGAATCTAAAGATACAAAAATGCTTGTCTTTAAAAATATCCCCTGAATTTAAAGCTGTTTGGTAGCATACCTAACATATACGTGTATAATCTCTAGTTTAGCAATTACACTTGGCATTCAACCCTGATAGTGTAGTAATAAAAATTAAGTATGAAAATTTCAAAGACGGGGACAAAATGAAGTATATATATCATTTTGGACTAAGGACAAAGAGGTAGGCAACTCGTAGTAGATGACAAAGAGTAAACATTTGGTAAACAAATTTTTGCAGGACCATCCAGAAGCAATGGGACACAAAGGGGAATCCAGGGGACAGATTTCTGCTTGGATCCTCCGTGTCTGCCGCGCTTCATTCATATGTTAAGGTGATTATGCTAAAATGAACGTGCTAAATTTCTCTCCTGAAGCAGGTTTTTCTATCTGAATTTCTTTAGGCAGAATAATCTGCCTGGCACTTTCTGGGTCCTGGCTCCCCACTCCCACGGTGCTGCAGTTATGAGATTGTTTTTCTTTTCGTGGTTTTCCCTTAAGTTCTTTTATCGTAGTGTATGTTCCAAGTTGCTTGAAACATAGCAACAGCCTCCTAACCAACCTCCTCGCTGTCACTGCTGCATTTTTTTTTAGATTAGCTAGAGCGAGCATAAATAAATTGTACCCCTGGCTTTCTAGTTCAAATAGAATAAAATTCAAAATTTTAACTGGTTGACAATAACATTTTTGATCTGACCTGCGATATAGGTCCAATAATTATTGGATGCATGTATAAAGGCATGTTCCATTTCTCTTATAATTCACCACTGTCTTTTCGAAGAAACGCCTACGTTTACACTGTTCTGTTTACTAAATTTCACCTAAATCATTAATGATGGATCATATTTCCCTCACTCGTACATGTATTTCACATTAAATTTCATATAAATACCGGTGAAAATAAGACAAATCACCTGAAGATGTTGCTAGTAACGTCCACTGAAATAAAGGAAGACGAATGAATGATGGTCGAGATGAATTCATGTCAAGCAGTTTTTTTCCTTATTGATCACAAGGGAAGAGTGAGTTTTGTGTAGCAAAACCCATTATCGTTTAGGAAAGATTAAACCAGTCGCTCTAGAAAGAAGTGCATTGTCATTTATTCAGTTCCTACCTGTGGTAGATAATTAATATTCGTTATGTCTTAAGTCTGGAAGTATCGGCAAATGCCTGATACGAGGAAAACAAATAAAGATGACTACACAGCAGTTTGAATTCAAGCTGAATCTTGTGCTTAGTTCCAGTCCAGTGTGTCTCCCTGGGTAGAACCGAAAAGGATTAGGTCAGTGCTGACTTATAGCAAAATCATGCCTGCCACGTGGGCAACTTTAAATTTTCCAGTAGCTGCATTAAAGAAGGGAAAATGCAACAGATGACATTCGTTTTAATAATACATTTTATTTGACTATTCGATATGTCTGAAATATCACTGTTATAATATGTAGTCAATATAAAAATTATCGAGGTTTCTTTTTATACTGTTTTCAAGTTCCAGTGTGCATTTCATACTTAAGAAATGTCTCGATTGAAACCACCCCGTTTCAAGGGCTCAGGAGCCATCAGTGACTAGAGGACTCCACGCTGGACAGCACAGGGCTCGGGAATAAGGTAAGAGGAGAAAGTAGCCAAACAAGTGTTTAAATTCAGTTTTCTGGGTGGCTCGCAAGACAAATCGTAAACGCTTCTCTGGGATTAGTTGCCCTCAGTTTTTGAGGTACCAAAGCTGGGAAACCTTTATTCAAACAGTCTGATATGAGTTGTCCAAGATTCCAGCCAGCCAAGGTCAAATAGTGGACGTACTTGGTTGCACACGGTTGAAACTTGGCAAGAATTCTTTCTGCCATCCAAACAAGTCTGCGATTCACCTCGGATGAGAGCAGGAGTCTTTTACTGCTCCACTGGCCACCCAGATCTTCAGTTAAGATGACCGCATACCTGATTACTTCTGAAAGGGCAAGGAGGTACTCAACTATTACCCCGAGACAGTAGGTATAACGTGAGATCATTTTCCTGCTGGCAAACCAGGACACACAGCCACCCTACCTCTAGTCAGTGTTTTTACCTCTTGAAGAAGATTGAACAACTGATAAAACCAGCATTTGTAGAGCTTCCATCCAATGACAAAATACAGTACATACTCTTTTCAAATGCACAGGGAATAACCACTAGGACCACACTGAATGCCAGAAAACAATTCCAACATTCATAAAATAGCCTAAATCGTATAAAGTTTGTTGTCTGCCCACAACAAATGAAAGCAGAAATCGATGGCTAAAAGAAAGGAATTAAGGTTGATTAACGTACTAATAGTTGATGAAATCCTAAAGTCTTATAGTCTTGATCAGGAAATCTTTTCTCTTTCCTTACAAAACGATGAACCCAGTTCAAAAATATCGAAGCAAACTACCGTCATTTGGGTCTCCCTCCAAGCATGCCCAGTAACTTTCGATTGAATAATTCGTATTACCTATAAAAACCTGTAGAGGCTCCTCTGATACCTTCTTCCTTAAATATTTACTTTTCTTCTGAAAGGCAATCAGAGAAGGAGCATGTAACCTTGATTCAGTGTGGGACCGGGAGAAATGGAGGTTGAATTTCAATTTTTGTAAGGGCTGGTCTATTTCCGGTTTGCTTTTACTCTCAACATGTAGTTCTTATGGGTCTCAACTCAAAGAGTAAAATTTTTACCAGTGCCTCTCATATTTATCGGGACGTGAACTCCAATTTGTGTCTCCCCCGCACCGTGATATCAACAAAAGTTTGCTAGGATTTTTCACCTGTCTGTCATTGTTTGTCTTCTAATTCCTTCATCCTGCACGGCTTAGTGATGGCGAAAAAGCAACAGAGAACGTGAGCTCGTCTCATTTCATTTTCTTTCTTTCAAGAATATTTATCCCCTAACTCCTCTTGCCCTTGAGTGTTCTCTAATGCCTTTAAGTTGATACATTTTGGTATTTATCCAGCTTTCCTTGATGTTATGAGAGGGAGTTGATTTGACATAAGCTACTAGAATTCTTAAAAATGGAGATAAGTCTGCACCTTTAAACTTCTAAATATCATTTTGATAAAAATTTCATTTAAATATCAAAGAATCCTTATCTATCTGCCAAGTAAAACAACAGCCTGATGTTAGGACACTTATTTCTTGACAACCACATGTTTAATAGATGACTATACTGTAGTCACGCCGGAAACCAAGTGATAGGAAATAAGTAAACCGTGAGATCGTATTACTAGCAAAATGTCAATTGAAACCAAAGAGAAAGATCCTGAAAAAGGAGTTCTGCAATGTCAGTGTGGGTGTGTGTAGGAGAAAGAGAACCATTAATAGCCCACTTATTTTTAGAAAAAAAAAAAATTCATTCTAAGAATAGGACCATTTATCACGTAGCACTATGAACTTTCAGTGTAACTTGGTAAAAGGAGATGTCAATGGCGGGGTGGGTGACGTTAATCACTCTGCGTCTGCTGAAAGTTTGAAAGTAAAGTGGCAGAACCGCGTTGCCTCCTCCCTTTAGCTATTGCAAAATCACAGGTGCATCCGTTACAGGCGACACAGACAGCGCGGCAGCATCGGTGCGGGAGAGCTACTCTGCGCCCACTCTGCAGTAAGCGTGGTGCCTTCACGCCCTTTACCTGGGCTGTCAACCTTCAGCAAAGCACTAACCCGCCCTCCTGCAGCAATAATGCTAAGTCGGAGAGCGATGCTACAATTGGCTAAACAGATGATGCCGGAGAATTTAGGGAAGGAATCCAAAGGAAGAGTGGGGGAACGCGAGGGGACCTCGGAGTCACAGTCACTGGGTTCAAAGTCCCAAGTTCTGTCCCTTCTTAACTATGTGGTCTTAGTCATGTGGCCCGAGTCTCTGCTTTTTTATGTGTAAAATGCAAATGATAAGACCTGCCCTGTCATGCTACTGCACAGGTGAGAAATTTCCAACAAAATGACAGACGAAAATAGGGTCCCGAACGATAATTGGTATTCTTATTATCGATTTCTCAAAACCTCTCGCATAGTAATGTATAGCTAGCTATTGATTGCCATGCAATCATTTACGTGGAAGACGATTTGCTCTAGAAATTCTTTCAGAATGAACTTTCAATTTTTACATTAAAAGAGCCATGTGAAATCAGCAAAGGGTGAGATGATGATTTCGTTAGAAGGATTCATAATAATCATCCCAGGAGCTCTTAGTAATTTCTCATTGGAAAATGAAACAATAAAAAACTATATGGATAAGAAAAAAAGAACACAAACTGAGTGTAGCATTTGCAATTACAACTTCCATGCAGGCTTAGTTCTCTATCATAAATGATTAGAAACACAAAATTAATTTGTGACACGATGACCTTGATGCTGATCAGTGCACTCTTTCTGGTACCACAATCATAAGGGTTATTCGTAAGCAAGAACCTCTGTTTCATTGGCCTTTCTACTACTGCCCATCACCTCCTTCACATCAACTTACCACCTCACCAGGTTTAGAACCCACAACCCGTGACTAGAATCGCGGTTTCCCACTGTTTCTTGCTCCTTCCCCTTCCATGATGAAGTTACGGCAAAACCCCACCTTCTCGCTATTGCCCCGCTTCTCCTTATAGAAAATCTCGAGTTTTCTCTGCTTATTGTACCTACACTCTCCCCATGCGTTCTCTGTTAAGCCCGCCCCCAACAGGTGATTGTACACGCCACTGCTCTTAAATCGTTCTTATCGAAGGCACCAAATCTAGCAGTCAACTCCGCATCCTCATCTTCCTCTGCAACGTTTGATGCAGGTTATAATTCTATGCTTACAAACAAACAAACAAACAAACAAACAAAACCTTCTTTAATTGGCTATAGAGACACATAATTGCCTAGTTTGTCTCAGACTTCTCAGGCTGCTGCTACTCGTGAATCTCCTCTGATGGTTCCTTTCCTTGATTTCTGAATGCTGCGATACACCAGGGCAAATTCTCAGACTCCACTTTGTCCATATTCACTCCCTCGATCATCACATCCAGACTATGGCTTTAAAAAGCATCTCCATATTTCATGAAATCTAAGATCCTGTGATAGGCTAAATGATACTCCTCAAAGATATCCAGGTCCTAATCCTTGGAATCTGTGTTACTTTTAATGGAAAAAAAGGGCTTTGTAAATATTCTTATGGAAAGGTTGTTCAAGATACTTGGGTTGGCCAAAATGTAATCACAGGTGTCTTTTATGAGAGGGAGGCAAAGGGGGATTTGACTCCAGAGGCAGAAGGCAATGTGGTGACCGAAGCAAGATGCTATGTCGTTGGCTTCGAAGGTGGAGGAAGGGGCTACAAGCAAAGGAATACAAGGAGTGCAGCTCTAAGAGTTGGAAAGGACAAGAAAACGAATTCTTCCGTAGATCCTCTGAAGGAATGTGGCTTTGATTTCAACCCAGTGAGACGCTGGACTTTCTGGCCTCCAGATCTGTCAAAGTATAAATTGGTGCTCCTTTAAGCCGTCAAATTTGTGGTGATTTATTCCAGCAGCCAGAGGAAACTGATACAGGTAGACTTTTTTCTTTACATTTTAACATCTTTGCGATCAGGATGCATCTGACAATCATGGTGTCTAAGTATTGCTTTCAGCCAGATGGGAGTTATGACCTACTTGGAATGACAGTTGGGTAGTGTTAGGTACATTCAGATTCTTGTGCAGCCAATCTCCAGGAGTCTTTTTATCTTGCAAAAGTAAACCTGTGTGTCTAATTTAACAACAACCCCCGGTGCCCGCTCTTCTACGCCCTGAAACCCACCGCCTCCTACTTTACCTCCGTGAATCCATCGACTCGAGGTTCCTCACGTAAGTGGAATCACAATGGTTTTGTCTTTTCGTGACTGGCTTACTTCACTTCGCATAATGTCATCAAGGTTCATCCATGTTGCAGCGTTACCAGAATTTCCTTCATTTTTAAGGCTGAATGTTATTCCATTGACCATATGCCCCATTCTGTAATGTACATACCACGCTTTGTTTATTCATGCACCTGCTGATGGACGCTTGGCTTGCTCCTCCCACGGCTTTTTATCAAGCTTGGAATAAAAGCTGTGGTCCTCACGCTGGCTTGCACGGCCCTGTGTGACCTGACACTAGCCGTCGCCAGCCTCGGTCACACTGCCACAGTTGCCTCGTGCGCCGGCGCTCCAGGACCCCTCTCGTCTCTTCCCTCACTTCCCTCAGAGCTCCTCTCGGATGTCCCTTTCTGAGACAGCTCTTTCCTGTCCACTTCATCTCAGACAGCGCTGCTCCACCCCCCGCCTCGCGTTATGCCGATTCACTTTCTCTCACGGCGCGTACTGCCTGACGTTATTTGTGTTTTTACGAGTTTATTTATTAATGGTCTCCCAACAAGAATAAAAACTCCAAAAGGGCAGGTATTTTTTCTTTTTACATGTTGCATCCTGAGCATCTAAAACAGGAAATAGCATGTAGCAGAAATTCAATAAATGTCCTAGAATGTAATCGAATCCAGCAATTAACTTTGGAGTAGTTTAACTTTTTTAACTAAAAAATTACAGAAAAATTGCACAGAAAATAGATTCTTCTATACTTCCTTTCCTTTCTCCAATTCCTCCTATTTTTAACATTTTGAATTAGTGTCATACATTTGTTACAATATTGATGAAGCAGTATTTATACTGTCAATGTAAAAAATGTCCAAAGCAGTAGAAAATTTTTTATAAGAGTTTATTTGAGCCAAAACTGATGACATATGCCGGAGAGCAAGATCCCCAAATGCTCCAGAGAATGACAGTTTGGCAGTTTCTGTTATGCACTTGAAATTAAGGAGGGTTCGTAAGGAAGAGCACGTGGAGGTGGAAGAAGGCAGACAGGGACTGGCGTACAAGAGAGTCAAAAAGACTGTACTCCCTTGAGGGTGGTTTCACCTTCCAGAGGTCTCAGAAAGAGGCATCGCAGAGGTGTTTTAACCTAGATGCAAAAAACAAGGGACAGGGCTTAGCTTAAGGCAAAGACAAACCTTTTACTAAAGATGTTGTATGTCTGGGGCGGTGACCGCCCACCTTGACCTGCCCAGCTAGGAATGTATGATCAGACCTCCCCGTGAGGCAACTTTCGGTCATTGGACTTGTCAGATTGACTACAGAGCTCTTTGACCCACATTACGTGATGATTAGCTAGCATCCATAGTTGACACCAGGGTGCGATCTTTGTGACATACAGTTTCGAAAAAAAGGTAATGTCGTGTATCCATCATTATAATATCACACAGAATACGGTTTTACTGCTCTAAAAATTCCCCAATTTCCACCTGTTCACCTCTCTCTTCTTCCCACCCAACCCTTGTCAACTACTGAAGTGTTCTAATTTTATGTGGCTCAGTGACTAGACTCTTCCCAGGACATTTGAAAGCCCACACTTGAGCTTTCTGCTGCTCCCGACACATTGCCTTCATGTTTAATATTCTTGCTTTTCCAAGGTATTAAGGAATTGCAACATATTTCTTGGGTTAAAAAAAGAAAAAAAAGCCACTTCAATTAATAATGTTCCATCTTGTACTCCTTTCAGAAAAATTGCTTGGTTCCTAATTATCAGCCAGCTGTGGTCTCTGAGGCCACCGTCTGAACGCTGTGATTAATATGGAAGCTCGCTGGGAAATAGTTTCTCACAGAGATTCATTTCCTCTTTTTAGGATTCTCCCTACTCTCACATTTTCTTTTTCTGTTCTTGTCTTCATTTTCTAACAGGTTCGAGTTATCGAGATGTCTGAATCTGATTTTATGCAGCGTCACTTTAATTGATTTTTTCCCATCAGTCCTGGGGGGAGGCCATGCTTGAAACTTGCCAAGTGGTAGATGCTCTAACATTGGTATTGGGAGTGTGGGTAGGGAATATGGAGAGCTGCCAAAGGGCCAAGTGTCTTTCTGTGGGGATGGGGACAGGCGCACTGCTAAGTGAATGACTTGTCTTTCCTGATAAGGAGAGGATCTCTATCTTATTTACTCTCATACTACCCGTCCAGGCAGTTGACATGTGACAAGGGCGAGTAAAGCTTGTGGTCTTCAGCCTGGCTCCCGGGGTCTCCTCCCTTCTTTACTCATGTGATGACTGGCATTGGATCACTTCCTTAGCCTTCAATACTAGGCTATTTCCTTGGAGAACGTGACCAGTTACAAAATCAAAGCTATTGCTACCTATAGAGAAGTCTTCTTAGCACTAAAGAAGAAGATAAAGTATTCGAGAGAGGAAATTCTTTATGTTTACTATATAAACCAAGTTTATAAGAATGCTGCATTTCCCCACATGGCTTGCCATTTCCCAAGCACATATACTTTTCTTTCACATATGTTGTCCATGTGTCCATCCTGATGTCAGTGTTTCCATTTCTTTCTTCCTTCTTCCTCTTCCTCTGTGAAGTCTTCTCTATGGCCCTGGGGTGAGTCAGTCCTTCCTTGTCCCATCTCCCCATAATTCTTTAAACACGATTTTAATATAACACTTTTACTCCTCTTCTAAGTGGCAGATTCTCTCGTAAAGGCAAGAAGTCCATCTGCAGCTCCACGGTCCAGAGTTAGGTGCTCAAGAAATTATCAACCGAAAGAATGAATGTAGATCTTTTAAACGTAGTGTTGTAGAGGTCCTGGATGGAGTGGATGCCATTGACCCTATAGGCAACAAGATTGGAGGACTGGTGGAACCAGCCCACTCCAGCCTGTGTTCATGGGGACCGAAAGTCTCTGGGGAAAGAATTAGTGCTACAAGACTCATTCCTGGAAAGACCTAACCGCTCCTGCCTCCAGGCCTCTGTCCGTGCGCTACACATTTCCTACCTGAAATGCTCCTTCCTTTCCTGGGCTAATTTATGTTTCAGAGCTGAAATTCAATACCATTTCCTTAGGAAGCCTTCTGTAGCCACCCAGACTGTCAGTCTCCCTGCTTGTCCTTCCCTCTCAAAGCCCCCTGATTTCTACATCAATATCTTCATGATGCTCAGTTACTTGTCCAGTGTCTGTCCTATTTGCTTATAAATTTCATAAAGTCAAGACCGTCTCTGTTTTGTTTACAGTTTTACCTCCAGTACTGGCCCGGTTTCTATGTACAATAGGAACTCAAAAATATTTGTTAAATAAGCAAATGAGCATATGCAAATGCCTACCTGACGTTTCACTTCTGTGACTCATAAGCACATCGAATCGAATATGTTGCAAACTTGAAATCCCCTTTGAAATCTGTTCTTCATCTTCCTCATCTTAGTAAAGGCATCAGCATCCATCCAGTTACTCTAGCCAGAAATTCGGTAGTTGATCACAATTCTTCTTTTCTTTTACTATCCCTCTGTGTTGAAACTATCAGCCAGTTCTTCCTATGTTAAAATACTTACGATTATCTCCATCGTCACTGTCTTCCTCCAGGCCACCGTTATCTCTCATGTGGATGGCTGCAGTTTGCCTCCTGTTCCTACTGGTACTCTTCCTCCCCTCTGATCGCTAATTAGACTGTTAATTGACTGCTAATTCCCCACACAGCAGTCTAGATGATCTTTGCAAAATGTCAAAAAAAAAAAAAAAGTATGCCATTGCTCTTCTCTTTAATGGACATCCCACAAACCCAGGCCACTCCTTACTGCTCCAATCCCACCTCCTGACACTCTGCCTTTCCCTCTCTCGGCTCCAGCTGCAGTGACTCCAAGTCTCTTTCAGATCATCCCATGTACCATGCTTCCTTTCTCCTTATAGACTTTGCTATTCCCTTTGCCTGGAAAACTCTTCACCCCGCGCCTTAAAGGGTTGTTTCCTTTTCACTCTGGGTCTTGATTTAAATGTCATTTCCCAGACGAGGCCACCTCCTGACAATTCCAACAGTGCCTGTCCTTCATCACAAGGCCTTGACTCTTTCCTTCCCAGCACCTCATGTCCACTTATTAACTTGTTCGCTCATTTGTCGTCGGTCTGCACAGTGGGATGTGGGTTCCACGATGCTTCTTCTGCACATAACTGCGCTCGATGAGCCTGTCGCAGGGCTCAGAGTATGATAGATGTTCAATAAATGTTCGTGGACTTAAAGAACAGATGAGGGGTTGGACCCAGTTCAGGGGCAGTGGGACAGTACAGGGTCTGTCACAACTAGCTTCTGAGGCCCGGATCATTGGTTCCCTTCAGCTGGGTCACTATCAGCCTCAGTGTGAACATCTGCCACAGTCAGTCTCTCTGGTGGCCAGTGAAGGCTGAGTTCCCGCCTCGGGCACCGTGGAAGGCTGGACACACTGGGTTCCCATCAGAGCCAAGGTTAGTTGGCTCTTGGATGGTGCCATATGGGAAGAGTTTGGGCCCAGCTAGGACCCATATGAGAAGAATTTAGGGGGCTGAAGAGTCTACAGAGTGTCTAGACAAATGCCGTTTTGTGAGATTGTGGTTAGGGACATGTGGGTTTGGGGGTTGCCTACGTCTTCTAAGCCTTGTTTCTCACTGGTTACTTATTTTGCGTTTGATTTTGGTCTTCGAGACTTTTAGAGTAGGCAGTCACTTGCAATCAATAGTGATGGAAGATGAGGACTCTGGGAGTTATTATACAAAATCTCAGTCCCAAGGGTGGTGGTGGTTGCCATTTTATGAAGTCATTTTAGAAGTACATTAAAAAGCAGACACAAAAGATCTTTGAGCCATGTCCCAGCTGTTGTAGAAACCCTTCAGGTATTTATGTCAGTGAGCACATTAGCAATCTTAATAGGTCACAAGTGGCTGCATTTTATTTTTTAAAGCATTCTTACCAGGCGATCCAATTTAAGTATACATTTGGGCTAAATTCTCATCTTTTATGGCTCTACGGGGGCATGGATTCATTAGCGAAAAGGCATAGAGTTCTTTAAAAGGAAGAATTGTCCACCAGTTGGTGAGTTAGCCTAAAATACTAAGAACTCCATCTTCTGTTTGAGTCTGTTCATTGTCAATTTTTTTCTTTCAGTGGGGCCGGCTCTCCTCAGGGGTTGACGTTTCTCATTGTCACACCGAACGGAGCCCTGAGTCCCAGGTGAGGAGATAAAGTCCCAGCAAGCCACCGTGAATTCTTCTTGCCCGGTATCCAGCCTCTCCAGGCTTCCACTCCCTCCATAGCTGAGGCTACTGAGGCCCGGTTTCAGGCTCAGCCATTTCCCGGTCTGTCACAGCTCCCACCCTGACGGTCTGCACGACGTCACATGCGCCTCTGCTGCAATTCTGACCTGGTGCCCAGGCCCTTCTGTCTTGTAGCCGAGAGCTAGTCTCTGCCTCGCGTGCCACTTCTGAGACTCCCGCTTCTCCTTTGTCCCTCGCGTCTGAGTTTCTGCGTCGGAAACCTGATATCGCTGTGGTCTCTCTTTCTAAGATGTTTTTCTCCTTTAAATTTCTTTTATTGCGGTAAGCTATACATAATGTAAAATCTACCATTTTAACCATTTTTACGTGCACGGACGCTCACGTTGTAAATGCATTCACATTGTTGTACACCCATCACCGCTCTCCGCCTCCAGAAATTTCTCATCGGCCCAAACTGAAACTGTGCCCATGCACCACGCGCTCCCTGTCCCCCCTCCCCACAGCCCCCGTGACCTCTGTCCTGCTTGCTGGCCATCGTCTCCTGCGCTGAGTCTTACCTCGCTCTGGCCTGCTCCCCTCTTTGCTCCTCAGGGACTAGGCAGGGACTAGAGTCTTATTTTTTGATTTGGACGTAGGTGGTGTGCCACTTGCTGACACAGTCTTCGTATTTTCCGTCTGATTGGACTTGCAGTCCGGGAAGACTGCACACCTCAAGCTCCACTGCCTTTCTTTGCCTGTCTCATAATCACCCTACACAGCATCTTTTTCCTACTCCAAGTCCCCCATCTCCCCTCCCGCCCCCCATCTTATTCCCAACCCTCTGAAACAGCATTCTATCTGCTAGGCTATGCTTCTTCTCAGCACCTGTGGCTCGACCCATCTCCACACTCTCTCATTCTGTGTCCTCACCCCTCCCAGCCTGCTAGTCCCCAGCCTACCTGGGGGGGGGGCAAGAGAACATTGCCATTCAGTGCACGGTCACATGCAGACAAAGCCACTGGCTCTGCGAGCTTTAGAAGTACAAGTGTGGCTCTCAATTCTCCTAGGAGCATATAGACTCAAATTCAGAATTATTAGCAGAAAGCAATGAGAAGTGACAAAGCACCAAACCAGGAAAATAGTCAGCACTCCTGTAACACAAATGAGGTGAGTTTTAAAAGGCTGGAATGACCCAACAGGAAATCTTATTTCGTTAAGAGATTGAAATGACCGACTTCAAAAGTTCCATTTCTCCAGATTCTCCATATCACCGCTTGAAATGTAGGCATCTGAATGCATCTCATTGTGTCCCATTGTACCTGGGCAAGTTAGATTGTTGAAAGCTACAGTCCTGAAGGAAAGCTTGTTCTCCTAAAGTACGGTATTCTTCTTTTCTTCTATTCAAGGCTGATTCAGCTAAAAAATGAGTTTTTAATAGTAGGTATTTTTAGAGGTCAGTGAAATATTACTGTGAAATTGAAAATAATGACCCAATTCCTCATCTCCTTCAATAGAAGTGACACATTGAAGATTTATCTCTCTGAACAGAGAGATGAGGTAGCATTAGAGATTCATAATAACTCTGTGAATTCTCAAGTACTTCATTTTTCAGTGATCCTTTAAAAATAGAGAGCCTATTTCTAAGAGCATTTGGGTCATCTCTAACAGTCCGATAGTCTTTGTCACATATCACTTTTGGTCAGGACCAAGGAAAAAGGTACAGGGACCAGGGTCTCGGCATCAGGCAGATGAGTGAGGAGCTTAAAGCTGAATTTTCAGCTGTAAGGTGAATAAGGTCTGAGGCTCCCGTGTAAAACATGGTGACTACAGATGATAACACCGTATTATATAACTGAAATTTGCTTAGAGAGTAGAACTTACATGTTATCACAGGAATAAAAGAAAAAAATATATATATATATTTTTTTATAAGCTGAATTATATAGTATGGAAGCAGAACCAAGTAAGGAATAGAGTGACTGTTCCCCAGCTGAGCGGGAATCAGGGAAATAAAGACCTGATTGGATTCATATAAGAAGCAGAGATGGAGAAAGCATTTGGAGGACAAAATTGCAAGAAAATAAGTGACTGGAATTGAGACCCGGTGAAGCCCACAAGAATTTCGTGCCTTGTTTGTACCAGCGCCCATTCAGGGTCTGCTAACATGTGCCAAAGAACGGGACACGGGCTTCCTCAAAACACATTGAGCTGTAGGAAGGGTATAGATTTTCATTTGCAAGACCTAAGTTTCAGTTTTAATTCTACTGCTTTTTAGGCATGTGTTTGGAGCAAATCACTTACCATCTCTGAACCTGTTTCTTCCTGCGAATAACAACAAAACCTACTTTACAGAGTCCTTTTAGGCGTCAAATGAGTTAAGGGAGCTTTGAGCCTTGGAAATCATTCTGTAGTTATTAAAGCTCAATTTTGCCGAAAGGAATGTTTTGCAGGCTCTTCGAAGAAAAATCCAGCCGTTTGTTTCATCGGAGGGGTCTGCTGCGTACAGAAAACCAAGCCGTGAGGGCTTGTATTTTCAGCTCTGTTCAAGAGCTCCATGTCCTGTTTTTTCAGCTGCTAATAATGGCAATTTCTGCCAAATATGTAATAATGATAATACGAACTCCAAATCTTTTCTGGCTGCCACTTTAGCACTTAGCCAGCACAAAGCCAAATGGCACACACTTTCCTGGAATATGTCAGTGTGATATCAGTTCATTTCATCCCAGACTTTCATATGCGATGCTTCCATGATCTGTCTTGTGATGTTATGTAATAGTCTTTTTAAATAAACCTTAATTTTTAGAACAATTTTATATCTACAGAAAACTTGTGAAGATAGTTCAGAGTTCCCGTATACTCTGTTCCCAGTTTCCTCTCTCACAAACTTCCATCAGTATGGCACATTTGTCGCAATTAATGAGCCAATATCGAAACATTATAATTAACTAAAGTCACAATGTATTTAGTTTCCCCTAGTTTTTACCTAACTTTTTTTTCCATTCCAGGATCCATCCAGGACACCAAATTACATTTAGTCATCATGTCTCTTTAGCCTCCTCCTAGTTGTAACAATTTTTCAGACTTTTTTTTTTTCGATGACCTTAACAGTTTTGGGGAGTATGGTCAGATATTTTGTAGAATGTCCCTTAGTTGGAATTTGTCTGTTTTTTTTTCCCTTCATGATTATTGGTTTTGGAAAGAAAGACCACAGTCTTTCATCACATCGTATTCAGGGAGCATACTATCAACTTCACTTATCATGGTTGATGTTGACCTTGACCACCTGGCTGAGGCAGTGTCGTCAGGTTCCTGCACTGTGAAGTTATTTGTTATCGTCCCTTTTGTACTTACTCTTCTGAAGAAAGGCTCTAAGCTTAAGCCACACAGCCATGCTGATGGAGGGGACAGTTATGCCTCATCTCTTCGAGGGTGGAGTACCTACATAAATTATTTAAAATTCTTCTGCATGAGAGATATTTCTCTTCCACCCCCTTGATTTATTTATTCAATTATTTATATCAGAATGGACTCATGGACAATTATTTCATACTTTGGATTATAATCCAATACTACCTCATCTGATTTTTTTTTTTTTGCTCAAATTGTTCCAGCTTTAGATATTGGCAGCTCTTTTAGTTAGCTCCTATATCCCTTTGTAAAGTCCCTCATGTTATGGGATTTTTTTATGGTTTCAGTTTAAATTTTGTTTTTGGGTTTTGGACATTTTCTGGCACTATAAAATACACATGACTCACCCTGTATATTTCCTGCCTCCATCCTAGAATCAGCCATTTTTTCCAAGGGTTCCTGATTCTTTTTATTGAAGAATGGTATTAGAAACCAAGATCTGGGTGCTGGGTGTGCTCCTTGTTCCTGGGGTGTTGTTAGTGCTTCTGGAACCTCTAAGTTGACAGAACCAATATACTAACCTGATATTCACAGATGTCTAAAAACTTTTCAATCTATAACTATTGGTACATATATTAAGCTAAACTTGAGTTCATACTGATGTCTCTATCCCTAACCCACGATTATGTGAATCACCGTGGCCTCCTCCCCTTTCTTATCTGTAAACTTCTATGCAAACAGTGAGAAACCTGGCTCTTGCCATCTGCCATCATTTACTTGATTATTCAATGTCAATATATGTGTATGGTAGCTCCAGAACTGTCAAACAATGCCCCATGAGAAACGACTTTACCGACTTATGTACAGTTTCTTACATCTAGTTTCTTTTGCCTTTAAGTCTTATGAACTCCACCCATTCACCCATTCCCTCAGTCACTCAAGTCAGCATCTTTTCCCCTACCTCCTTCAGCGAGGCTGTTTCTCACCCTGCGATACAGTTAGATTCCCTTTTCATCATCCACATTCCTCCCCGGTGTCCCCTGATGTCCTAAATGAGTTCTCAAACATTTACATAAACTAAGTTTCCCTCTGTGCTGTGAAGTTCAGTGGGTTTGGACTGATATCTAGTGCATGCATCCACAATGACAGAGTCATGCAGAATGGCTTTGCCACCCCAAACTGCCCCTTGCACTTCACGCATTAACATTGCTTCCACTGCATCCCAAACCCTCAGCAATCAAACATTATTTTCCTAACTCTGTAATGCTGTCTCTTCCAGAATGTTATGTTTTTGGAATTATACACTATAGAGCTGTATGCATGTAAGATGCATCCATGTTTCTTTTGAGTCTTAATAGCACATTTCTTATTGTGGTTGAATACTATTCCTTTGTATGGATGTATCACTGTTGATTTATCCATTCACCTATTGGAGAACATCTTGGTTGCATCCAGTTTTTGGTGACTGTGAAAAAAAGATGTCATAAACCTTCAGAAATACTTCATTTTTAGCACATTTCTATCAACTGAAAAAATTCCCTCGAACTCTTTGCAGTCAATCACTGCTTTCTCTCTAGTCCGTGACAGTTTTGCCTTTTCAAAAACATAATTTATAAATGTAATCATCATAGTCCAGTGCGTCTGGCTTCTTTTATTTAGCATTATGTGTCTGAAGTTCATTCGCGTGGCTGCGTGTATCAGTAACCTATTCCTTTTAAGCACCGCGTAACGATCCATTGTAAGGATTCACTACATTTTTTATGCATTCGTCAGTTGATAGATGTTGCCATTTTTTAGCTACTCTGAGTAATGCTACTAGGACTATTCACATACATGTTTGTGTGTGGACATATGTTCTCATTTCTCTTGGGTAGATGTCTAGGAGTGGAATTGCTGGACTGCTTGGTAAGTTTATATCTAACTTTTTAGGACACTGTCAAACTGGTTCTCAAAGTGTTTGTATCATTTCACTCCTGCCAGCAACGTATGAAGGAAGGTTCCGCTTCTTCCATATCCTCAGAACACTTGGAATTTTCAGTCTTTTTGAGTTTCGCTACTCTAGGAGTATGAAGTAGTATCTTGTGGTTTTAATTTGCATTATCTATTGACTGACGAATTGAGCCTATTTTCATGTGTTTATTAACCACATGAAATGTTTATTCAAATCATTTACTCATTTTTCAAGGCAGTTGTTTGTCTTACTATTGAGTTGTAAAAGTTATTAATTCTATATAAAAGTCCTTTATCGGATGTTTTGCAAATATTTTCTCATAGTTGTTTTCTTTTTTTTCCTTCGTGATATTTTGTAAAGACCAAAAGCTTTTTATTTTGATGAAGTCCAATTTATCAAAATTTTAATGAATATGCTTTTGATATCATATACAAAAAATATTTACTAACCCAAGATCACAAAGGTTTTTCTCCTGTGTATTTTTCTAGACATCTTCTCATTTCAGCTCTTATATTCAAGTCTACAGTCTACTTAAAATTATTATTATTATTATTATTATTATTATTATTATTATGCAAATGATTATCCAATTGTTTCAGCTCCATTTGTCGAAAGACTATCTTCCCCCATTGAGTTATCTTGGCACATTTGTTGAAAATAAATTGATCGTGTATACGTGGGCTTATTTCTTGAGTTTCTGCACCGTCGATCTTTATGTCTATCATTATGCTGATATCAAACTCCTATTACTTTGTGTTGAGCTTTAAAATCAGGTAGTTTAAGTCCTTCAATTTTGTTCTACTGTCTCAAAAATCATGTTCTATGTCCTTTGCATTTACATATACTTCTTAGGATCAACTTATTGATATCTAGTAAAAAAAAAAGCCAGCTGAGATTTTGGTGGGGATTATTTTGAATCTCTAGATCAATTGGGGAAAATTGGCCTCTTAACAATTTCAAGTTTTACAATTCAAGAACATGAGATATTTCTCACTTATTTAGGTCTTCTTTATTTTTTTTTTCAGCAACATATTGTAATTTTCAATGTAGAAGTGCTATATTTAAAAAAATTTTAAATATTTTGTTCTTTTTGATATTATTGTGAATGGAATTTTTTATTAACTGCATTTTTAGATTGTTGCTAGTATATAGGAATATATGGCTGTTTGTGTATTAATCTAGTATCATGTGACTTGGTTAAATTCTATTATTAATTCTATTAGTCCTTTCTTAGACTTTTTAGGATTTTCTACATAGATGATCATTTCACATATAAATAAAACATTTGACTTCTTCCTTTCTGATCTATATGCTTTTAGTTTCCTTTATTTATTTATTTATTTTTTGGTCTTACTTCACTGGTTAGAATCTTCATTCTATGAATTTCCTAAACCTAAGGAAGGAAAAAAGTTAGTCTTTCACCACTAAGTATGATATCAATTGTGGGTTTTTTATAGATACCCTTTATTAAATTAAAAAAATTATCTTTTATTTCTAGTTTATTGGGAGTAATTAACACGAATGGGTGTTTATTATCTGGTTCTTTTTTTGTATCTATTTAGATGATTATATGATTTTTGCCCTTTAGCTCCTTAATGTTATATATTATATTGATTGATTTTGAAATTTACTCTTTCTTGCAAATCCCATTTTTTCATTGTTTATCAACTTTTTCACAA
Organism: Pteropus medius; assembly: GCF_902729225.1. Classification (NCBI taxonomy): domain Eukaryota; kingdom Metazoa; phylum Chordata; class Mammalia; order Chiroptera; family Pteropodidae; genus Pteropus; species Pteropus medius. The sequence continues at coordinate 8,905,469 of NW_024347788.1, read as the reverse complement.
ATTGATGAATTTGATTTGCCAATGTTTAGCTTAGAATTTCTGTGCCTATATTCGTGAAAGTTATTATTCTATAATTTTATTGGTTTACTTGTGATACCTATCTTGCTTTAATATCAGGGTAATTCTGTTCTCATTAAATAAGTAGAAAAGTATTCCCTTCTCTATTTTCTAAGTTTGTGTAGAATTGGTGTTATTTTTTCCTTACTTTGATAGAGTTTACCAGTAAAGTTACTTGGGCCTTAGCTTTTCTATGTGGAAAGAGTTTTATATAGCAGTTCATTTACTTTACTTGATACAGATCTATTCGGACTTACTACATTATATCTTTATAAGTCAGTTTTAGCAATTTGTGTCTTTCTAGGAATTTGTCTATTAATTTTACTTAAATTGTCTAATTTGTTAGCATAAAGCTATTCATAACATTCCCTTATAATCATTTTAATTTCTTCATCTTTCCTCAGTCAGGCTAGGTAAAGGTTTATCAGTTTTGCTGATTTTTCAAGTAACCAGACTTTAGTGTAATTAAAATTCTCTATTGTTTTGCTGTTTTGTATTTTACTGATTCCATTCAGATCTTTCTTATTCTTTCCTCTGTTCTCTTTGGGTTTAATTTTCTCTTCTTTTCTTAGCTTCTAGTAACAGAAACTTAGACTATTTATTTTAGATCTTTCTTCTTTTTAACATAGCGCTTATAGCTATAGGTTTCCCTCTGAGCACTAATTTAACTGTGTCCCATAAATTTTGATGTGGTTAGTTCTCGTTTTTTTAATTAGTTCACAATATTTTCTAATTTCTCCAGTGGTTTCTTTTTTAAACTATGGATTCTTTAGAAGTATGCTGTTTAATTTCCAAATATTTGAGGATTTTCCAGATTTCTTTTTGTTATTCATTTCTCATTTAGTTCTATTATAGTTAGAGAATATGCTCTATGACTTCAATCTTATTAAATTTATTTTTATTTGTTCTGTGGACTTAGCATAAGATCGACGGTGGAAAATTTTCTGTATGCATTCTGCTGTTGGTAGAGTGCTTTCTGCGTGTCGGCTTGGCCAAGCTGGTTGATATTGTTCAAGTCTTTCTCGCTGATTTTCCTTCCAGTTCTATCAATTACTGAGAGAGAAGCATTTAAATCTCCAGCTTGTTGATTGTTCTGTTTCGCTATCATCTTGTCAGATTTGCTCTACGTACTTTGGGCTCTGCTGTAAGGAACATTACATTTATAATTGTTATTATTGTCTTGCTTCCTTTTTGCCATTATGAAATGTCTCTCTTTTTCTCTAAGAACATTTCTTGTCTTAAAGTTTATTTTGTCTGGTATTAGTGTAACCACTTCAGCTCTCTTAAGGTTACTGTTTGCACAGTATATATCTCTAAATATGTCCCCCATGGTATAAATCTCCTATAATTTACTTTTTGTTTCTCCATTGTTGGGCATTTATGTTAAGAATTGTTTTACGGATAGTTTCCCTCCAGTGTTCAATTATTTCCTTAGGATAAGAAATTCATTTAATTATCATTTTTCAAACAAGAAATGCTTTAATTTCTCCCTGATTATATGGACATAGTTGTTATCCTTGGGAAATTATAAATTAATAAAAATAACAATTATTTGAAAGGAATTGCACTATATGCCTTATACTTATACTTTAATATAATCCTCAAAACAATACAATCATATGGTTATTTTTCTTTTATAGATGAATAGCCTAAGGATCACAGAGATTAAGTAACTGGTTTGAGTATACAGAAAAAAAAAAAAGCATTAAATTAAGGAGCTAGGATTCAGATCCTGTCCTATCAGACGCTATATGATACTGTGAAGTTTGTCTTCAATGTCTGCTCTCCCTGCTTTCCTCTGTCACATAATTTTCTAACATTCCCCATTCTTCTCTCAGTTGCTTAGTGTTTTATAGCAAGTTTTCGGTCTCTTTTTTTGTTAGATAAAAAGATACTATGATATCTTCTGATATCCAGAGACTATGATAAACTCAGAGTTGTCCATAATTGATTATAGGCTGCCTTATATAAAACTATGGCCAAGAGTGAGAATTTTACCCCATTCTTATTTGACCTCGTTTTCATACACCATCCCCAACTCTACTGGAGGAGGATCAAGAAGAGAAATCCAAGATGAGGACTGCCGAGAGAGGGAGACTTTTGCTGTTGTCGTTCATGGGTTGTGTGCGTGTGTGTGCATGTGTGTGTGGGGGGGTGGCCTCCTGTGTACCTTGCCTAGATCTCCGATCCTGTGTGTCTAGGCTGAGGAGCAATCGCCCAGGGATCTGAATTAATATAAATTGCATATCATTTCACAACAGTTTCTAGGAGGAGCACCAAGCCCGATGTTGAAACTATAGAAAATATTGGCAAATAGACAGTAAAAATCCTTGTGTGAGTAACTGGAAAATAACATTGGGAAGGCAAAAATAAATTTTTTTTTGAATAAGAATTTATAGATATATAGATATAGCTTCTCTGTTCTTTGCCAAAATAGTGATCATCTTTTCAGCATAAAATGCCTCATTCAGCAATGATCTCCATCAGCGAATCCAGATTTTATTGTATCACCAAAGAGCTAAAAATATATTTGCCCTTTTGTACTCTGTGCCAATAGAAAGAAAAACACAGACGACTGGACTTAGCTGGTTTAAAGGGCATGGGGGAATTTCATAAATGTTATATAAACTGTTTTAGATACATACAGTGTTACTCTATTTTAATACCTTCCCAGAGCCACCACCTTTTTTTAATCCTTCAGAATGATTAAATTTTCATCTTTTAAAAAATGTTCTTTTCTGTTAAAAAGAAAAATCTGTCATGGAAACAGCAGCACATGTAAAAAGTGTGGGCAGTTACAATTTCCCAAACTCATTAGAATTCTCAAGTTCTGTCCTGATATTTGGGTAATAACAGGAGCACACAGGCAGAGGGCACCTAGAAGAGATGTTGAGCACGTCGTCTCATTCTGTATTTCACTGGGTTTGTGACGTGTGGAGGAAATCAGAGAATGAGATGTAGGAACAGAGAGGAGCCCGCTGGCAAGAAGACGAGGGCTTCCTGGATTCTTCTGTAAGATATGATATGTATGTGTAGACACATGTTCATATGTGTGTGTACATACACACACACACACACAATTTTTTCATTGTAAAAGTCTTAGAATGTTGAAAGTCTTGAAAGTTGGACTTGATTAACCAATGGCAATGCTTATTCTTCTCCATTTAGTCAATACCAAAGAGATTCTCTTTACCTCAGGCCCAGAAAAGCCTTTCGCTTTTTGTCCTCCAACCCCATCCTCATGCACATGACTGTTTGGTTGCTGGCCTTCCCACGTTGTTCACCTGGATAGATGTGTGTGGCCAAGACAGGTAGGAGGCAGAGACGAGACAGGTTGGGCATTCGCTCTATAACAAGTGCCTTGCTTTCCTTCCCACCTGAGGGCCATATTTCTGGGCGTGTAGAATGTATTGGCTTTTATCCTGATTTCCCAGACCCAACTGGAGAATTTAAATATAGACGCCTATCCTCTTTTTCAAGATGTCTAGAGGTTTACTTGAGGAAGTCACAAGTAAAACTGACTTTCCCAGGGTCACTAGGTTCTCAATTCCTTTCTTGATTCTCTTGAGAGTAATAAAATATCAGAAGATCTCCAAGATCAGCATATTAATTTTGCCAATGAGAAAACTGAGAGCCAGAGAGGCCGAGAGGCTTTGTCAGTCTCCCCACCCAGCCGGAGCTTGAACTGGCTTCTCTGAGGCCAACATTCTTTCCACTCAGCCACCTCCTTGCTGGATGCCAGCAGAGTAACTTTCTAGTGAAAAAGACTTTGAATTTTTACTACTGTTGTTCAAAAATGTTTTCTTTAGCATCACACAATGTTATGAGTTAGATTTTGTACAGAGACGTTATTTCTCATTATTTATTTTTATCCTCATTTTAGACATCAGAACACTGAAGGAGCGAGTGGCAGCAACTGTCATGGAGTCTCAGGAGCTCACCGAACGCTGCCCATCACAGAGCAAGTGCTCAGTGCAAGGCTCAGAAGAATGTGGCTCAAGGAAGAACTGTCACTGCCCATTTATACCGAGCCCCCGTCCCACCGCCTGAATATACAGAGATTTGGGTTGCCAAAGGCATTCACAGCCTTGCGTGAGACCTGCCTTGACATTAAGGCCACACTTTGATCATTCAGTCATATCCAAGAGCATTTGTTCAGCATCTGTGCGAGGCTCCCTGCAGGGGCTTCTCTTTGTGTCTGCGACATTCACAGTTCCCTGCTTCTCTCCTGTGGAGCTTCACCCCCTCCCAAGAAAGCTCCCCAGTGCATCCCACCTCTGGGCAACCACAGTAGGGGTCCTTTTCGGTTCCTCCCCAGATGTTATTCAAAGTTCAGGACTGGACTTATTGCCCATCTTCCCATCTCGGCTTTCATAGGATTCTGTGTGAGGAGCACAGTTACCAGCAGTCAGAGCTTATAGGGGTGAAATTTCAGCGTCTGTTTTCTTCCTTCAGAATGCAGAGGGAACATTTACAAGTGTTTTTTAGGAAAGCAATTTACAGCCAGTAATTGGAAGAGCTGAAGTGTTTTTGCAAGGCCGATGTCTCAGATTACAGGTTTATGATTTGCCTAAAAATAAATCATTTCTTTTGGGCTTGGACTTTAGAAAGAAGGAAAATAAAGTCTTTGAATGATTTTCTTCAAGTTTCCTATGACATTCTTTAGATCAGGAAGGGAGACGTGGAAAGGCAAGATGGAGTTTCTAGAGAGAAGGAGAATCCGACACTATTTTCCCTTGGTTCATTTATGAGATGGCGTTTCCCCAGCCACACACACTAATTCCATTTATGACTCACTCCGACAATTTATTGTATTTAAAACCACAATAAATCCTTTTTGCAGTGCTTACGTCAAATATACATACTATGTGTATAGTTGGAAATTCTTCCTCACAGATCAAGCTCATCGTATGGATGCAGTATTTGTGTCCTCGTTGCCATGGTGACTAGAAAGGTTAAAGCCAATGCCACAGACAACAGAGTGGCTTTGCAATAAAATATCACAGATATGCGTGTGCTTCTTAAAACATTCTTTTCAAATATGGATTAAAATATCTCAGGACCCCTGTCTTAAAATTTTCCATAACTAGAAAGTAGGTTTTACCTTAAAAGAATATCTTTAAAATAATCTCTTTCGACTCACTCCTTTCTCTTTAAACTGTAATACAATGGCCATTTATCTCAAAAGACAAACCGTGTAAATCATGAGAAATACTTTTTTTTTTTTTAATACGGACGAGACATTCCAATGAAAATAAAGTTTAACCAAGTGGTTTTCCTACTGAAATACACTGTCTTTTTCAAATCCCCCCGCCCCTCTTTAAATCCATTTATACAGGGACAATAAAGTATTTTTCCCAGTTTGTTTAAGAACTTGGTAAATAAACTCAGGCAACACTCGACAGAGCCAAGATGTTAAACATTTACTGGCTGTAAGAATTCAAACTCTTCTTTTTGTTGGCTGATGGCCCTCAGGTCCCTGACTAACCTTTTTTATTTCCTCGTGTACTTTAACCTGTGAGGCGGATCTTAAGGGTTTATCCTCAAAAGTCACACTAAATAGGAGTAGAGAAAGTAATTCTTAATTCTTAGACCATCTTGGCATTGGATAAAAGAGCAACTCACATCTTTTTTCTTACATTTCCAAGTACACAGGGAGGATGCGTGAAAAGCCTTATTGAGTCATTTTCCTGTGCCCGTTGCTGATTTCATTAGGATGCCAGAAAGAGGATTAACAGACCCCTTGGGCTGTAATCCCCTGCTTAATTTTTAACCTCTAACCTAACACCTGAATTCTCCACAATCCTTTCTTTATTTCAAGATATTTCCATGTAGGAAGTAGAATAAAAACATAATCATAGCAATATATTTAAGCGTTTATTTCCTGCCTTTGATGCCATCTCATATTTTATACCTAAGAATCAAAAATACCTCAAGCTCAATAACCTGGCCCTTCTTCTGCCATCTGGTGGAGAAATTGGGAGGCAGTCAAATTAACTAATAAACCAAGAGTTTCTTCACTGAGTCTTTAAATGCATCGGTCGGCAAATGTTTATGGGGCTGTTATTATTAACCATCATTTTATTCAAATAGTACTCATGGAGGCATTTGGTACCATTAAGCACCATACTCTTTGAATTAGCCAAACTCAGTCCCTGTTTCTGGAAGAGCTGTGAAATATGACATAATTAAAAGCTCCTGTAAGGCTTAGTTATTTTCCAGCCATCAATTCGACACACAGGACAAGGCAGGGACTCTTTAAAACAATGAGCTTACCATTTAGCTCATCTTAGTCATAATCTGCTTCATAATGATCTCCTGCCCCTCAGATGTTCGTGCTTTTCTGTGCATTTCTAATTAGAAGGAAAGGAGAGAGAGAGATGGTGGAGGAAGGAGAAACTCTAAGGCCTTACAAAGCAGAAAATAAAGTTTCAGAAACATTTTTCAGGAAACCGTGTGAGAGTCCCTGAAAGATCTCTATACGAGAAAAAAATAACCCTGTGCGCTGTCTCCATTTTTATCCATGCCTAATTTACAGCCTATGGAGAATAGCATGTGATAGTAGAGATGTGATAGTAATTATACTAACGGCCACAGATTGGGGGAAAGTGACAGCCTCCTCGAATTAGCTTGAACAAAACGACACTACAAGCCTCATTTGAATTGGCTTATGTATAGTCAAATCTGAGTTCTCTTCTTCTTGCCAAAATCCACAGAGAAAAGGCAGCCAGAAATCAAGTAGGAGATACCGTGGTCGCTATTAAATGTCCTGTTCGTTTCAAGGAAATGTGGCTCTTCGTGCCGATGAATTCTGGACGAGGGCACTTAAGGCAGAAGGACCACACTGTTTTATGATAAGAGGGGCTTTGGCTTGGTCTGCTGCTGTGTGCTCTGTGCTGGTCAGGATGTTGAAATTCTAGGAAGGTCCTTCATCATGTTCCAGAGTCATTACCGTGGCACAGAGAAGTGATGCAGGCATAATCAGAGCCATCGGAGGGGATGCGGGGCGCAGTCAGCCCCCACCCCTGCTACCTGCCTCCTCCCTTCCGCATCCTCTTGGCTCAAACCTAGGATGAGCAGTCAGCCAGAAACAATCCCCAGGCTTTGAGCGGGGGCAGAGGCTGCTCGTGGAACATCTCTGATTATAATTATCAATGGGTATATTTCAAATAGTCACTGGATATGTGATGTTTTTCTAAACAAAATGAAATTTTATGTAGTCCAAAAATAGGTTTTAAGATTAAACCTTCTGGGATTTTTGTAGCCGATTCTCTTTCACTCAACCTCCCACCACACACACACACACACACACACACACACACACACACACACACAACATCCTGATCGGCTGCAGCAACCTGAAAACTCAGTACATTGTCATAACTGACTCCGTTAAATGCTTTCCCCACCAGAGGATTGGGAACCCATGGAGGAGGACCTGCCAGCCACCAGGATCCTTAAAAATCAACTCACGTCAGTCTAAACTCATTTTTCATTGAAATGGTTCCTACAGCGTAAGTGCCGTGTACCCAGATGACAGCAAAACATCCTGAGACCTTACTCAAAGAAAGATGTTTCTGGAAGAAGTCTAAAGTACACTGTCTTTTTTACATTTTCTTTAAAAATTGAAAAAAAATAGAGAAGGCACGTCTTCCGAGCATTGCCCAATCGACACTTAACCACGTATGTTCTAGATGGCAGGCTGTGTGCGGATATTTGGTGACACGGATGACGTGGAAAGCTGGACCTCTGGGAGCCTAGAGACCCTGCTTTCTCTCCTCAGTTATGCTGATGACAGGAAGCCAGAGAACAAAAGACTGGACGAGAGAATCGGGAGCAAAAACCATGCAGACACTTACTGGGCTAAATTTAGCAAAGATCTATGTGAAACTCTGATCTAAATATAAAAAAATATACTAATCTAGCAATGCCACACTACAGAATGCAGAGACATGGCTTAGCAACTATTTCATGAAAAAGACTTCCTGGTTTGAGATGGCCGACATAGGGTGACCATATGATCAGCTCCCCCAAAGCCGGTGCAATGTTGGGGTATACCATATAGATAGACTGATCTAGAACAGATTGGCAACCACCCTCTTCTAATCTGTGATGGTTCTACTGATATCGGACTGATATATTTCTCGCTGGACACTGCGTATTAGTTGGGCTGTAGATAAACTCTAGGGCATTTCTAAAGAGATCCATTAAGATGATTACGGGCTGGAAACCAGGAACTGGTCCCCGGCAGCTGTTTATTGAGTGTCTACTTCCTTTGTCACTGATTTTGGTGCTGGGGGTAGATAATAAACAAAACACACAAGGTCCCTGTTCACATGGATATGACTATTTAATGAAAACGGAAGATAAATAACGAGTTAATAGGATAACTTTTACATACTGATACATGCGCCTTTAAAAACCACCCAGACCATGTCCTAGGAAGCACATTAAAAGGTGACTAGAGACAAGTTCTTTAGACTGGAAAGATGACAATGAAAAGAACACACGAATGTCTTATTAAAATATGAGAAGGGATTTTCTGGAGGAGAGTGACTAAATAGAACCATGAACAACAGAACTGTGACACTTGGACCCAGATAAATAGAATCATGACCAGTGAGAGACAGGCAGGCGGGACCAGCTTGACATAAGATTAAAGCTCCTATAAATCCGGTCACTCCAAAGAAGATCGAGGCCAGGTTAGAAGTAGTAACATTCTTCACCAACTCTCTCACCAAAGCTGAACCTTCGCAACCCTGGTTGTACAGGGGCAGGAGGCCCGCGATGGTGGGACCACGTTTGTGTCCCCCTGGTATCTCGTAGGTGCCTCTGTTAGCACTTCTCACTCAGCCCCCTTCTCCAGGCTCTGAGTAGCTTTATAAACTTCCCTGAAACCATCCTCTCCAGCCTCTCCAGCCTCAACTCAGGTTCTCGTCATTTTTACCTGGGTCCTTAGTCGGGAAATATTTCATTGCAAGTGACAAAAACCTAACTCGACTTGGTCAGTCAAAAAGGAAGGTATCAGCGTGTGTGACTGGCAAGGCCATCTGTCTGATGGATTCAGACACAGCTAGAGCTAGGTCCCAGATCCTAGAGACTCAAACAACATCCGTAAAGCTCCGTTTTCCCATCTTTCAGTACATTTTCCTCATTTTCCTCTAAGTATTGGCTTAATGATCAGAGGTCCTCTCCATGTCACAGGAAAGATGGCCTCCGAAAGCCAAAAGGTACATCCTTTCATCATGTGGGGGAGGGAGGAAGGAAGTCCTATTTTTAGGAGCCATATGTAAAATGCCCTGGGAGAAGTCTGGTCAGTGCTGCTTGGATTACATGCCCACCTGGATGGATCTCAGTTAATTGGGGCTAGGGTGCTGATGTGGTTGGTCTGGGTTTGGGTCCTATGTCCACTCCTGTGTGGGTGAACCGGGGGTTGAGGGCAGGGCAATTCTCTTCAAAAAAGCAGGCTAGACAGATCAAAAAAAAAATAGATGTCATCTATAGTTACACTATTTTAATAACATCCTAATTGTCCCATGACTTCTCCAGTCATGCCGTTCTCTGCTGGAAGGATAATCTTCCGAAATGGCAACTATAATTCTCTGCCTGACCTCCTTAAAGCCTGAAGTAGCTCCTACCTGCCTGCAAAGTAAAGTCAAAGCTCATTAGCCTCTGGTTCCATACCCACCTCTCAATCCGATTTCTCCCCAGACCGCCCTCATGGCCAAAGCTCCAGCCATCATGAATCGCTTGCGGTTCCCCAAACATACGAGATTATTTCATGCCACAGTCTCTACACACAGCATCCCTTCTTCGCCCCTGCCCCAGCCCCGCGGACCTCCTTCCAAGAGTTCACCCACCCTCGCTTCCTCTCCAAGCCCGTCCTACTCCCCTCGGGTCGGATGGATCTGCCCGTGCCCTGTGCTCTCCTCTGTCTCGCTTACACATTTGCTCGCATGCCACGAGCGCTCCGATGACCTGCGGGCTCCTAGAGGACGGGGCTTGAGCCTTCCGCATCCTTATGTTTCCGATAATTGCCCGGCAGATGACAAGTACCTAATGAACACTTTTAAGAGCGTGAAAGAGGGAGGCAGAAAAGAAGAAAAGAAAGAGAGAAAAAGGCCAGATTTCCCGGGGCCTGTCTTGTCCTCCAGATAATAAACAAATTTCGAAAACTGTGTGCTGGGTAAAAGGTCCTGGCCCTGTTGTCTCAGTCAGAGGAATGACTGGTGGAATTTAGAACTCGGTCTCATTGGAAGGCAGGTAGACGAAGGGAAGTTGGGAAGCAGGGACCCAAAGGTCTTTGTGGTGTCCTTTGTGGTGTGGACCAGTGTGGACCAGCCACTCATCCCACCCATAGGAGAAGCATCATCTTCAGTAAGGCACTGTGGCTGCCCTGTTCCTGGCTCGCTTCCTCCTGGGCAGTCATGTGGAGAAGAAAATGACGAAGGTGACCTAGTTCTCTGCTGAAACCTTCCCAATCATAGGTCTGCGTGTATTTTAATTATACCTGAACCCGGGAGCCCTCACCCAGACATGGCTGCAGTCCCGAGTGGACTGTCACTGTGGCTGTAAAGATTTGTCTAAGCTTGTGGTTATCTCAAGAGCCTGACATCACACTGATCATTAAGCAACAGAGCGGAGACACAGCTGGGCGTTGCCATGGCAACCCGCACTGGCTTTGCCTGCAGAGCTTGGTAACAAGAGCATTTTATTATGGGTCATTAAGGGCAAAAGGCTTCATTTACATTATTTCCTGTAAAATCCTATTATTTCAGGTGTTACACTCCATCGCCATCTCTGTGGCTCTTCTAAAAGGAATCATAAATGTGGGTTATTAGGTAGAGTCACAGTTATAACCTTCAGGTAAACGGTAAAGCACAGTTTTTACAAATGAGAAAAGCATTTCAGTGTAGGGGTGTGGGGTAAAGAGGCATCCAGTGTTCTCTGAAGGCAGAGAATTCTTATTCTGCAAAGTGAAAAGTCTCTCTTTCTATTGTCTGTTCCCCAGGGCCTGCGTCATGCTTTAGACTGCCTTGAATAAGGATTCTTGGGTCCTGCGATCTGCTAAATACTTATCAACAGATCTGACTCCACTGTATTTTTTTTTTATTATGGTAGGAATACTTAACACGAGATCTACCTTCTCAACAAAAGTCTGAGTGTTGCTGACTGTGGCACAGTCTTGCACGGGTCTCTAGAATTTATTTCTCTTGCACAACTGAAACTTGCTGCCTGTTGATTAATCACACCCCATTTCCTCCTCCCGCTCCTGGCAGCCACCATGCCACCGATTCTATGGGCTGGACAATTTTAAATACACCCTGTAAGTGGGATCATGAGCTATTCGTCTTTCTGTGATTTGGCCTCCTTCTCCGCCTCAGCTGCTGAGTCTCAGACATCTCTCATCCTGGACTAACCTTTTCTTCCCAGCTGTACCAAATCCAGGCAATGGTATCTTCCAGCACTACGTAAGCATTTAAAGCCCTAGAAGAGCCTCTCTCTTACGTAACTGTGCCTCGGAGGAGGAAAATGAGGTGTTCGGCCCCAGCCAGTGTCTTTCTGAAGCCCAAGCCGCCGGCATTGCAGGCTGACCTGGGGCTGATGGACAGCGATTGCCTCTGAACTGTGATAGCACAAGTCTACTTGGGGAAAGGACCTGAGAAGGTCGCTCATTCACTGACAGCGCTATCTGCTGCCGATAATTAGGGATATCAATTGTACAGAGGCAGTCCCACCAATGCCACAGAATACACTCAAGCTTCTAAATCCCTGTGGCCTAACTAACGATAGCTCATTTAGGCTTTCCTGAATGTTCACAGATCCTCTCGTGACCAAGAAAACTCTAAGATGACAGCTGAGAACTGAAAAGAACAAAGTCATCCTTCAATCTTCTAAGTTAATTTAGTACAGTCAGGAATACGTGAAATGCTCCCCTCCTCAGAGAACCACTTGCTAAATGAATGGAACATGAGCATGTCGTTGAATTAGTTCCCGATTTCACTGGCATTTTCCACCATCCTCCTAGGACGACAGTGATTGACTTCAGATGACTCAAGGTGGAGCAGTGGCCAGCAAGTGGGTGATGTTCAATGCTTTGCTTATAAAAAAGATGCTACAGATTTGCTGGAGCATATTTTTTAAAATATATTTTCCCTCTATTAATATTCACCAGAACCACTGGAGCTAGAACAAGTAGATTTTTGTGTCAAATTCCAATCTTCTAACTGTAGAATTAAGGTATCTCTCTATTTTAACCAGTTCAATCTCTTCCCTTAGGGCTGAGTGACACAAAGCAGGAGACAGGTGAATTAAGACAATCTGGTGAATGTTCCGGGGTGAATATTCCTCAGGGCGACAGGTGATCAGAGATGTGGGTTCAGTGCAGACTTCCCGTTGAGTGGCGTGAGCCAACACACAGCACCTCTGGCAAACCTTTAAGCCCAGAAGATACCACCTGAGGGTTATGATGCTCAGATGACTTTACAAGTTGCTTTTCTTGCCCCAGAGGAAGGAAGCAGGCTAGGTTAGATTTGGAAAATGGAGTTAAACTGTAGACATACAATAAGAATATGTAAGCATATGCTGTATGTAGAACAGAGGTGAATATGAGGTTTAACTGCTGGTTTTTATACCAATCGCTACTGCCTGTCGAAAGGGTTGCAGCTACATGATATGTCAAACACTCTTTTAAACAGATTCCCATTCAGGAAGTGCCCTATTTTAGGAGGTGAATCTTCCAGCTCCCTAAATCAATGAGTATACAAAGAATTATAATTAAAAGGGGCAAAGCTCTGAGGACAGGGGTTTCATAGTCAACTCTCGAAGGCTAGATTAAAAGATTGGATTTAATCATAAATTATTGTCCCAAATCCCCAGCTTTGCCTCCGGTATATTTACAGTTAACTCTCGTGAAGATTTTACAAGTGAGGAACTTCCTTGGCTAACTGAATAAAAATGGGATTTATACATAAAATTAATCCTTTGTAACTTGTACTTTAAATCTCTTTTATCCAGACTACATGGGATCATTTCTGTATGCACTACTAAAATAAAATTTGTGTATTTAATATTATAAGCAGAACATATAAAGATCATATTTGAGCGATGCGAATATCTTAGACACAATAAAGGAGATAAAGGAGGAAATTAAAAAACAATTCAATAAGCTGGAAATAGTTTTTTCGAATTAGTGGTACTGTTTACTTCTAACTATGCTCCTCCACTGCTTATTCCTGGCTCCTAAATAGGAAAAGAATTATTGTGCTTTGCATTACCGGAAATAACTGATACTATGACTGTTTGAACAACATGAACTAATTTAATTAATTTATCTATTACATCCTAAACTATTAAAAATTAAAACAATTCTGCTCTGAATTAAAGGACCGAGCTGCCTGCAGACATGTCTCACGAAATTCTTCTCTTTCATGTTATTAATTCTTGTTATCAGTTCTGAAGAAAATCATTACAATCACTTTCCCAGGCCTATCTCTCCTCAGTTCCTGAAGTAACAGTCACCTTATTCTGCTCCGAAAAGCTGTTATACTTGTCATTTAGCACTGGGCCTGTGAAAGACAAAAAAGTGAAAAGTGTAATTATTTTGATTTTTTGGCATAGGTAAAACTTGAATAATCTTTTATTCCTTTTTTTTAAAGTCATATCCATTTATGAGTGTAAATTTAAGCTAACACTTGAACCCTGGTTTCAGATTTTTTTTTGTACTGCTTACTTCAAATCACCTGATTCTGTACCTTTTGCTAATATGCGTGACCAAATGATATGTGACCTGAGTGTGAGACCCTCCATTCTTTAATTGGATGAAGTGGTCAAAGTGTCAAAACACAGTCCACTCACAAGAAATCTTTATAGGCTCAGTGGGAATCAACAAGAGCTAAAGCTCGAAGAGACCATTTAAGTCCCGGCCATTGCCAGGGTGGATTAGCAAAGAGATCTATAAATAAAATTTCGAACGTTATCTGTACGGAGTAATAATTTTGAATTGTTCACAGAGAGCCTAAAACTTAAGTTTTTAAGGGCCTCGCAGGCATCATCTTTGATTTCTGCAGCATCTTAATAGAGTCTTAGGGGTCTGACATCCTGGTTCTCAGCACATTCATCCTGAGCACAGATGGGAACACTAAGGTTAGTAGGCATTGTATTTATTCTGATAATGCATTAAGCCATATTATTTTTTACTTCATTTTTATTTCATTTTCAAGGGCCTCAGGTACATAGGACTGAATCGATCACGCATCAGACCAAGGTACACTACTACTAGCATTCATCTGAGGAAGGCCCTTGATTTATTACTTTTCTCCTCTTGTCCCATCTCCAATCCCATGTCCCTCCCTACCCTACTGGAAAAGTGTATAAAAGTATGTGCTGTCCTTCTAGTTTTACCATATGTAAGGGTAAGCAATTATGAACAGGAATGTTGTCCCTGGAAACATACCCCAGAGAAGAGCTTGTACACATTCGCGAGGAGCCATGTACCTATTTGTTTCTCACAGGGATGTTTGGGAGCAGCGAAGAGTTTGGAGCCACCTCCTCCCATCACTAAGTAAATAGATATGTAAAATATAGCTCGTGTGCTATGTAACAGTCAGAGGCAATGAATTCAATTCGCATATAGTAACGTGAAACAGAATGAGATCCAGACACAAAGAAACAATGTGAAGTATTTCTCAGATATATGTTTATTTATCTCTCATTTTTAAGGAAAAACAAATTGGATGTAGTTTAAGAATGAAGGAAAGGAAGAAAAATAAAACATGCGAGGGTAAGAGAGTAATTAAACAAAGGGGCCGACAGACAGAAATGATTAACTACGCATCAACACAGTGCTAAGTTCTTTCCATTCATTCTTAATTCAACCTTACAATACTCTTACGAGGAAGATACTATCATTTCTTCTACTAAGAGTTGAGGCAAAGGAGGCTCGGAAAGGCCGAATATCTCACCTGAGGGTTCCTTACAAGGCAGTGCAGATCCGGTTTACAAATGCAGGACACCTGGCTCAAGCCTCACCAGGCAGTTAGAAAATCACCCCAAGAGCAGAGTGTGTGGTGGGATCCAGCCCGTTCCTTAGAAATTCTCCCATAGCTGGGTTACTCTGTTAGAATCCTATGCTCAGCTCTCGACTATCAATTATTTTTGTTTCCCAGATTCCAGGAAGTGGATATTAAAGGTAGAAGACACAAGTATAACAGACATTGATAGATGTAGTCTGCTCTGACAGATAAATACCCTTGCATCTGATTTACGCATTACTGTTTCATTCATTTGGTTACCATCGAGTGACATCCAAGAAACAAAGAAGCCTAGGTGCACTGTTAAAATTTACCTGCTGGATGTGGACATCTAAGAAAATAGTTGCACAATGTGGTGACTCATCTGCGGTCATCGATGTACCTGAAAACCCGGTTCGACTCCACCTGCCGCCTCTCTTTAAACTCCTTAGATTGTTCTCAATAGATTCTTAAGCTTCTGGCAGTATGCGCTCTGTTTCTTAGAAATATAAACTGTCCTATAGTTGACCTTGAAAATATTAAAGAACAATGTTAATTAACCAGAAGAATCAATTACATTTCCATAAGTTTTATGCGATGCTTGCAGGTTCCCAGAGATTACATTTAACAATGATGAAATTTCATGGAAATGTGTGTGTGTGTGTGTGTGTGTGTGTGTGTGTGTGTGTGTGTGTGTGTGAAAACAAGCCACACATCTATCATTTATTTTCTTTATGATCGCTCTTGAAAGAGGTCTTTTGAGAGCGCTAGCAGAGATGGCACGAAAACTGTTTCCGATCAACAAAAGAACAAGGAGAAAGACAGGCGGGGGGGACACCACAGACACCCCTGAATAATATAGCGCTTCACATTTTTCCATTAAATGCGTTCAGTATGCAACATAGAGAAAGAAACAGACCATTTAACAGGAAGCCACAATAAAAATTATGGTCTATTAATAATCTCATATAAGTCCTAAAAAGCTAAGGGAAAAAGAGAAATTTTGAGGATGTGGTGGAAGCGGGGGTCAAATTTGTCTTAGATGAACTTGGAGATTCACGTTTCCAGAAATACAAAAAGAATTGAATAGTAATAATACAGGGCATATTTAGCAATTTCTATCACTTGGAAATTTACTAATACCTATTATAAATACCTTTATGCTCTACTAAGAAGACTCTAATTAAAGAATTCCACTTGGAATCCATTTCTTCATGTACAGTAATGATTCTTTATGTTTTCAGGGTTATGAAACTCTTTAAAAATTTGATGAAAGTTACGAACCATCTCTTTTTCAAAATGTACACACATACAGGCATCCATTTACATAACCTTATAAGAATTCATAAATCTGAAACCCAAGGACTTAGACTAGAAAGACCAAATTGATAGGCTATATAGCAACTCAATCTAAACTCCCTCTACTGATTCTTTTTATAAAATTTTCTAAGAAACGTCTTGACATTTGCCAGTTTCGCAGGTGCTCACATATTATAGAAAATGAAAACCAATCACCCTACTTCAGGTAAGGTCCAATTTTGACGTAATTAGATTGTTTATTTTACTAGAGCTGCCACTGAATTCTGCATTATCATGTTAAAGCCATATGCTAACTTTATTTAATAAATACTCTCATAAACTCTGACTTCAATATGATGAAATGTAGGGGAAATAATTTCTTTACTCATAGAGACATAGGAGAGACTCATTCGCAAATTTGTCTGGTTCTCAAGTTCATGCTGTTAATTAATCTCCTACAGGGCTTCCTGACAAACATGCTTTAAGGCATTAATGAAGCCTTCTAGACAAGCTCAACAGTCTAAGTCCTGCCTCATTTGAAAATAGCCTTCAAGGTGTTCATGCTGTCTGCCTTTTTGGCAATACCTGCCTCTCCCACCTCTTTACAAATCTGTAGATTCAGATGGGTCGTCACCAGCCCCCTGTCCACTCATCCTGAGTCCTCCCATCCTCATGGAAAAAAGGTCAATATAGCAGAAGTAGAGTTTCTCAGATGGTTACCAATCTGATTTACTCTTTTTCGGATAAAAACATTTGGTGAAGTGATCTTTTTAAGGCTATTATAATAATTATGTCCAGCAATCCTCTTAAGGTTTATTTGAATCGAGGTAATTTTCGTCCATCCACATTCCCCATCTGCTCTCCATGTTCTTGTGGCTGCTGTGTTGAGCTGTAAATCCAGTTTGGCTTCATGGACGATAATAAGCAAAGTGTCCTTGCTTTGTCTCCACTATAACTCAGCTGCAGATCATAGTGCAAAACCTTGATTTTGTCTATAGACATGTGTTGGCCAGCTTGTGAGAATTCAGTTGGTATTGTATACGAAAGTGGGTGGAGCTGCTATAATTTACATATATGTAACTGAATTTTTAAAAAATCTTTCTTTCAAGTGACTTCAATCCCTGATTCGTTTTCAATTGGGAAAAAGAGCGTCAGGTGCATGATCGTCCATGAGAACTGTATTTTGGCAGGCACAATTTATAGTTCGTTATCTTTCTTAGGGCGGTTTTTAAGAAGCAATTTCTATTATCTGTTAAACTGATGTGTTTCTTCTTTGACTTCCATACACGCTTTATGCCTATTTTCAAATTCTTCAGGGCATTTTTTTTTCTATTGCTTTAAAGTATAAGGAACCGCATCTATCAGATTACAAAGTATGTTCTTGCCTTCAAAGTGAGTTAAGCCTATTTATTACCTGCTTCATAACAAGCAAGGAGCCCAGCAAATATCCAAAAAAACGCCACAGTAAGGAACAGACCTTCATACTTATGTGGCTTTCTAGGGTCTTTCTGAGCCATCTTGGAATCCAGGACAAGCAACAATTTGTGGCTCTCAGCGCTGTCACCACCAGGTGACCCTCTCTGCTAAATCTGGGCAGGGAATGAGGGTCGGTCAGGTCCCTGAGCATTCTGGGTTGAATAATGCCACCCTCCCCCCACCAATTCATGTCCTCTTGGAACCTCAGAATGTAGCCTTATTTAGAAATAGCACCTTTGCAGAAGTAATTAGTTGAGACCAGGTCGTACTGGGTTAGAGTGAGCAGTAAATCCAACGACTTATGTCATTGTAAGAAGAAAGACAGAGACACAAGGAAGAGAGAAGGGCCGGAGAGATGCAGCTACAGGCCAAGGTTTACCGGGAACCTCCAGAAACTAGGAACAGGCCAGGCAAGCTTCTCTCCGCCCTTCAGAGCAAGCGACGGCCCTGTCGATGCCTTGATTTTAGACTCCTTGAGAATACGTTTCCGTCGTTCGTGAAAGCAGCCTTCGGAACGAACGCACTGAGGAGCTTGCGAACGGTGTTATTGAAGAGGACGAAGAGAGTTAAGACAGTCCAGAGAGTTAAGACAGCTCAGGACTTTAAGCAGCTGGACTGCGGGCAGCGGGTGAGAAGGGTGACTGGGGAGCCAGGGCACAGTGACCAGAGATGGGATGATCTCGTTTCAAACGAAAGGGTGATGACTACTGGGGTGGTGAGGAGAACCCGGATGTGGCTACGGCTGGGTTAGGGCTGCGGATGAAAGAGCAGACTTCAGGAAGGCACTGGCCCTGGAGGACCTCAGGAAGCTGTTAGTCGCCCCAGCCGCAGCAGCCCACGCAGACACAGGACCACTGAGCCCAGCCTGGAGATTTCGCACATAGCTCAACAGTAGCAAATGGAAGAGTTTTTACTCTGGATTATGGAAAGCGGTTCTTTGATTCGGGAAATCTAAGCTCAGGACCAGAGTCCAGATTTCATCCCGCTTTTGGGAGAACCATTTTACACTGGGACGCACAGGGGCTATGGCATCAACGAGACGTGAGTTCACATCCTGGCCCCAGCACTTTCTGGTTGCTCGGCTATCATGTTTTAACAAAATGCTATGGTCCATGGTGTCCTCATTTAAAATGGGAGTAAAAAAAATACTTTATAAAGTGGTCATAGGCATCAACTGAGGTAACATGTGTAAAGCAGCTAGCGTACGGAAGGTGATTGTTAAAAGTTACTTGGTCCTCTCTGTTTCTCACATCTAGGGCATTAAATAGTAATTGGTCTCTTCCTCTCTTTCACATATGTGTTCCTGAGAAACTAGGCAAAGTATAATAGCCAAGGAAACGCAGAGATCATGTCTGGTCATTTATGCTTTTATGATAAATTAATACGCTATTTCCCTGGTCAAGAATATTTGCTGATCAAGAATACTTTTTTTCGGTGAGAACATTTAAGTTCTACTCCCTCAGCAAATTTCAATGATATAATACAATATATTAACTGTATTACATAATGTACATATATAATATACTGCACATTATAATATATAACATACTGTATTATATGTATATAATACAGTGACTCTCTCTACATAATATACTGTATTATACAGTATTATACTGTATTAACAGACTGTATATAACATACTGTATTATATGTATATAATACAGTGACTCTCTCTACATAATATACTGTATAATACAGTATAATACAGTATATTATGTAGAGAGAGTCACTAAGTTTTACACTAGGTACATTATTAAAGGATAAATTATTTTTTAATGGTCAAGCTTACTACCTACTTACAAGCAGTCTTCCAGAGGCTGACGTCAGAGCCTGCAGTGGTGAAGAGCTGGACCCCTCGGGCTGCTCCCAGCGCCTCTCCTGGAGTTTAAGCACTGGCCAGCGGAGCACGGATTTTAACTGGCTCCTCGTACACACGGCTCGGAGTGGCCCAAAACAGCTGGAACCAGATGTTCTACAGACAGGAGAGGTACCCGTTGAAACTTTACTCTTCTCTAGTTCTATGAAATCATAAATTCTTTCCAGACGAATACCTCTTCGCATAGACTTTTCTGGGCCAAAACTCTCAAGGTTTAGAAAGTAATGATTGTCTAGTCTGGATTCAAACCAAGACCTAACATCAGAGTGTCTGCCAGGCTCGGCCACACTGGGCCTCCCTGTGTGTCCCCTGCACAAAGCCCCCTCCTTCCCATCTCTTCAAAAGGATGAAACTAGCCTGAAACTTTCCTTCTAATTTTTTTTTTGTTTTGCTTTGTTTAGAGTTTAGCTTTTCCCAGAGAAAGGCTTTACATGTTGATCCTATAACAATTCAATGATGAAGGCGCTGCCGAGAACATTTGCTTTGCGGAGCTGGATGAAGTGAACGGTTATCACGTTTAGAATTCTGCTTTCTAGAAAAGAAAAGACAGAAAGAACAGAAAATGGAAGGGAGGAGAAAGAAGGAGCAGAGGAGGGAGAAGGGGTCGGGGAAAAGGGAAGTTAGAAAGGAAACTCTAACATGGGGGAGGGGTGGAGAATGTGGACGCGCTCCCCTTTCGGGGTGTTTGGCAAACAGGCTCACCCTCCTTTTGTGTTCCCTAGTCTAAACTCCTCACCCCTTTCTTCTTATCTACCAAAGGGTGAAATGCTGTGACCGATGACCTCTCAGCGCTTAAATGAGCTCCTACAATTCATTCATCCTGTGCTTGCCGGAGAGTCTGCTTAGAAGAAATTACGACCAGGATGATAGCAGGTAACATGTAAAATACATACCCAGTGTTTGTCACTGTCCTCGCAACTGCCCCTGGGGAGATGCCATTTTTATCTTTGAGAAAAAGGAGATCGAGAGAGATTCAGAAAGTCGCTAAAGCTCCTATAGCTAGCAGAACCAGTATCCAAACCCAGGCCGGCGATCCAGTACCCAAGCCTTGAACCACCCAGCCACACTGTCACCCCTGGCATGGAGAAAAGGAAACGAAAGAGTCTCTGCTGGCACAAACTGGCAGCGGCACGTGGGCCTCAGTCCCCGGGGACAGTGTCGTAAGGGCTTTGCTTTCATGCAAACGGTATACCTTTATTCTTCATGTCCCCTTAGAAGGGAAGAGGTTTCCACTCCTCTTTTAAGGAGGAGAAGGGCGGGGCGGGGGACACCCCTGCTTCTCCACCTCCTTCACTCACCTCTCCCCAGAGGACGAGGAGTGACCGTCCCGCGGGGGAGTCTGGGAGAGGAACCCATGCGCTCGGCTCCGCAGTGTGATGCCTCCTCCCCGCCTGTCCTCAACATACTCCTTTGTCTCGTCACATTTGTGGGTGACTATCCGGAGCGGTGTTTGGCCCCGGGGACGGGAGGCCCGCGCTGGTACTGCCACAGGGACCCGGAGGGCGAGAACTTCTAGTTCTGTGGGAGCTCGGGTAGGCCCACTCGCTCACAGGTGTGACACCGGATTTTCCAGTCCTTCCCATCTGTGAGAAAAATGATGGTTTAATCTCCATCTCTCTGTCTCTTCAGCCTTGGTGCTCGATTTCCTCGAGCCTCCATTTCCCCAGCCTCACAGTGGGACTCTAACGCCCACCTCATGGGACTGGTCCAGCGGTGGGATGAGGGGGACTGTGAATCTCCCTGTGCTTGGCGACTTTCTGCTTCTTCACCCTTTTCTCCTCTCAGTCACGATCCAACTTTTAAGAACTGTTTTTAGTAAAGAAAGATAAATAGATCTGCCATTCTGTAATCCCTCATTGCAAAGATTTTATTTCATTTTTTTAATAATATTTCATACATTCAGGCAATAAAACTAAATTGGTGTAAATAAAAGTGTCACTGAGCCCGTATCTTCTGTAGATTTGGTCTTTGTGTCTTAAATTTCCAAATGAATTTATCCCATTGGAAGCATCTAGTGTAATTGTTTTCAGCAGTATATAATTTTTTAATTGCATGATTAGATTATAATGATTAGGCTCTTGAAAAGAGCCACAAAATAGAAATTTGAACACGTACAATAAGTTAAACCGTTCACACTTCAAAATTACTCTTTCAGCTTCAATTCAGTGTTCTATATTTTTTAAAGAAAGTGAGACAGAAATAAAATATCTTCGGACTTGAGGAAAACTCACTATCATCCAAATTTCATAAATCTATTCTTTCACGTTTGTCCTGATGAGACAGCTAAAATTTCAACCCACGGAAGCAGTGAATGCCTTTCCCCAGAGGGCCCACGAGTCAATGTCTTCTCGTGTAGAAAGATGGCAAAAACAATCCATCGACCAATGAGAAGTGAACATTTCTCACTGATGTGCAGGAGGGCTCTCCTTCCCTTTGGGAGTGAAAGCGACAAACTGGTATGTGACGTTGGAAGCAACAGGTAGCCAGCCCAGTGAGCAGATCCTTCCTTGCAGCTCTGCCTTTAGGCTCAGCACTTCAGGGGTTATCTGCCAATGCAGAAGACGCTGCTGGCGGGGCACCTGGAGGACAGGGTTACAGAGGCTGTGGCTCAGGATGGGACAAAGTGTCGAATGGAGCTTCGTGCAGGCAGAACTCAGTAGGGCAGGTGCGGGGAGGGTTCCTCTTGATTCCTGGCTCCAAACTGGGGTTCAGAGACGTCTGCAGTAATGGGACATGATGCAGGTCCCAGCCGAGCATCACGCCAGACATTTTGGTTCCCCCTCTTGGGTGCAGACCGTGGCGAATGCTGGCCCTCTCCAGCCTGGACTTGCTCGGTGTTGAATTTTCTGCCTTTCTTTCGCGTTTAGATTTCTTTTCACATTGGCCCCAGAACTAGGAAGAGAGAAATAACAAAAAGCAGCTCGGAGTGTTTCCTTGAATTCTGGGGGATTAGGCACACTGAGCTGATGCCGGAAAAGAGTCTGTCAGGAGAGATCCTCGCCGGCTTGTTCCTTCCGTACCCTCGGTCCATCTTTGTTTCCCAAATTCAATTCTACTTTTCAGAAAGAGCCGCAGAAGTGTGGCCCTTCTCTCACCCCCATTGGTTTAGGGAGCAGAAAAAAGAGAATTGAACAGAAACAGGGAGTGGTCGTGAAGTTTCAAATCCTATCCCTTTGTACTCCTATTCCTGATTTTAAAGATTGCTAACTCAATGTTTACCTGTCCTTCCTATAGTGGCTCAAAGGTTATGTCTGCCCTAACGTTTGGACGGCCATCAGGGCTGGGGTTTGAAATAAAGTAAAGATGCCATTTGCATTTTTTTTAAAGAGAGGAATAAGCTACAGGTATCTTTAATGCACAGTGTTTCAAGTGTGAGTTCCTTATTCCATTATGAATAAGCTTCAATATCTAGTTTTATTTGGTAATTAATGAAAAATAATGGGAGACCGTGTAAAGGTTATCTGCCATCTATTTAAATGACCACCTTGCTAATTAAACCAATTTGCTGGGGCGGTATTGTCATTGAATGTCACCTGCCTAAAATGTGGCTTAGCTTACTGGAATCAGACAGAAAGACCTACAACTCATAAGCAGGTACAAAGCTAGTGGCATCATATTTCATTTCGAGTTAAATTTATCCAACATTTCGAGAGCATAATAGAAAAGATATACTTTCAACTAAGACAAAAATTAGTACACGCTAGCAGAAACGTTGGCCTTTGTGAGTCCTGGGTTTAGCAAGATGAGGACTTGACCTCTAGGACTCGGCAGTGGGTTGAGGAGGAAGGGTTAATGGAGGAAGCCACGGCTGATTTTATACCTGGTCAAAGATAGTTCTTCTTGGGAAAGAAAGGCATGGTTAGGCCTCGTATTGGAGGAAGAATTAGGATCTGTGGCAAATCTAATGATGACACGTGCTTATATCATATTTTATGCAAACATTAAGGCAATCGATGGAAAATAATCAAGTGGTGTCACCTTCGTCTTCCGCTAACATTCCCAGACTCCCTACGGGAACAGTGGTGACAATTAGAGTTTAGCGGCCCATTCCGCCAGTCATTTCCACTCATCGGTGTGATAGTATTTGGCTGTTTCTTCCTCCCCCCATCCCACTCCCCACAAAAAGAGATAACCCCTCACCGAGGAAACCCTGTTAGCTGCTGAGGGGCTTGGTGTGAAGATTTCAATATTATAGGATAAAATAAATTGTTGTATTGTCCTGTGTCTTAGACATTCAAATATTTCAAGTCATACTTTAATAATAGTGAGCAGGTATTACGAAAATTCCCCTGGTTTCCTTTGCAAAAGGAACCTAAGCCTTTCCGAGGCCCTGACTGGTATGATTGCTGAAGGGACTAACATGGCATTAGTTTGGGAGGCTCCTGGCTGTTTCCTTCCAGAAATATCATGTAGCCCTACCCACACACTTCCTGCCCTAGTCCCAGTTCGGGACGCTGAGTGCGTGACACCTGGCAAAGGTAGGTGTTAGACTGTTAGTAGCTGTTAGACTATAACCCACATTTTAGTTTGCATAACTCAACTCTCCTTACCCATCTCCCCTCAGAACCTCAACGGGTGTAATTTCCTGAGCTGCAGTATTATCCTAGCCTCAGTGTGTCATTTTCTTTCTCGTTTCTCATTCTTCGCTGTTGGAGCTCAGCAATTAAATGATAGACAACTTGAATTTTTCGTAATGGGACTACCAGCCATGAAAACGCTGACTCGTGTCTTAAAAAGAAATTAAAATAGGCTCAATACACTGTGTCTTTCTATTCTTCTTCACAAAATATCTTAGTCTGAAATTAAAATAGGCTCAATACATTGTGTCTTTCTATTCTTCTTCACAAAATATCTTAGTCTGATATAAGCGACGTATTGTAGAGCAATGTTCGTCAAACTTTAGCATGCTGCATGGCTTAAAATCATTTGGAGAACTTATTTAAACCCAGACTGCTGGGCCCAGGCCCGGGTTTCTGACTCAGAAGGTGTGGGTTGGGACCCAAGGATTTGCATTTCTAATCGATTTCCAAGTAAAGCTGCCAGTCCAAGAGAATCCCAGTTGTAGCAAAAAGGCCAGACAACTGTGAGGCGGGGCTAGGGTGACTAACTCATCCTGGTTTGCCTGGGACTTTCCCAGGTTTCGTACCGAAAGTCCCACATTCTAGCGACTCCTTCAGTTTGGGGCGAAACAGGACAGTCAGTCACTCGAGGCGAGGCCAAAAATATTTTTTTAGTTTGGACAGAAATTTTGTAGTTCTTAGTATTTCCAACAACCATTTTCAGGTTTGCTGTGTTATGACTTTAGATGGTCGGAGGGATTTTTTTTTTAAATCACTGGGTTTAAGATACTCCATGCATCTAACATTCATACTCCTGGAAATGGTCTCACGGTATTCTGTAATAGCAGCAATGAGCCCTAAGGCCCCAAAGCTCTGTGAGGCACCATGTTAGCAGTTTGCATATATTATATCTAATTCCTACAACAGTACAGCGTATTAGAAATTACAGCTAATGCAGATGGGAACCTGCTCACAGCAGTTACAGGTGACACAGCTGGTTACCCTGCAGCTGGGCTTTGAGCCCAGATCCTTCTGGCTCCAAAGCTTGTCTTCTCTCCCTTACGATGATCTCAGTGATTATTTGTTGTTTCTAGGGTTTAACATTTGCCATTTGCCATCACTCAATTGGTATAGACGTTCAAAGCCAGTCATATGACGTGTGCACTAAATCTCAAAATACAGTGCATGCCACCATGTAAACACTGCTGTCTCCTCCTACGGGGACAAAGGGTCTACAGACGGGCCTTCCTCAATCAGGAACAAACCGACAGAAGCAAGAAAAGAGATAATTATGCTTTTTAAAATAAAAAAAATTGTTAGCGAAAAGCATTCATTGTCATATTGAATTATTTCACCTGTATAAGGCACAATATCATAGAGAAGAAAATTTGAAGGAATACGCCTAAATATAATGTGATCTTTATCAATCTCTTTATCACATTTCAACAGTTATGTCATTATTTATTGCCAAAAAAAAAAAAAAAGACCAATCCTTTCTCTTCTCCTCGGGGCCATTTTCAGTTCATCACGTGGACCTGCCGATGAGTCAAGTCTCACGTCCTTGTCCTGTGAGACCTCCAACAGCTGGATGAAATTCTCTCCGCGGTTTCTCCAGCCCCGTCCTTCCTGCGAGAAGGCGACCAGCTTCCATCCTTCCACCTGCTCCGTCTCAGGAACAGCTCCTTCTCTTTTGAAGGAAAGCCCTTTGCTCATCCTTTGGGACATTTCAAACTTCTTTTTTTTAAATGAGGAAGAGAAAACCTGTCTCTTTTCCCCTGGGCTCCCCACCTTGGTCATTTCATTCCGACCTTGCCAACCCACTAAACTCACCTGGTGAACCCCCTCCCTGCGCCCTGTGTTCAGCGCCTCACGGTGAGCGCACGGCTGTGACCGTGCAAATCTTCA
Organism: Pteropus medius; assembly: GCF_902729225.1. Lineage (NCBI taxonomy): Eukaryota > Metazoa > Chordata > Mammalia > Chiroptera > Pteropodidae > Pteropus > Pteropus medius. Next base: position 8,879,286 of record NW_024347788.1, on the reverse strand, counting down.
CTTGTTTAAAATGCCTTTGGCTCTTCGCTTTGTCCTGGCTTCACACTGGCCTTGTACTCGCTTCTTTTCTTGGCTTCTCCCTCCACCTTCACACACCTGCGCGCCCACTCCCTTAATCATTACGCCCTTCGGACATCAGATTTTGGGCAGCATCAAACAGTCATAGGAACAAAGCCTCAGGTCTGTTGACCACAGACAGTTTCGGTCAAACCAAAGATAACATCTTGACTTCAGCTGCGTTTCAGCCCCACACCCATGAAGGAGGAACGATCCCACAGGCCACCTCCCCTCGAGACCAGACAGAATGACGCCATGACTGACCTCAGGTCTTGATCAATGACCAGCTGCCTCGTACTCTAACCCTGACCATTGGCATGGCCCACGACCCGAACTCCCTCAGCCGCCATGGCTAATAATCTTGCCCCTGCATAACCCATTCCCTAGGGGCATCTGGGAGCCAGCCTTTGAGCACTAGCTCACCTTGGCGCCATTTCCTTAAATAAACGTTTCCTTTCTCTGCTGCAAACTCCTGCTTAGACCTGGTTTGGCGCTGATGCCCACAGACAAATAAATCTCCTTTTATTTCAATAAAATCGAAATCGGTTCTTTGCTTCATCTGCAGATTTTGTGACTTCAAAAGGGCCCTCTTCGCATTTTTGTTACTTTAAATATATTTAGGTTCATCAGAATGTTGGGGGACTTGCTTTATTATTTCCTTGCACAGGATGTTCTCCGTTCTCAGAATCTTCCCGTATATGTGTGAGCATTACGGTCCATGACTTCACAGTCACCGTTTTTTCTTTCTTGATTTCCATTAAACACAATTACTTAAATTGTTTAGTTTTGTTTCTAACCGTGAGAAAATGAAAGTTATGCAGGGGAAAGCTCTTCAAGAGTCCTATCACCTGTGAGCCTACTCCCGTCAAGGGCGAACACCTATGATCCCCTACTCCCAGGAGAGACGGGCCCAAAGACACCCGCTCAGAGCAGAAAATCCAAAGAGAAAAAATAGCTTCTCTGACCCCAAAGCAGAGTTTGTGGGGTGTTAACTGATCACTCCCAGCATCACCTCAAGCCTACGGCCTTCTTGGCTCTGAGCCTGGGTCATCGCCTACCTCATTTGTGTGACTCGGTCTTACCCGTGATCGGTGTCCCCAGTAGCGGCTGGCTCAATCTTTGCCCGTAGTTCATGATGTGAGCTGATTACCACGTGACTTTTGATTTTCCCGCAAATCTTGGATGAAAGAGGAAGGTGAAACTATGCACGCGGTCATGCCCAAAGTGAGGTCTGTGTTCGCGAGACTTTCAAAGTATGAGAACACAGCTGGAGAGGAAACGGTGACAGGGGTACCTGAGTCCAACGAACACAGCAACCTCCATTGTTCCCGGCTCAGCAAATAGCAACCGCAGAATCTTCTCCTTAGGCCAGCATTTCAAAGTCAAATATCTTGAACCAGACGCCAGGCAAAGAGGCAACAGTTGTTTTGTTTTATTCTTTTCATAATCAAATAAGAAGGATTATTAACAGAAAACAGACTAAGCCTAAAGGCCCAACATCATAAAAGGTTTTTACTTAACACGTGTCTCAGAAACAAAGTAAAAATGTCCTAACAACATTCAGCATTTCAAATTCAGATAATTGTGGAAACTGTAAGAAACCAGCAACAAACAGGTTTTTTGTCGTTGTTGTTTTGTTTTTATAAAATGCAAAATGCCTTTTGCTGTTGGCTCGTATGATCAAAATGCCCCTTTTTTTGGCAAAGACAGCGAGCAGATGCTATTTTAAACTCAAAACTGAACCAGATACAAGCTGCTGCTGGTTTCTTCCTCGTTAGGGCATAAACCAGCAGAACCCCCCAGGCTCTGGGCCTGCCTCGGGTCATTTCCTGACCACAAAGCAAGAATTTCAGAGGCAAGGACATGGGGCAGCTTCAACATCATTGTTTTAGACCATCAAGGGCACAGCTTTTCATCCGAAGTTCTGGTTGGCAAGTTCCAAGGAATATGATCTTTTAGCCAATAACCACCCCATCTCGGTATCGTCCCAAAAGGTTCTAATAGCAGACACAAGTTTGTCAATCAGGTTTGCAAAATATACAGCTTCTCCCCCAACACTTCTTTCTGAAAAAAAAAAAAAATAGTTCTTTCCAGGAAGCAAGGAATTGCAACCGAGAAATTATTTGTTTCTAGCCTGTGAGCAGCATGCAGAAACAGTATTTCAATTAAAATACCAGTTTGGTGATATCTGTTTAATCGTTAACAGATTATACTTTCTGGGTTGAATAACTGAAGATGACCCAGAAAGTTAAATAACTTAGATTACCTAGAAAGTTAAATAAGGAGAGTTTGGTTCAGAAACACAGATTAGAAAATTAGACTAATTAATCATTTAATTTTCCAAACTATATTCAGAAAGTCGAAGATTATTTAATCTGGCCTGTGCTAAAGTTTGTATTTCACTATGTAGGAAGAGAAATGCTTTGCTAAGCAAATTAGCAATCGTGTAATAAAATTATGTAGCGCATTTCAACCTACTAGAAAGAATAACAATAGACATAACTATTTTCTTTTTTTGTGCTTTATTTCTATTGAATTTGAATGGAAGAGGGAGAATATGATGTTTTAACACTGAAGATATTTTTTGCATAGTAATTCATGTGACTTTCTTACACGACAGCAAGAGGATGAAACAGTATGTTTAGAAAGACAAACAACAGGATGTTTGTAGAGACTCAAAAAACTGCCGGAAGTTTTGGTTTCAACATTTCACTTCTCAGTCTAGTTTTTTTTATTTCTGTATTTCAAAATTAAATTTCGTTACTTTCAATAAGTGTGGACATAATTACATTACGATTACAGTCAATTTGATGAAGGAAAGCACCAAATCTAATATGACAAGGACTATGTCCTTGAATCAGCAGTGCTGTATCAAACTATTTTTTCTCTGGACTAAAGACTTTCCCCTTTTTACTGTCTGGCTGGTACGATTTCCTTTTGGGGAGACAAAAAGCAAACAGAGTTGTTTCCCAGCTTTAGCAGAAGGACACTTTCTAATAACGATCCAAAGTGAGAATCAAGAGCCAGGTTAGGTGGACCAGGAACCAAGTAGCTCAACACCCAGACACCAAGAACCCACTGTGTCCAGAAAACACAGCTGGTCTCCACTAACAAGACCAGGGCCAACAGTCTTGCATCTGACCCAGCCAAGAAAACACAAGAAACAATCGTGCTTAAGCACAAGGCAGCTATATAATTTATTGTCCAAATTGGCACATTCTTGAGAGCGAAAGATGTTATTAATAATTATGGCAAGACAAAAAGTGTAGATCAAGCCTGTTCCAGGCAAGATAGGACTTACGGTCACCCAGTTAGAAGCCATACAGAGCTTTGCAGCTTTCAGATCATAAAAACATGGAGCGGAGAGAATCATCCGCCCAAAACTTTCATTTCGCAGGTAGAGCAGCAATGGTATAAGGCTATGAAGAGGGCTTTCTCAAAGGTTGGAAGCAAGTTACTGGCAGAATCAGGACTACAACTAGAATTTCCTGCTCCCGCCCAGCGTTCTCCTAGGGTACTACATACGTGCATAGCGTTTTATCCTCTTCCAAACCTGGTCAGAGCCTCAAGGAGCCCCACGGCCCCCAGGCCATAGCATTCGGGAATATAAACAGTTCATAGCAACAATAACAAAGAGCATTTTCCTGGTTTTTTCTCTACCTGTGATTTCAGAAATTTCATTTCTGCTTTAAATCCCCATTAAACAGCTCGAGGAGTGTCCTGGGGCCACGGCACGGCACGGCTGCTCATGAATGAAGCCCTCCCTGCATCGTGCGAGGTCACCGTGAGCTGGGGCTCCAAGGTCAGAGCTGGCTCCTCCTTGCTTGCCATTGGGGAAGCTTGGAACGCAACATTTAACCTCTCTTAATTTTTTTTTTTATTATTAAAAAATAAGATTACTTTCTGGAATTGTGACTATTACGTGAAATAATATAGAGTCGGTTCTTACTATTTCTGGTGGTTCTGTCCTGTAAATCACCATCAACGCCGAACAAGCCAAAACCGATCCACCATCCTAGGGGGGCTTCAAAGCCAGGTTCTTGAGAGTCTCGGTCACATTTTTGCCAATTGGTCAATATTTAACCTTGTTTTATATGTGTTTCTGTTTAAAGACCCCTTATTTAGTATATAGGATTGATTCGTTAATATCAAACTCATAGCCAACGGCACCCTAACTCAGGCTGGAACAAAGCTTATCTAACACGTATATTTTCCCCCTAGAGCAGATCACAGCTTTTTTGTGCTCAGAAACATGAGACAGTACTGTCACATTACACTTGGGGGCCACTTCAAACAGTGAGATCACCAACAAAAAGCACGAAACTGTGAAAACCATGGCACCGCATAGACCCCAAGAAGGACACTTGTTTACGGCATGAGAGGCGAAACTTGAAGACACAGTGAGTCACCCCGTTGGACCTCAGCCGGGATCACACATGCGTGTCAGGGGACTCAAATTTCTCTCTGCTCTGTACTTGTCTGTGAAGACCACAAAAGCTCTGTGAGTACTAATTTTGGAGTCACAAACAAATTTTAGCAAGTAGGTGAATATAGAATCCACAAATAATGAAGATGGTCTACATTCAAGAGCTTAGCACAGTACTGAGATGGGACCCCCAATAAATGCTAGCTGTTGCTGTCCTTAAGTGATTATTGTTAAGGGAAGCCCCCTGCCAAGGCCTAAGACACAGAGAGGCCACCTTCCACAGTTCCTGGGGACCCCAGTGCTACCTACTGTCACCGTCAACCAGAAGAGATGCTTTCTTCTTTAAGACAAACAGTAGGCTAGTCTAGCCCACTGCTCAAGCCTCGTATCCCACAGAGGATAAGCGTTGTGAGTTTTTCCCAAGTGGCACCAACAGCCGTCAGGTAACGGACTCCCGGTGAGCCCACTTTCCAGGTTCTCTAGGGTCACACCCCTCCGAATCCTTAGGTGAACCTCATGGGGCTCTAACTCAGACACCCTTTCCCCGTCCTGGGCCTTATTTCTCTGCAGTTGACCCTCTTGAGGTGTTTACATATTCCATATGCAAATGCATGACCCCCAGAAAGAATTAACGACCCACGTGATCAAACGAATTCCACACAGTTGAGGGCTTCCCATTCCTCTCACTGAAGGTACGCGGCCTGTTTTCTCTTCCTTTCCTTTTCCTTCGTTTTGGTTTTGTTTGGCTTTATTTCTCAAGTTCGCCGTTAGCTCTGTCTGTGGCCTCGCACGCTCTCCCGTTCCGGGAGCTCGCTCTGGACGTGGAGTTCACTCCTCCTCTGGCTGCCCCCAAGGTTTCTCTCTCCTTGTCCTCTCTGACTCCCCCACTTCTGGCCTGCTCACGGTCTCAAATTCCAAACACTCCCTCCTCCAGCCGATCTGCCTGCGGCTCTTTCTATAATTGAGCTTGTTGCTCTCCCCTGGCCGTGTCCTCACTTCCCAGAACGGCCTCCTCCCTGTGCGCTTCCTCCCCTGCGGCCTTCACACAGGGTCATCTTCTCTGGGGCAGGCCCAGACTGTCGCCTTTCCTCAGCGGGGGGGGGGCATCTTCCCCAGTCCCCTTCTTCCCGTGCCCTTTGTTGAGCTCTGGTCACATTCTTGGTTCCCCGCTTCCCCTTCCTCTCTGATCTCTGTCTGAAACCCATCACCTTTGACGCATGAGATTTGTAGGTTTGGATCGTGCAAAAAAAAAATTGGATCGTCTGAAAATAGATGGGTCCTCGAACAGTCTGCGCACCTCCCTGGCGGAACGGCTCGTCATTACACAGGCTCGGAATCAGCGCGGGTCGCATTCGCTCTGAACGGCAGCTCCAGCGGCCCGCTCGCTGCCACCGCCCGCCAAGTGCGCGCCGAAGCCTCCTCCCCAAGAGCTGATACCGTTATTCACAGTTCTGGAGTTTTAAATATGATGGCTAAACGTTAACTTGCTCTGCAGGTGAACACTGTGATCCTTGCTGCTTCGGATTTCCCCGCCCTGCCCCGCTTACCCAGCCCCCCGTTATACTCTGCCAGCTGCCAGCTTGGGCCGCCAAGGGTGGCCTGAAACATCGGTCCAATGACCTCGCCCGTCCTCCTTGTCCCATCTCCTGGTCTCAGCCCTGTCCATTCTTTCCTCGCACGGTCCCTGAGCATTTCTCTGCACCAAGCACTGTTCCAGGCATTGAGGGTAGGCCAATAAAACGATGATCCACGCCCTCTTAGTAGACTCAAACAACATAAATAGCCAATTTTTGTTATGTAGACAAATGAGGTGTGTCTACATAACAGATCATCTACAAAAAGTAGAGTATCTGGTACATTAAATGGTCCTCGGGAGAAAAGGAGGGGCGGAGCCAGGCGGGGGAGCGGGCAGGTGCAGGTCCAGGGGGGTCTCGGTTCAGAGAGTGGCCAGGTAGACGTCACTGAGAAGGGATCAAGGACGCGGAAACTCGAAGGAGGTGAGCGAGGAGGCCACGCGGACACGCGGGGCTCGTCCAGGCCGGGAGGGAACCCAGCGCTGAGGCCCTAAGGTGCGGGGTGAACAGCAAGGAGCCCCACACTGCAGAGCGCAGAGCCGAGGGGAGCGTCTTGGAGCCGACGGACCTCGGGCCACCTCGGGCCGTCAGCCCCGCTGACCTCACTGGCTGGGGCCGTGCCCTCTGCAGCTCTCCCGTTCCAGTCGCATCTGCATCCTTGGCTTCCCCGTGGGGCTGATTTCCGACACTTTCTCCAGGTTACGCCTCCTGCCAAGGTACCGTTTCTAACCTGATGGCTCACCAACATCTTACACTCGGTATGTACTAGATCCGCTTTCTCCCAAGCCAGTTTTTCCGGGTTCCATTAATGAAAATTCTTTTTTTTTTTTTTTTTGGCCATTGTATTTTAAAATCTCATTATTATCATCATCCTCCTTGGCTAACCAGTGTCTAAGTGCTCTTAAATTTATCTCCGTAAAAGGAAGCTTCACGCGGGATCACACGTCCAAGGCAACCGTCATTTTGACTAGAGTTTGCCAAGTCACATTCAGACCTCTGTAAGATCATACAAGCCACTAAAACTCTGATTACCAGTGTTATCTCACGATGAGTCCAGCAAATCAGGAATTATTATTCTTATTATTTTTTAATCTTAGCGTCATTTAAGAGTTTATAATAAAGGGCGATTCCAAGGTGTCAACTAGACAAGGTCACCGTAGTTTAATAAAAACACACAGAACAATGGGTTGTGGGTGGCAAGGTCTTTATTCGGTGCCAGAACATTCGGGTCCTGCTCTTTGCTGGGCCTTCCCTGGCATTCGTTTATCATCACTGAGGCTGCTTTGCAGCTCCTGCCTGGCACTATAATTCAGCAGTTTATCTCAGATCCCCTCAGAAAAGAATTCAAGGAATGAATGAAATTCCCGGAAGTAACCCATCGACCTTCCAGCCCATTGAAAGACTGCACAGCTTGGAAGCCTGTGAAACTCACTGCCAGTTTCCACCGGCGCCGTCCAGTTTTCAAATGAGAAAGCCATCATCCACCGCCATCATGGGGTACAGGCTGCATTTACTTCTTTCCAGGGATCATTATTTTCCTGGCATTCTTTGGGACAAAAGGAGGGGTGATGGCCTGTCCTGCCTGCCTCTCCAATCCTCGCTCTCCTTCCCTCCTTCTTTAACTCTGCCTCTCTCCCGAGAAGCCATTACACAGCCTGCCTTTAGACAGACAGAGACAGACACGGCTGAGACACGGCTGCTCCCTCTTGACAAGTGGGTGCCATTCCGCCCTCATGGGGCACCTCCCTTCTTGCAGTGCATAATGCATTCTCCATTCCTGTTTGCCGACTGTCTACTCTGCTTCCTTTGGGGAGGGGGAGGCACGCTCTAGGGAGGGTCCATGCCCCCTGCGTGCCACACAAGCTCTGGCTCTTTGGCAAAGATTCAAAACCAGCAGCGGGCCTAAGTCGGTGTCAGCAGCGTCTTCGTGCAGGGCAGGTGAAAGCGGCCCAGGTGACAATGGCCCGAAGCCCAATCAGACAAGTGCTGGGCTCGCTTGCAAGGCTGACCCCTCCGCAGACACACTTAAGGTGTTTCTACAGGTCTTAATGTTGGGGTTTAGGAGCTGGAGGAGTCTGATGACAGTTCAGAGACTAATGAAGAAAGGGAAGGGAACAGGGTTTGGACAGAAATAAGGCCAGAGGGTCTGCTCCCTCCCCAGGCAGCTCCTGACTCCCATGGAAAAGACGTCTGGGGCTCACACAGTTGTTCCCAGCTCCCGGAGTCTGTCCTCAGTCTGACGGCGAGACCAGGAATCCCCAGTGCTCTTGACGTTGCTAACACCGCCTTAAAAGAGGCCTGTGAGAAGAGTCCAGTTTACTTGGACTGGGGTCTGTCAGTAAGATCTTGTTAGAGGCCCCAGTTCTGAATTCTAGTGCCTCCAACCGGCTGTGTCTGCTTTGCATCCACTCTCACGAGGCCGAAGGAGCCGTGGTAAGCTGCTGTGAATTTTCAGCTCAGGGAATTCTCTCGAAGCCTCACGGTCTCAAACCTGAGCCGCATCACATGGCAGTTTGACTCAGCCTCTTTACTTAGTAGGTTTCACAGTTGACTTCCCCTTCCTCTGCTGTCCCACTTGGAAATGGTCACTGGGTTTTGGACAGGTATTACCGGTCTGCAATTCCCATAGAAAAGTGACTTGCAAATTTTCTCTAGACTCCATTCTCCGCTCTCAGAAAGGAGGGGTACCCAAAGTATGAAAAGCCAGGCAGGGAGCGAAGGCAGATAGTGTGTTCCCGCGGCATTAATGGGATCCGGTAACTGGCTGTGGGGCAGGCGACACCTGAGGGCAGAGAAGCTTACACATAACAAAGAAACTGCCCAGATGCAAGGGGTCTACATTTTCACAGCGGCAAAACCTTGAGAACGCAAAGCTTGAAAATCTTGCATTGGCCTGACATATAGTGACACGATTGCAATTAGGAAAAGCACAGTGACCAATCTGATTAGCCAATACGGAATTAAACTCAGTAAAAAAATACTCAACTCCAATGGACAAGAAATGTATATTTTATTGTAGACTTTATCATAAATCATCTGGTCGCATTGGCCAACATATTAGATTTATCATGCATATGGGCACATTCTGGAAAGATATGTTTGGTTCTTAGTTCATCATCTCTGCCAAGGAGAATCCTGGGTCATTTACCTTGTGTCATTTGTCTTTGACTAGTTAGCCTTCTAATTGTCCTCATCTTATGAAGAAGAATGATGGGAAGAATACATAGGGAGAATTGTCTGGAAATGGTTTAAAACTTTGACATGATTTCCTGAGCCATCCTCTGGCTCCTTGGTGATCTGCACTGGAGAGTTAAGCGCACAGATCTGCTTAAGAGGCTAACAGCGCCGAGTACCCCCAGGGCCCTGGAGGCTGAAATATGGGTGCACCCAACTCCCACAGTGCTAAGTCTGAGCTCCCCGCCCAGATGGTTGCACTAAAACCCTCTTTTCACAGAAAAGAAAACCATTTTAAAACCTCTCCTATGCACAAGCAAGCACGGGAATCAAATCTGAGTCACTCATTTAAATCCAAAGCACTATTTTTAGTTGACAGTCTCAGCTGTTAGTTGACACTGTCCCGATATCTGGGCTTCTTGGTCAGAGTTCGAGGCGTTTGTTGATCATTAATTGACTAGGTGAAACATGACTTATTAATGGGTTTCGGTTCGAGGCTGTGACTAGGTGGCATAATGGTCTTGCCCTTTTCTGCTGAATGATTGCAGTTCAGTAGCTAAGAAGCCATGACCAAACATGGCTCTCAGCCATGTCTTTCTCATCTCTGCTCTTTCCGAAACATGCAGGGTTTTATCAAAGAGCTTTTTATTTGATGCCACTACGTAAGTGTAATTTGGAGAAAGAAACATTTTTTTTAAACCGAGGCATTTTTAAAAGGGGGCTTTTGTTAAAAATATATAAAGCTGGATTTCCCCTAGTGATATGTTTATATTCATGGATCACCCAGGCTTTCTGTGGCCCAGGCTTCCCACACATTCCCGGAAATTTGGTAAAACCTTCTGAGAGGAAGCCTCTCGAAAGATCTCCTTCTGTTTTTTTTTTTAGCACCTCATTTGTCCTCGGACTATTATTCAGCAAGGTCCTAGAATCCAGGGCCCAGGGAATGACCAGGAAAGGGTCAGGGTTCAGGACTTCTGGGGGTGCTGGGCGGGAGGTGGGTCTTTTGGCCCTTCTCTCTGTGGTTACGTTCATTGTCCTGGTCTAGCTGCTTTTTATGCATCCACCATACTTGTTTGTTTATTTGGTGAGTAAAATCTTTCTCTTGTTAGTTCTCATGTTTCTAGATCCCAGCATAATGGCCTGATGACTGCCAGGAAGTATTTTTCAGCCCAGGTCGACCAGTCAGGTCAGTAACCACAGTCCGGGAACTCGAGAAATCTTCCAAGTCTGAAGCAATTTAATTGACCTTAATAACTTTTCACAATAAGTGGAAAATGTGGAGGCCAGTTCTCCATTACTTAGTAAATTCAAAAAGAGGCAAAAACAATCGATTCCAGTTTTTACCCAAATATGTCAGATGATGGCTTCAGGTTTTCCATGTTATTGTATTATTCAAATGTTTTCCACCAAATGCAAAAGCTTATGGTCTCCCAGAGCTTCATTATCATCAAACATCCGAGCTACCAGAAAAGGAACTTGGCAATGTGTGTCAAAAGGCATAAAATACGCATATCTTGGTGCAAGTGATTTCGTTTCTTGCAAAGCTTTGACATTTATCCTCAGGAAATAAGCAACAACTATATACAAATGTTTAGATAACCACGCAATCATCTTGAAGCGGATCACTTGTCCAACAAGAAATTTAGAAAAACTCATGGTTATTCTATGTTATGGAATACTATGCAGCCATTTGAAAGCTATAGCTTTGAAGGTAAGTGATGGCAACTATTTTATATCACAAAAGAAGAGAGATAGTGTGGAGGCAGAGACAGAGGACTGGTGGAAGGGGTGAGGCTGGGAGGTGGGGGTCGAGGAGAACAGATCGCAAACAGCAGTACGTTGGATATGTGGAATCAAGGGCAGGGCCGAGGTGTGGATGGGCTACCTACCACTTGGAATGTTGTGATGAGCCCATACAGACTCCTCTGAGGTCTTGCTCACTTGCCCGCTTGCTCAGCTGGCCGGTGTTGGAAAGCGATTCAGAGAGCTAGAGCGTCCTGAGAAGCAGTTGTGTGACATTATGAGCAGATGGAGACCACATGTCTTCTGCTCAGACCGAGGAAACTTCTCTCCGCTTCCCCACTGCACTGCCTTCTGGGGCATTCTTAAGTACCTGGTCACACTCTTTTCTAATTAAAGAAAGCATCCCGATGAAGATTGCTTCATCTCAAAGCTTTCCCATAACTACAATACTCTACTCCTTCTTCCCTTCCCAGGCACTCTTCTTGAAGGATTAGAATCAAAATATCAACTTCCCTTTAATCTATCCACACTCCCCAGCCCCCTAAAATCAGTCCCCGACTCCCGCCACGTCTCTGAGACTGCTGTGGCAAAGTCACCACGTGGCAACCTAGTTATAGAATCCAAAAGACTCCTGCATGTTCTCATCTGCTTGGACCCAACACATCACTTAACCATTCCCTGTGGTATTTTCTCTAAAACTCTTCGAAGGCATCTTTCTCACCTGATTCTCCTTTCGTTTTTACCATTCCTTCTTTGTCTCTTTACCCGGCACTGCCTCGTAGGCTGGCTTCTAAAAAAATGTCTCCTTATTTTTCAAGACTTGGCTCCAAGTTCAATACCACTGTGAAGTCTTTGTTCACACACTTGAGTTACCTCCTTGTCTCTTGGAGGTGGATTTACATGGAGGTTCATAAAGCTTGAAACTAAGGATGCTTCATTTGCAAAGGCCCCTTCCAAGGCCCCAGGCATCACACGCCCTTGAGGCCAGAGATCTTTGTAGATTTTGAAGGCGTCATCTATTTTAATTGTAAAAAGCTAAGTGATCCGAACAGACACTTCTCCCTAAAGGACATACAAATGGCCAACAAATATATGGAAAGATGCTCAACATCGCTAGCTATTAAGAAAATGCAAATCAAAACCACAATGAGATACCATCTCATACCTGTTAGAATAGCTATAATCAACAGGACAAGTGATAATAAATGTCGGAGAGGATGCGGAGAAAAAGGAGCCCTCATACACTGCTGGTGGGTCTGCAAATTGGTACGGCCACTATGGAAAACAGTATGGAGGTTCCTCAAAAAACTAAGAATTGATCTACCATATGATCCAGCAATCCCTCTACTGGGTATTTACCCCAAAGACTTGAAAACCCATAACCGAAAAGATATTTGCACACCGATGTTCATAGCAGCATTATTCACAGTGGCCAGGACATGGAAGCAACCAAAGTGTCCTACAATAGATGCTTGGATAAAGAAGCAGTGGTACATATATACAATGGAATATTACTCAGCCATAAGAAGAGATGAAATACTGCCATTTTTGACAACATGGATGGACTCTGAGATAATCATGCTAAGTGAAGTAAGCCAGATGGAAAAAGTTGAAAATCACATGATATCACTTATATGTGGGATATAAACCTAAAAGCGACAAATGAGCAGGACAAACAAACAGAGACTCATGGACATGGACAATACACTAGTGGTTACCAGAGGGTAGTGGGGAGGTAGACGAGGTAAAGGGGGTCAAATATGTGGTGACGGAAAGAAATCTAACTATGGGAGGTGAACACACAGTATAAATATATATATGCTTTACTGTTAAAGTATACAGTTGAAACTTACTGGATTTCGTTAACCAATGTCACCATTAAATAAACAAACAAACAAGTAAATTTAAAAAAGCTACGTGCCCTGTCTCTTTCCACTCCGCCCCACCCCGCCTGGCACAGGTGTCCTCAGTCGGGTAGCCTGGAGTGGCCAAGAGCATTGGGGGATCCAGTTCAGGGAGAGGCGAGTTAAACATTTATTTGGATCTCGTCGGGTACACTCATGTGGTTCGTAAACGCTTCCATGTCTAGTTAAGGGAAACTAGCTGTCCTGCTGTGGTGTGGTTGCCAGGGACTCCTGCTGCCCGCAGGCTGACTCACCCGGCGCGGTGACACTCCTTGCCAGGAGGCCAGAGGCTTCGTCATAGTAACGGCCTGTCATCTGGGCACTGGGCCCATAAGGGCAGTTAGGGAAAACAGGTGCTGAGATGTCACATACTTTCTTCTAATCTTTAAATATGTAAAATTGAAATGGAATGATTGGACCTTTAATCACACTGAATCGAATTGATCAACACTAAAAAAAAAAAATTTAGTGAACTATGCTTGAGGAAAGACTGAATGACGATTCTGTCTCTCTGTGAAAAACAATCATAAAAAATCATCGTCATGTGAAGAGGTGATCGGAGCATAGAGAAACTATACAGGGAAAGCGTTATAGAAGTTTGTTATGCAGCGAGTTAATAAAAATACTATGTCAAGTGTTTTCTCCCTGGATTTCGTGATATTTGTGGGACTCGTCGGAGTTTTGAAATTTGGAATCGGTTGTCATTTCTCTTCTCACTGTAAATAAAATTTCTCTTTTATACATAACTGTATATTTGTAATTTAGTATTTTTTTTTTCCTTGAAGAGAGCCTTGCAAATCGCATAAACTTCAGGCTCTGTGGGCCCAAGGTCACCTGGCCTGTCCCGCAGACCCAGCTCGCAGCCTCAGGTATATATGTACCTTGTAGCCCCATGGCTCAGCCCGGGTCCTACGTGAGGCTCAGTAAATGTCTGCTGAAAAATATTTCATCCCGAAATCTTATGAAGTTACACTCAGGGTTTACTTTAACTTAATACAGTCAGAGGACAAGAACTCACAGCGGCCTCGAACACACCAACCCAGAGCGGTTGCATTCAGCTTCCGTGCCCTTGTGTTCACATAGTGCGTCTACATTCTGTGTCTCGTTGAATCTTTACAATGTTCCCCACACTTAACAAGAGAGAGGCGGAATAAAGGAGGGAAATGTAGGAATTCCTGTCATGACTACAGGTGGCTCAGAATACAGAGTGCACAGCATGAAGAAGAAATTAAAGAAGGATAATGACCAATATCTGCTTAGGACTCCTTGAAAAACTGAGGTCCTCAAATTCCCTTTTCTGCAGAGACCACCCAGCTTTAAGGAGCAGAGTTGGGGCTGAAAACTCATCCGCAAACACCAGCTCCTTCACTTTGATGTTTGCCTCTGTCTCAGAGGCCTCGCTATTTCAGGGGACGAACTTTACCCAAAGGCCTCATCATAGGCCAGGTGCTGAGTCTGCAGAGCACACGCCCAGGTCCGGCTTTCTGTGCTTTCAATCTCCCTCGTTCCCATTCTGCAGATGCTCTTTCCTGTGGGACTCTCCTTAGTTTGATCTAATGTGGATCCCTTCCCTTATCCTTGGTACTTAATTTGCTCCTCTTCTGAGTTTTATGATCAGAACCCTATGACCTTACCTCACTCTTGACCTCCATTCTAGCTCAAGTTCTTTCTTTCTTTGATGACCGGTCTTTCCCTGTCTAGATTTTCATAACCATGGAGACTCGTCCTTTTCTTTTATCCTTTGTAGATGTTCACCTGGCATCTTCATCACTGGACGCTTGTGTTTTAATCCAGTTTATCCCCATCCTCCAATCCTGTCAGTCACTTATAAATAACTATGAAAGTAGCATCCCCACTTTCATGTCTATAGACTACACCTCCTTACAGAGAGAGAGGGATGGGGGTGGGGGTCAGGAGAGAGAGAGACAGAAGAGAGAGAAAGACAGAGAGAAAAAGAGAGTGAGAGAGAGAAAGAGAAAGAGAGAGAGAGAGAGAGAGAGAGAGTGCCAAACCAGAATTTATAAACAATGGGAGGAACTGGCTAACCCAGTTAGGGAGGTCAACAAAAGTTAGTGTAAGATAACCAGGATAAATAAAAGAAAGAGGGGAACATAGAGACACTAGTCACAAAGAAGACAGAACTCGCATTCACTGTCCTAAATAAAATAAAAAAGGAAGATTTGGAAAACAAAGTAGAGGGTGGGCTTTTAGAGAAAATTGAAAAATAAGTCTAAAGCCTTGAATCATAGGACAGATATTTGAAACAAGGGGCAAAATAAAGAAAATATAGAATTTTTATGTCGCACTGGTAAGAGAAAGGTCCCCTTCTGTCTCAGAAGAATGACCAGGACTAAGTTGAAGATGCAATTCCTGAGCCTCCAGGGTCCATGGTGAACACAGAAGGAGGAAAACACCCGATCACCAAGAAAGACAGCAGCTGTTGCAGGCAGATTACATTCCCGACTTGTGGAAAAATAAAGATCTAAATAGTTCTTTATGTGCTGCATTTCGAAATGTGATATTTAAAAGAATAATAGTTAGATTTAAATAGAAATGCATTCGCACAAGAAATGTATAAGGTTAAAAGGGGGACACAATAAATTTATTTATATGAGAATTTTCCAGAGGTACATGCAAAGCACATTCAAGTTTGAAGATGTGGTGACAAATTATTTAAAAGATAATAAGAATATTTGCTTTTGTTTATTGGTTTTACTCAAAGGACCAGTTACTCATCATTGTACGTTTTTAAGCCTCATTAATTAAAAACCAGTTAACAATAGTCTTAACCTGGATTCTTTTCCAGTTCCCTTGGCTATGAGTGTTTCTTGAAAGGGAAATATAACCAAGTTTTTTTCTACCTTTTCAGAGGGTCTGACGTGCACAAACACACAAGAAGCGAAACAGGTTTCTTCTACTGATGGGGACATAAATTTAGGCTCAAAGAACAGTCCCAGGAGAGCGTCAGATCCTGAAAAAAGGGTAGGTAGGAATTAAAATCTGCATTATCTGATCGTGGCCAAATTTGGGGGATGGCATTTTGCACATAGTAAGAACGCTTCTCTGTGTTTACATTAGAACACTTCTACGCAATATGCAAAATAACACACACTTCGCCAACGAATGAAAGCTTCCATTTGGGAAAATGAGTCTCCAGGTTTTACCCTCACAGGTCCTGTGAGTCTTGGGGTAGATAAAGGCCGGTGACGATATCCACACTGTTTTTCATCCCGCTTCTCATCCTGCATGAGGACCACAGAATTGCCAGGGACTGGACACCACGTGCTGACCAAACAGTGACCAGCACTGATGTCTCTCAATTCATGGGGAAGGCCCCAAAAGAAATCTGAGCAGGAGAGAAATAGCAAGAAGAGTATGACAAAAGTTGCATTTTTTTTCTATTATACCCCAGGTCATGCTGGGTCCCCAGAAAGGTTCAATTTTCTCGGTTGTTAAAAATAAATGCACACTCACTCTGTGACACCTCCGTGTCTCATCCTTAGGTATGTGTGGTACTCCCGATTCGGGCATCATTTCCTGGTAGGAGAAACACAGATTGTATCATCCCTGAAATCCTTTCCCAGGAGGGGATCCGATCTCACAAACAGAGATTGTGTTTCCTGGGGATGCACTGAATAGCCCCACTGTTTTCTCGGAAAGCTCTTTATGTGTTCACTTTGTGCTTAACCAACCACATCCCCAAATAACTCAAGCAAAGAGTCACAGTGAAGAGTTTACATGTGAATTGTTCTGGACAATTTTCTGGCAAGAGGTGAAGCGTTCCAACTCAGGGGCTATTTCTCACACAAGAAGAGTAGGCGTACCTTGGCTGACCAGTCTTTCAGCATGCTCCGCCCCGACTTCTTTAGCTGCGGTGAAGGGTGTTACAGCCGTGAACCAAATCCCAGCTGTGTGCTGTGATCAGGGCACCTCGACCTATGAGGGTTAGTCAGCGCAGGTCTCAAGGGAGGAATTTATGCATCTTTAGAATCATCTCATTGATGAATTGAAGCCAAAGTGTTTAAATCAAGGGTGATGTCTCATATGCTAAGCTGAATTAGTTCTGAGCGTCTTACAAAACTGAGATTATTACAATTCAATGTATCAGTGAAACTTCATCTATATGAGCAAGAGTCGAGACTGAGGTCACCGTGGCATTTACAAGCACGGCTGTATAATTTTTTCACATTTGTCCTATGGAAAGAGAGGTCGCTGTCTCCTCTCCACACTTCTAGGCTCTGACTGAGATAGATAGGTAGATAGATAGATAGATAGATAGATAGATAGATAGATAGATAGATAGATAGATAGAAAGAAAGATAGATAGATAGATAGATAGATATCTCGAAGTACTAAAATAGCCTAGAAATATATATATATCTGTTTTTATGCCATTACCGTATTATTTTGATGATCGTAGTTTTGTAGCGTAGTTTGAAATTAGGGAGCGTTATACCTCATTCTTTCTTTCTTGAGATTTCTTTGGCTATTGACCTTTTGTGGTTCCATATAAATTTTAGGATTAGTTTTTCTAGTTCTGAGAAGAAGGCTATTGCTATTTTGTAGGAACTGCACCGAATCTGTATATCGCTTTGGGTGGTAAGGTCGTTTTAACAATATTAATCCTTCCAATCGACGAGCGTGGTATATCCTTCCATTTATTTGTATCCTCTTCAATGTCTTCAGTGTCTTACAGTTTTCAGGGTTCAGGTCTTTCACTGCTTTAAATTTATTCCTAAGTATTTTATGCTTTTTGATGCAGTTGTAAATGAGATTGTTTTAATTTCTCCTACTGATAGTTTATTAGTGGTGTAGAGAAATGCAACAGATCTCTGTGTATTGATTTTGTATCCTGCACATTAGTGAATTCATTGATCAGTTCTGATCGTTTTTTCAGTGGAGTCTTTAGGGTCTCCTATATGCAGTGTCACGACATCTGCAAATAGTAGCTATACTTCTTCTTTTCTGATTTTGATGCCTTCGATTTCTCGTTTTCTGCTGTGCCTAGGACTCCCAGTACTATGTTAAATAGAAGTGGTGATTGTGGATGTACTTGTCTTGTTCGTGATCTTAGAGGAAAGTCAGCTTTTCAGGATTGAAGATGTTAGCTGTGGGCTTGTCATATAGAGCCTTTACTACATTAAGGTATGTCCTCTATACCCACTTTGTTGAGAGTTTCTATCATAAAAGGATGTTTTTATGTCAAGGATATTGAACTTTTTCTGAGATATGATTTTTACCCTTCATTCTTTGATGTATCACATTAATTGGTTTATGGATGTTGAAGCATCCTTGTATTCCTGCAATAAATCTCACTTGGTCATAGAGTATAATCCTATAATGTATTGTTGAATTCAGTTTGCTAATATTTTGTTGAGAAATTTTGCATGCATGTTCATCAAGAATATTGGCCTGTAGTTTGCTTTTTTCCTAAGATGTTTGTTTGGTGTTGGTATCAGGACAATGCTCATTTTGTAAAATGAGTTTGGAAGAGTTCCTCTTTCTTCAATTTTTTAAATAGTTTAAGAAGGATAGGTATTAATTCTTTACATATTTGGCAGAATTCTCCTGTGAGACCATTTGATTTTGGACTTTTATTTGTAGGGAGTTTTTTGATGACTGCTTCAATTTCAAAGGTAGTAATTGGTCTGTTCAGATTTTCTGTCTTCTTGTTTTAGTCTTAGAAGATTATATGCTTCTAGAAATTTATCCATTTCTTATAGATTGTTGAACTTGTAGGCCTATAACTGTTCTAAGTATTCATGAATGATTCATTGCATTTCTGTTCTTCTTTTTCTATTCCTTTAAGTATAAGGTTAGATTGTTTTTGAGACATTTCTTGTTTCTTGGGGTAAGCCTGTGTTGCTATGAATTTCCCTCTTGGGACTGCTTTCACTGCGTCCCATAGATTTTGGGTCATTGTGTTTTCATTTGTCTCAAGGTATCTTTTGGTTTCTTCCTTGATCTTGTTGTTAACCTATTCATTGTTTAGTAGCATCTTATTTAGCATGCATTTGTTTGTTTGGGGTTTTTTTCTTGTATTGATTTCTAGTTTCATACCATTGTAATTGGAGAAGACTCTTGATATGATTTCAGTCTTCTTAAATTTATTGAGACTTTTTTTGTGGCCTAATGTGTAGTCTTTTCTGGAAAATGTTCCATGCGTGTTTGATAAGAATGTATATTCTGCTGCTTTGGGGTGAAATGCTCTAAAAATGCCAATTAAGTCTATCTGGTCTAGTTTGTCATTGAATATTGCTGTTTTCTAGTTGCTTTTCTGTCTGGAAGTTCAGTCCGTTAATGTCAATAGAGTGTTAAAGTCCCCCACTGTGAGTGTACTATGGTCATTCTCTCTCTGTATGTCGGTCAATAGTTGCTTTATTTAGCTCCTCCTATGTTGGGTGCATCAATGTTTACAAGGGTTATATCTTCTTGGAGTGATCCCTTTATCGTTATGAATGTCTTGTTTTGTCTCTAATTGCCTTTGTTTGAATGTCTATTTTGTCTGATGTAAATATTGCTACTCCTGCTGTTTTGTTTCCATTTTCATGAAATATCTTTCCCATCCCTTTACTTGCAATCCGTACATGACGTGAGTCTCTGGTAGGCAATGTGTCTTGTTTTCTTTTGCCAAGAATTATAATCCCATTATTTTCTTTTTCCTCCCCAATTTAACTATTTTTAAAAATGACAGTTGACATTCAGTGTTCTTTTATATTAGTTTTAGATGTACAACATAGAAGTTAAACATGTATAAAATCTGTGCAATAATCCCCATGATTAGTCTGGTACCCAGCTGGCACTATACATAGTTGTTACAGTATTATCGACTGTATTCTCTAAGGTAGACTTTACGTCTCCATGACTACTTTGTAATTACCACTTTGTATTTCTTAATCCCTTTACCTTTTTCACCTAGACCTCCAAACCCCCTCTTCTCTGGCAAGCATCAGTTGGTTCTCTGCTATCTATGAGTCCGTTTCTGTTTTGTTCATTTATTTTGTTATTTAGATTCAACAAATAATAAATGAGCTCATATGTAGTATTTGTCTTTCTCAGGCTGACTATTTCATTTAGCATAATACCCCCTAGATCCACTCGTGTTGTTGCGAATGGTGAGATTTTGTTCTTTTTTATGGCCAAATAAAGTTCCATTGTATATATGTTCCACGTCATCTTTTCCAGTTGTTTATCCATTTCCATTGAGGTTGCTTCCGTGTCTTGGCTATTATAGATAGTGCTGCAGTGAACATAAGGGCGCATCTATCTTTTTATATTAGTGTTTTGGATGTCTTTGGATAAATATCTAGAAGTAGAATTGCCAGGTCATGAGATAGTTCTATTTTCAGTTGTTTAAGGAACCTCTGAACTATTTTCCATAGTGGTTACACCAATTTACATTTCCACCAATGGGGCATGAGGGTTCCCTTTTCTCTGCGTCCTAGCCAACACTTGTTGTTTGTTGATTTATTGATGATAGCCATTCGACAGGTGTGAGATGATATCTCATTGTGGTTTTAATTGGCATTTGTCTTATTGGTGACCTTGAGCATCTTTTCATATGTCTATTGGCCATCTGTGTGTCCTCTTTGGAGAAACGTCTGTTCAAGTCCTCTGCTCCTTTTTAAACTTGTTTCTCTGGTGTTAAATGGTATGTGTTCTTTAGATATTTGGGGTATTAACCCCTTATTGGGTGTGTAATTTGTGACTATCCTCTCTCAGTTGGCAGGCCGTCTTTCATTTTGTTGATGGTTTCTTCGCTGCGTAGAGCTTTTTAGTTTGATGGAGTCCCATTGTTTTTTTTTTTCTTTCGTTGCCTTTGCCCATAGAGATATATCCAGAAAGATATTGCTAAAACTAATGCTAAAGAGTTTGCAGCCTGTGTTTTATTCTAGGAGTTTTGTGGTTTCAGGTCTTAAATTTAAGTCTTTAATCCACCTTGAATTTATTTTTGTATATACTGTAAGAAGTTGGTTCAATTTGTTTGGGTTTTTTTTTTTTTTTTTTGCATGTGTCTCTCCACTTTTCCTAACATCTCTTATCGAAGAGCCTGTCTTTACCATCTCTTTACAATATACATTATATATTCTCGTCTCCTTTGTCAGATTGATTGACCATATCGGTGTGGGTTTATTTCTGGGCTATTTTATTTCATTGAGATATTATGGGCTATTTTATTACACTGAGATATATATAGACTATTAGAATTCAGAGGAGGAGACACGGTGTTAGTTTTCATATCCAGACCTTAAAGATTCTGGGCTTTCACTTCCTGTCTCTTGGGATGCTGACACTTGAGATCTAACCTCCATGCTGTAAGGAAGCCCAAGCAGCACGTGAAGAGATCCACAGGAGAGGAACCAAGGGCCCAAATGCATAATCTGGGCTAAGCTCCCAGCTAATAGGAAGTACCAGCTTCTCAGCCAAGCAAATGAGCTATCGTGGAAGTGAGTCCACAAGCCCCCAATCAAGCTGTCCCCCTGACCCCACTTTAGCAGATGAGTCATTGTCCTGCTTAGCCCTGACAAAATTGCAGATTCATGATCAAAATAAATTATTGTTTTCAGTGACTAAATTTTAGAGTGAATTATCATGTAGCAACCTAGAATCGACACAGTCAATTTGCCACAGGATGTATTTAGGCATTCTGAAGATTAAAAGTGATTTTTTTTCTTTAATCTAATTTTGAGTTTGAAATCTAAGAAAGTAGATTGAGTTTAAGAGAGGACATACTTTGCAGCAAATATAAATTTGATGCGTTTTGCAATAAGCTCCATTAAATCAATTTCTTGTGTGTTTAAAATTGAAAGCAGCAATATTAACAGCAAACACGTGGCACTATCAGCAAATTCAAATGATAATATTATTCCTAACTTGAGTTTCTCGTTGTTGTTCCCTTTGACATTTTTGCCTTCAATTGCATGACTCTCGGTGATGGGCTATTTTAGCACTTTAATTTTTCTGGAACATTAGATTACATGGAGAAAATTGCGATTATATGACCATTAAGATGTTCAGCATAGGGCAGAATACATCAGCACAAACCTTATGAAATGTAAAGTAAGTGAAACACTAAAGAACCTGATATATTTATTACAACACACCTCCAGTACATACAATGAAGTTATATTATTTATGCATCCTTCCACTTGACAAACATGTAACGAGCTCCCCCTGCACGTACCAAGCATCTGCTGGGGGCTAACCCTAAGAAGGCATCGTGAATAACAATGCATAACAATGACTAGCTCTGAAAAGGAAAACTGCTCCTTTTTCTTCTCAGTCAGGTTCAAATACCTCCCACTCTTTTCTGTGAAGGATTTCTACTGATATATCTGGGAACACTAGGGTTTATGGTCCCCTGTCTGTCTCCAATGGGGCAGACATCGCCCAGGGAGACCCACACACTTCAGGGGCTGAATATCCTGGAAAAGGCAATACATTGGCTCGGATTTCTTTATATTTAGCCGACATGGTGGTATCAGTTATTTTCGCTCCCTTGCTGTTCTTCCCCTAATTGTGGTGACAGGACCGCGATATTTCCTTCAGTTCAGTGCCCACATTTGCTGCTGCCCTGGGTCACATAAGGTGACACATTCCATTCTCCTCCTGGCTACGATCACTGGTTCGGATCTGGGAAGGAGTCGCAAGCCAGGAAAATCGGGGCCTTCTTTGTAGCTAAGATCTGGGGTTGCAAGCCCAGTGGGTCTGAGTCTGGATCTCACTGCAACCAGGAGGGGAGTGTCTGACCTGGGGTGAACCTAACGCAGAGGGAAACGGCGGACATGGAGAGATCCATCAGGCACTGGGCTGGGAGCAGGCCACATGAGCCAGTAAGTCTCATCTTTTTGCTGAAGCTCATTTGAATAAGGTTTCTGTCATTTGCAACCAAAAGATTCCTAAAATAGCTGATCTATCGGGTGAACCTATTTTTTTGGCCAAGAAATGGTATATATAGAGGCAAAATTTGAAAGAAGAGGTGGAGAAGAGCCCAGAGGCCAGGGCCCCCTCAGCGAGGATGTTCCAAGCAGCTAACGATGAAGACGAGAGTCCCAAAGGTGCCTGTGGTTTGGGAGTCGAGATGAAGCCGCGGAAACCAGGGTCCAGGGAAACTTCGAGACGGTCTCTATCTGTACATATGGACTCGATACTTCGCAACGCTAGAACGTAAGTGTTATAAGATTTTAGAAGTTTTCTACAACATAATTTAAAGTTTCCGAAGAACACCCATAACGCCATGTCAACCAACCTTCACGACCGCCCGCGGACTTCATCATTATCCCACATCGGAGGCGACCGAGACCCAGAGACAGAAGCACATGGATTTGGATCCAAGTTAACTGACCCCAAAGTCAGTGTTCTTTCCACTGTTCCACTCTTGTTTGAGAAAACATCGATTATCTTTTTTGTGCTCTCGCACTTGAAGCATTTTTATTGGGGGAGAAAAAGGAAATAGTAAGGATTCTGATATCAAAGTGTTTCAGAAACTTGTCTCAAACGAAGATTGTAGGAATGCAAAGCTGCCTCTTTGAGATGGCAAATTGAAAAGAAAAAAAACCTCTCTTTTTTATTAGATCGGGATAGTCAGATAATATTTTTAAACCGTTACTAGATTTTTCTGACTCTCCGAACAGTAACCCCCGCCTCGCCATTCCCCACCAGCCCCGTGAGAAGCGGGGGACGGTTAGGGGAATTACAGGACAGTTGACAAGCCCCCTCTGATATTCCAGAGAGAGTTTTGCAGCAAGACAATCAGCCGGAGAGGTTGGCATCGTCAAAGGTAAAGGACTTCTGAAATTAATTTTGTCCCATTTAATTAAGAATCTGACCAAGAGGAGAAAATCGTAGTTCTGTATAAGAGAAGGCCCAAGAAGAACGGAGGAAGCAGTCACAGAAAATCCATCCGCTTGCTGTCCCAAAGAGACCGTGGGGGGCAGGCGGGGTGCAGAGGGGCGTATGGGAAGGAGATAGTGGGAAGTCATAACCTGATATTCCCACCCTGAGAATTCGATCCGGAGCTGGGAAGCCTCCCTGGACAGGCTGAGCGGAGCATCGGGGCAGACGGGCTCGTGCTGACTGCCCTGTTCCCTCAAGGGCTGAGACTCAGCCTGGGGAGGAGGATGGAGAGCACGATCAGGCAGAAAAAGTGTTCGGATGCAGGTCCTAAACCTCTGACAGCTTCTGCGTAGCACTGATAGTAGGTTGGGAACTTTAGGGCCCGATAATTATGGGGCGGGGATTATATACTAGAAGCTGTAGGGTATACGGCCTAGCCCAGGGACCCCGTGGCAAATGTGGGAGACTCAAGCGATTCACGTCAGGGAGAGCCAAGAGAAGAGAGAAGGTTGGCAGAGATAGGCCCAGCTCCAGAACCAGTCAATAAAGAAAAATCATTTGGTCATCAGCCGCAGACGCCAGCAACGAAACGGGTCCGCTCCCTTCAGCAGGTGACAGCCAGGGCCCACTCGGGTGCAGCAGGAGGCCAGCAGTTCCTTTCTCCCCAAGTCCTGAGGTCATGTGAGGTGTCCCTCCATAACCCAAACGCCACCAAGAAAAGGGGAGGAATTCGAAAGTCTGAGCAGTTATCCCAAAGGGTTGATTGAGACCTAAAGAGAATGGTAAAATGATTGGACCAAATTGGACCGAAATTGGTGTGTGAGTGGTGGTGGTGTTGGGGGCGGGGACACCTCGGTAAGGTGGAACCTCCTGAGGACTCTGGACCCCATTATCAGCATGAGTGCTAATTCCCCACCTAAGTCTTAGCGCGCTTTTATTCTTTCCACCTCAGAGTGATTTGATCTCTTCCTTTGGAACACTCTTCCCCTGGCTCGCTTAATAATATATATCATCTGGAGAATTTATTAAAGACACGGCTCTTTATATTTTCCACACAGTACTGCCAGACCCTCTAAGGGAGGGTCTGAGAATCCATAATTTTTACAAGCACCTCTGGGGCCCCTCGTGATCACTTTGACAAATGCTGTTGTCGATTCTAGTGGAATCTAACCTGTGAAATGTGTCACACGGCCTCTAAGTGTGTGGCCTGGCGGGCCGATGGTTCTGGCTGCGTCTGCCGCTACCATGCATTGTGAATCTTCTTAAACCGCGACTCTTCCTAATTATACTTCTTTCTCCTTTGATGTTTAGGGGCTCAAATGTCCACTTCGTTATCGTGCCTACACACAGCCAAATTAAATTCTGTCAATTTGGTTAAAGATGTTAAGCCCTTTGTTTTGAGCCCTGCCGACCGACCAATCAACAGCTTGGATGGCGACATCCCAAGTTTTCCTCTGGCCATGGGGATTGGTGTGGGGCGAAGCTGATGAGGTGGGTTCTCTGATGAAGTGAAAGATGCCCCGTCTCCACCCTAGGTGCAAATGGGGCAGAAGAATTAATGAATCTCAGTTCATATCATCATAACTGAATGACTATCAGTTTGCTGGGGGTATTCATCACAGAAACCTTCATTTTTGACAAGCTCGCCCAGAAAGTTTGCAGATGACACACAGCACCAGAGAGCAAGAACCTATGCTTATATCAGCCACAGTCCAGATTCTGGAGTAAAGAAAGGTGTTTTCGTCAGGAATCACGGTAATTTCCAGAAAAGAAAAAATATGACAACAAAAAGCGCATGGCTTGAAGCCTGTGAGTCTGAACCTGCAGCTCAGCTAGGAAAATGCCTCTTCCAGGACCGAGTGATCAGGACGAAACCTTAGAGAGCAGAGCAGAGGCTGCTGGTCAAATGGCAGCCACCCGGACCCAGAGGGTGGCCCAAGAGGGACTCGTGAAATACCGACGGGAGAAGAGGGACAGAGGACGGGTCAGACACGGTCTCCATCCTCCCAGCGTCGACAGACCTCTGCCCCTGCGAGAGAAGCAGCCCGTGCCTGGTGACGGTCCTACAGGGGCGCAGGATCCGGGAGGGCTCTGAGAAGGCGGCGTTGGAGCTTCATTCTGCAAAACGAGTAGACTTTTGTAGACTTTTGTTCCTGGTTTTATTTTGTTTTCCTATTCCACCATGTTCCAAAAAGGTTTGGAAGCAATTCTGAGTTG
Organism: Pteropus medius; assembly: GCF_902729225.1. Lineage (NCBI taxonomy): Eukaryota > Metazoa > Chordata > Mammalia > Chiroptera > Pteropodidae > Pteropus > Pteropus medius. The sequence goes on along the minus strand of NW_024347788.1, from coordinate 8,853,355 downwards.
GGCTGTTCCCAGCTGAGCAGTGGTTTGCGGGCGGAGGAAGCAGCAGGAAGCGAGGCACAGAATGCGGATGAATGAACGCAGCAGGGCGGGGTGGCGGGAGAGGTGGCACCCACACCCTCCGAGGCACCCGCATCGCCCCCGCTGGAGAGGGGCGAGGAGGGCGGGGCCAAGGCTGGTCAAGAGCTGGAGAAGAGCGACCTACACAGAGACATCTGAAAAAGCAAAATCTGTAGGCCTAGGCGCAAGTCGAATGCGGTGGGTCAAATTAAAAAGGGAAGACTTGAGAAAAAAGCTGAAATTTCTAGTTTGCGAGCAGACCAGATGAAAACATAATTAGCCACGATAGAAAATTTGTATAAGGTTCAGGCAGAGAGACACCCGGGCAGGAGGGAAGCAGTCCATTTAGAACCGGTCTGTCTGGAATTTTTAAAATACAAGTTGTGGGTGATATGGGTCAATGGGTGAAACTTCCATTTGTAATCTAAACAAGTCCTGGGATGTAACATACAGCACGGAGACTGTAGTGAATACTGTTTTGCGTATTTGAAAGTTCAAGTAGGGTAGATCTTAAAACTTCTCATCACGAGAAAAAAAATATTTGTAACTACACAAGGTGGCGTTCATTAACTAGACTTATGTAGTGATCGTTTTGCAATATATACAAATATCAGATCATTCTGTTGTACACCTGAGACTAACATAATGTTATGTGTCAATTATACTTCAATAAAAATTAATTAAGGGGAAAATTCCGAAACAAAAGGTGTTTTAAATATCTTCGGATAGCTCGAGTTATTAAATAAAGTGTTTTGATATCTAAGGACCAAGGGGGGGCGGGATAGATTCTTCAAAGAAACACGGACCACAAATAGATGGTCTACAAAAGCCTACCTTGATTATCTCACTCGAGGAGAATAATTTTGACAAAACGATGTGTAAGCAGGCTATTCTGCTAGAAATAGTTAATATATCAGGTGTTATTTTTATTTTCAATTGCAAATGAAGGGGAACAGATGATCCTTTCTGGAATAGACTGTTGTAAAAAATATGGATTATGAGGTTATTTATTTGTAGTAAATATCAGATACTGCACAAATAGAATACGTCATAGTGCTGACTCAGGCAAGTATGAGAGAATTCTGAAGCCAAACGAAGGATAAAAATAGATGATAGATAGATGATAGGTAGATAGATAGATGATAGATAGATAGATAAACAGACAGACAGACAGACAGACAAATTAACTAGAACTATCTCTGGAACGCTACTAGTCAGAGCCGGGAGCTGAAGCTCCAACCTCAAGAAGGGAGTAGAGCAAGATGAATACAGATTAGAGCATAAAATCTTCAAAAATAAGATGAGCATAAGCTGAGAGCACAACCTGCAACATTCTTGAGACCTAGGCACTGATCACCCATCGTTTTATCCTGTGCTTCCTTGAGTTTGGGTATTTGTTGGGTTGTGTTTGTTTTTGCTTAGCAGAAAATCCCCCGAGAAATGGTAAGGTGCCAACAGGCCGGAGGACAGCAGTTGCAGCCCCGAATTCTCTCTTCAGAATGGGGCAGGGGAGGGGACAAGCCAGTGGGAAATAAGAAACAAGACAGCTAATTAACAGAGCCCAAGAGTCAGCTGAGGGGACTGGTCCAGCCAGCAAGACTTCTATAGCTTTAACCAGTGACAGACTGTGCCTGGGGACCTGGAATGCATAGGTCAAGCCCCTATCCCAAAATAAGGCACAAAAACAAATCGAATCTGTGTGCCTTAGCATTACCTCTGAACATATACATCGCCTTAGAGAAAAACAGCAGCATTTTGTGCAAGAAACTTGGTGAGCCCACGGCATGGACAACGTGCCGAGAGAGTCAGCTGATGTTTGATCTCACCGAGACTCAGCCTCTTTGAGTTTCCTTCCCTGGATAACGAGCACATGTCACTGAGGCCTCTGATAACGCAAATCTTGTCCCTGTTTTGTTCTCCAGCTGTCACTTGAACGTACTGGTAAAATTTCAACAGACAATAGTGAGATCGGCAAGTCAGACAGAAGCTCTTTTAGTGATTTCGGCAAGGTGTCTGGATCTACTTAGACATCGGGGGCCCGGGTCTGGCCGACAAGACAGAGAGGAGCATCAGCAGCTACGGGCAAGGGAGGCAGGCACATGGGACACGGTGGCTCTGGAGTCACCGAGCAGGGCTGCCGTGGTGCAAGGCTGGTGTCAGGCCAGGCGAGGCAAGAGGCAGCCTCTCCCCGGAGCTTTTCTCGACCTCCAGAGAATTACACTTTTTATAGCTTTTTAACTGTGTTATTTATAAATCAGTGGAAACGGAGTCCCCAACCCGGGAGCCATGAACTGATACCGGTCCATGGCCTGTTAGGAACCGGGCCGCACAGCAGGAAGTGAGTGCCAGGCAAGAGAGCGAAGCTTCATCTGTGTCTGCAGCCGCTCCCCAGCACCAGCATCACCGCCTCAGCTCCACCTCAGATCATCAGGCATTAGATTCTCATAGGAGCTCCAGTCCTGCCAAAAAGGTTGGGGACCGCTGGTAGAACAAAAATTTATACATGAGGAAAATATATGAACCATCGCTAGGAAATGCTAGATTGTTCAGAGAAGTTTTGGTGCGGCCAAAGGAACCCAATATCTCTAAAAGAAAATTTTTTTCTTTAAGTACATGAAACAATATTGAACTAAAACTGACATCGTCATTGTTATTAATAATGATGACACTGAACGCAGCTCATCAGGCAGGACGTCCTGTGCTCTGCTCTTTCGGATTTACTTGTTAGTAACTTGATCTTTGCTGAATGTTAACATACTATTTCCTCTTTCGAAAAGGGATTTTTAATTCTTTAATTTTTAAAGATATTTATGCCAGGCTACTTCTGGACTGGACATTTTGAAAAGCTGAGAGTTCCAATATTGCAGGACAATATTTTTAACATCTTCACTTGTGTAAGAGCCCATTTTCACAATTAACCACTTCGTTTCACCTAGACAATTATACCACATCCACATGGTTAATTCTCTTCTCTTCTGAATTGACTTACATTTCATTTGAAAAAGTAAAATAAAGCAAAATGATCGGACTCCCTCAGTTTGGACCCTGGGGCTCCGTAAGAGCTTCCTCTCACCGCCATAATCAATTACCACAAACCGGGTGGCTTAACGCGACTGACACGTACTTTCTCACAGTTCTAAGTCCTAAGTCCGGGTGTCAGCAGGGCCATGCTCCCCCCGAAGGCTCTAGAGAAGAACCTTTCCCTGCCACGTTCAGCCTCTGGTGGCCCCACACATCTCCAGGCCTATCTCTACCTCTGTCTTTACATGGCCATCTCCCATCTGTCTGTGTGTCCACTCTGTCCCTTGTAAAGACACTTGCATTGTCCACTCTAATCCACGATTACCTTATCTCAAGACCTTCAATGTAATTACATCTGTAAAGACCCTTTTCTGAATAAGGTCACTTACACAGGTACCAAGGGTTAGGACTTGGACATTATCTTTGTGGGAGGGGCAAAATTCGCCCCGCTTACCAGCTGTGTGGCCTTAGGCAAGGTACTTTATCTCTCTGTGGTTTTACTTCTTCATCTGTAAAATGAGGATGGTAACAGTATTCAGTCACTATACAAGTAAAGAATACTTGCAAGCCACTCAGCACAAAGGCTTGAAACATAAATATTGGCTATTATTATTTGCTTGGGTCATGAAAGAAACGAAGAAACAAACAAAAAATCAAGGTATGATACTGCTCTTTACCACGTACTGTACTTTACAATGTTGTAATATGTGTTTCCCATTTTAAGTTTTACAATATTTCTTTCTTTTCAGCTTCACTAAATCTCTGTGAAATAGAAGGACATTTTAAGTATCATATTATACCTGTTTTGCAACTGAATAAACAGACATGGCGTAGTTGGGTCATTTTCACTACTGGATAGCAAAGCCGGAACTTGAACTCTGGTGGTCTGACTCTAACTGCAACCCTCTTTCTATTGTACCCTCTTTCTATTCTGCCAATGTACCCAGGCTAGTTATTTTATGTTTTTATGAAAAAACGTCCTTCCATATCCAACATTTTGTCTAGCTATAAGGAAGGGATTGTGATTTAGATCTTGATTTGAAATATATCTATGACAAATAATATGGGAGACGAAAAAGCAAGATAAATTAGAAAAGAGGGAAACAAAGTATATATTTGTGAAATGACTAAAGGTAGGCTTCGTTTTAAATGTTATTTTCTTCAAATTTCATATGTAATGCTTTGGCATATTTGGTCCAAAAGATGTCTATCAGGCAACATTTTCAGGCAAATCACTTCCAATCTGCTCCTCTGTCTCCCTAGGATATTTGGTGGGTCAGAACCACAGGCGGAAGTCCACAGGGAAGCCGTGAGTCACCTTTTCCCCTTCGTAACCTTGCTCAGTGGCAGCTAACAGAGGTTCTGGCCCAACTTCTTTGCCAGCCGCGCTGAGGACGAACCCACTCTATTTGTTCCCATGGTATTCCTTGGTGGGGAAGAAATTAGATCTATTGAAAAAAATGCACACAAAGGAAGGATTCTGGCATTTTCATCTAGATCACTCGGCCTCTAGTTCTTGAATTCCCCTGTGAGCTCTGGCGAGAAGCCAGAGAGTTGCTTCATCGAAAGACAGAAGAGAAAAGGTTAAGGAAGGGGTGAGCTGAGTAGGTGGGGACACATTCTTATAAATTTTATCCTCAAAACATGGAGTGTGAATAGTTACATAAGGCAGTGAAATATGAATAAACATGAGTATTACAAACTCCTTTGGAAATTGGACTCACACTGTTTAAAGTCACTTTAATAGCCCTGTGGTTTATTTGATAATGTATTATCCAAATCGCTTTCGAAAGCCTCAAGGCACACGTACAATGAAATCATTCAGGAAAGTTCTTTAAACAATCGATAATAGCAGTAAAATGAAAATGGGCTGCGTCTAATGCGAAACCGCATGAAGATAATTCTTCGCTCTTTTACGGCGTTTACCTGGAAGTGTAACTGGCTTCTGGGTAAGAATTAATTAAATCTCACAACTGGAATCAGGGGCAAAATTCCAGACAAGTACAATTCGATCCTGTCATAAAGCACTGTTTTCCTTCTCAGATGGGGTTATACCTGGGTCACATTATGCCCAGGTGTCCGTGAGAACGCAGAATGCACCTTTCACTCTGTACCCCTGAGTGCTTATTACACAAGGTCATCTTCTGTCCAGGAGACCGATGAAACGACTGACTCAGAAACATTTAGTTTCTGTTTTCCTCATCTATTCCATGCGGCCTTTCAGCTCCTAGTCCCAGATGATGTCCATCTAATGCCATATTTAGAGCATTATAGCACGTGGCATAGCGAGACAGCGAGACAGTAATGAACTCCCCAAACGCGACTGCTTCTCATTTCTCCAGTCTGTCATCAGCAAAAGAACTGAACAAAATGTGTCCCGTATGCCACAGGAGCTATTTTGACTAAACGTCGGGAGACTGGTCTTTCTTCCTGCCTTCAGTACTGGATTTTATTTAGTTATATATTTCTGGAAACTTTATTTTATTTTTTTTTAAGATGTAATTCCCCTCTAACTGGAACTTGAAGTCTGCAGAGCATATGTCTTCCAGGAGCTGGACTGGGAGCCCAAAGCAGGAAATGGCCAAATATATCCGTCAGATGGCCGAGGCCTCACTGTTCCCTTTTACATTTGAACAGGAGCCTTTAAATGGCAGACAGTCCATTTGGGGAACTCTGTGCCCTTTTGTCCAGCCCCCTTTCAGAACTTCATGTCTCATTTCCTGTCTGCCGAGTTGAATCTGCCCCCCATCTCGTGGCTCAGTTAGGCTTCGTTCATGTCCCCCTCCAACCCCGCGGGCAGAACATACTCCTCAGAGTCACGGCCGAATCGAAGACCTTCCTCGTCCACCTGGGATAGATACAAAGTCTAGACAGACATGACCGTGTGCAAATAGGAAACAGAGGTCACATATATGGCTTATGTGGCTTCGACTGGCTGAGCCAATCGAAGTGAAGAGATTTAGAGAGGGGTTTTCTGAGAAGGTTTTGAGGAGGCTGGAAGTTTTAGGACATGTTCTAAATGTTAAAATTTAAAGGAATGAAAAGGCAGGTTCCATGAGAAAAAGGTATGCTCAGAGCAGAAAAAAATCCCAGAATAATATGAGCATAAGGAGATGAGCTGCTGTGAGCCTGAAAAAAATTGAAGACGATTAAAGTCCAAAACAGATAGGCTTGTTCCACAGTCTCTCCAGAGAGTGGATAAGCAAATATGTCCTTTCAAGACTAATTGCTGTTCTGTTGTTGCATTTAGTGAAGCATGTTATAGATTCTCAGATGTCTCTTCTGACTCGAATGATAAAAACAATAGTTCCCTATTGCTAACTCCAAAGAACAATGCGTTGCTAATTGTCACATCACTCATCTATTTCTGACGGGAACCACAGAAGCGGTCGCTAGGCACTAGAGGAACATTAGGAGCTGCTACAAAACTCGGATTCCCATCCCTGGGAATAACACAGCCACTCCGCCCCCGCAGGGCCAGCTCTGCAGCCAGCGCACAGTCGCCCTCCCCAGGGCGACCCCACACAGTTCCCCAGCCAAACGCCCAGCGACGACCCTACTTCGTCATTGCTGTTTAAAGCAGCCTCCTCCATAAGCCATGCCGCCAAATCCTGAGTGCAATGAGAATTCTTCTCCTTGGAGGCTGCTGCTTCCCCGCCAGTCCTGCGGTCAAGGGCTTCTGAGCTAGAGGAGCGGGGCGCCCCGGATACCGGGAGCCTCCTTTCTCAGGATTGGGGTCCAAGAGCCTCACCTCTAAACCGCATCGCTATCGGAGGCCCAGGGAGCGCGGGGCGTCGCACCTGGGCTTTACCTCGGGTCCCCTCGCTTGTCTCCAGTGCGTAAATACACACCTGCTGGTTCCCGCGTCCGCTGTCCGCCCTGGTCTGGGGTCATCGGTCCCCGCATGTGGAGGACATGGGAGGGCCCAGTGTCCTTGAGGACCAAAATTAAAGGATGAAGGGACCGAGTGAGAGAGGAGATTAGAAAAGTCAGTTATAAGCCACGTGTACATCGCTTCCCAAACAGGCGCCCCCCGCTCCAGATGATGTGCTTGGAGCAGACCAGGGTAAACCTGGTCCCCACTGCGCATGCCCACCGCCCCCAAATCCGCCTCTGCAGAGCCTCTGCCTCTTGCGGTATTAGCTGAAACCGTAAACTGTTGGCGAAATGGAGAAGGGGGCGAGCATTCTTGTCCTTTATTCGAGACTGTGAAATAAGCAAAAAGGGGAAATTGGAAAGTAGAGAAGCAGAAAATGATTATGTTCACTTGTTCTGCTTCCCCAAAGAAAAAAAAAAAAAAAAGAGGGTGATGTAATTATGCTGTCCATTTTCTCAGAAAGGAAATCAAACTCGAGTGGATGAGCGGAGAGCCTTCTGAGGACGGTACCAAGCGAGAAGGTCACCCAGGGCTCCTCCGTCGGGGCTTCGGTCTGCATGAATTCCTTATGAGCACCTTGAGAAAGGTTCTCCTTCCCGTCTAAGCCCCAGAGTAAGGCCAGTTTTAGCTCTGACTTCTGCAAGTGGTCCCAAGTGAGCATGGCCGCTGGAGTCTGGAGAACAGGAAGCAGGAGAAACTTCGAGGGTTCCTTTAAGAGAAGACACAGGATTCTCACCTGCGTGAAGAATAAAATCCGCCAAGGATGACCCCTGTCCCCTCCGCTCCCCGCCCTTCCCCCAGCCACACACACACAGATACTCAGTGTGGTCACATTCCAGCATCCTCTGAGGAAACAGAAAAGAATAAATCTAGCCAAATTCATCTTTAGGGGAAAACAGATAGTTATAAAATACGTTTTGTGAGTCAGAAGAATTCCTAGAAAGAAAAAAGAAATAATACTGATAATCAGTTGGCAATGCAAATAAATTGCTGCCACTTCCTGCCTCCCTCCCTCTCTCTCTCTCTCTCTCTC
>NW_024347788.1:8838206-8845050 GCF_902729225.1 Pteropus medius | reverse complement strand
CTGGGGCCTCGCACACCAGCCAGACTCACGTCAAAGAAAAGAACGCACAGCAATCTGCGAGCCACTGCCCCGGGTCCCCATGCGTTCACTGGCCACGGGAAAGAAGGGGTGCCCCAGGCCTCCCCCGTAACCTGGAGGATGCTCCCCCAGCTCAGTTCACATTTGTAGATGTGCTCATGATATCGGAGTAGGAAAAGTTTATTTTACATCGTTCTCTTATTTCATCTTATTTCTTCAGCCGAAAAAAAGGGGAGGGGGGGCGTGCTCTGTCACCTCAGATGAGAGTAGCTATGGCACTCAGCGCACGATCCCTCTTTCGGTCGACAGCGCAGAAATGAACTCTGTTCTCTGGGTTCAGACCTTCAGCACAAGATGTATAAACGATGAGCACGTAGATGTGGTCAGGAGAAATATTTAGAGAAATAACACTTTCATCTAGTTTAACCTCGGTGAATAAGAAGAAACACTGCGAACACGGGTTAACATGCCAATTTCCACCCGCTCGATGCTGTGAGATTGCACCCCCCAACACGCACCCCGGTTTCCGATGTTCATTCCCGCAAAAATCTTCCAGCCACACTCTTTGGAAGATGGAAGAGCAACATTAAGGTGCAATTTAAGTCTCAGTGGTTTGCTGAAAAGATTGATGTATGGGAAACATGTTTTTGTGGAGCAGGACTTCAGACTTATTTTGACCCCAGATCCATGCAAGGTAGAAAACTTATCCCCAGTGTTGACTGCCAGGAGGGAAAGACTTGCCATTTATTAAAGAGACCATCGCAAGAAAAATGCCATCTGCCCTACCCGGCTGTTAACTGGTGGAAGCAAAGTCCACCACTTGACCCCTAGGCGCCCTAATTTTCAGTGCAAAGATTCCTGGTGCGTTTCTTTAGAAAGGTGAACACGCTCACTACCTTTTCTCTGATAAAAGCTGATGTTGAGCACAGCTCAGCCTTGTCTGCCACCGCCTTTTTGATCGTGTCCGCATTTGAGGTAGGAGAAAGTGTGGCTGCAGTTGTAGGTGTTTTGGGTCCATCTTCAGATTCAACTCAGGATGCTGAAATCTAACCCACGGGAACATAGGGTTTTACGTTATTTCTTCTCTGCCTACCACCTCGTTCTTTGGGTTTAGAGGGAGAATTATTGAGCCAGGTGTGTTCACCAAGGCTTCCTTGTGTCCACTGCTGTTTGCTAGCCTCACAGAAAAGTAAGATTTAAATTTTGCGTGTGTGTTTTTTTGTTGTTGTTGTCGTTGTTACTATGGGAGCAAAGAGCTTTAAGATGCTTGTAGAGTCCAGCTAGAAACACAAATCTTTTCCTTTTATCTTTTTCTAGTTTTTGAATTAATTGATGACAATTAAAAATTATGAAAAAGCAAAGGAATATGTATATTTGCAGCTCCTCTTGATAGTAGATTCCCTTGAACCCAGTAGGCGCGCACTCCTGTGTGCAGTGAGTAGTGACCGCTAGGCAGAGGCTGGCCCTTCCTCCGGGTGCGTACCCTCCCCTTCCACCCAGTTGCCTCCACTCCCATCACTTGGGCCAGTCACGTCACCCATGAGTCCCGGTCTTTTGGTTACTCGCCAGCAGATATTTTTATCTGGGCTGAAGCAGGTTTTATAAAACCAATTTCTTATTCTTTTAAACCCATGGGTGATAAAAATAAGGTGAAAAATATCTCCAGTGACTAACAATCTTTTCTGGCTCGAGTACCTGATCACATTTGGCGGATAATTTATCTCCCTGACGACAACTCAGAAATAACTAAAAGTGGGTATCTCTTGATCCGGGATAGAATTTCTCTGCTCTGGGAAGACATAAAAACTCAGAGAAGTTACCCTTAACTTTGCATGTTCTGAGCTGTCAGCCCTGAAGTATTGTCTGATGATGGACAGGTGACAATTCAACTTGCTTGACATTTTCTTTGACCTCTCATTGAACACATCGGTATTTCTCTTAGAACCTTTTCAAACTTAGTTTCAGAGTCACCATTAGAGGCGCTTCTTGCCACACGATTCCCTGCTCCCGGACTCCTAGTCGGTATCAGTTTCAAGCATGAGACCCCGCCTCTTCTTCTATATGAATATTCTTCCCATCATCTGAACTTGGGATGCTCCCAAACTACGCCCGAGTTTAGTACATTTAAATGGAGTCAAGCAGGATGAATTCTTAAAAAAGCCTTTTTTTTTTCTGAACCAGCAGTGACCCTCATGTTGGAAGTTCACCAGTAAAGAACTGCCAAGAAAACAAGAATTTAAAACTCATAGTTGGGACTTAAATTACATGCTTGAACCAGCACCAAAATTTATTCCTGTTACTAAACTATTATTTTGTATGACTTTTCTGCCACCAATCATAAGCTTCTTAGGAGCAGAAACTTCATCTTATTCATCATGTGACCTCAGCACCTCACCCACTGCCAAGCATGCAGGCCAATAAACATGTTGAATAAATAGATAGTGAAAAGTCGTCTTTTCTGGATTATGCTGGACGGAAGTTCGGAAAAGCCGAGGAGCTCAAGGGCATACACAATCACGGATTTATGAAAGTAACGGGTTAGAGATTTCAAAACAATATGTGTAATGTAGCAGACCTAGAACATTCTAGAATATATTAAGATTTATAGTGAAGATGGAGGTGGTGGGGAGCTCTGCAGAAAGAACCTCTTGTCCTTTGTTTATAAAGTCTACAGCTGTCCAGGAAGTAGCCCTCATTCCGTGAGACTCTCTGCCATCCGGCGCTGGCTTGGTGGGCATCTACAGATCAGCCCGTATTATCAGGGTAAGGACATCCGGGAAAGTCACAATGAGCAGATGGGCCCGTTAGGCCTTAGGAATTCCGGTCCGTGAGAGATGACAGTCTAGGTGGCTCGATGGTAGCAGAAGGTGTGGGCAATGGACAAATGGACAAAGTCAATGTGGGTTTTCAAGCAGTATGAATTTCAGCATTGTTCTTTTTTCGTCGTCGTGTTGTTTTCCAGGATTTTTTACTGAACTATAATTAACATTTAATATGATATTAAATGTTATATAACATTTAATATGTGATATTAAATGTTATATAATGTTATATATATAATATAACATTTATATAACATGGTGTATAACATAGCGATTCAACCGTCACACACATTACAAAATGATAACCACAATAAGTCTAGTTACTCCATTTTACCTTTCTTGGTGATATTTTACGATGTGTGTTTTTTGCTTGATTTAGAGCCACATCCAATTCACAATGGCCCGTTGTGGAAGCAGCTTCTCTCTTTCCTATTCCTAAATTTTAAATACCTGGGCAAGGTGGGCACATTCTCTACCGATGTTACATGTAGACCTTTAAATAAAGTCTATTTCTTCACTAATGCCTGAGATGACAAATTAGCTTGAAATAATTTCTCTTATCTATTTTCATGTAAAGTTGATTTTTATTTTTATAACCAGGGGACAAATGGGGAAAAAATAACTAGGAAAACCTGATTTTTTGAAATTCTCACATTAAATCAGATTATAAATGGACAGAAAATTAGGCTTACAGGCAAAACTTGAGCAAGTTGTTAGGTCCCTTGCTGTATCATCTGTCAAAGAGTAAGATTGGATTCAATGATTCAATTGTCATTTTAGGATTAATGCTAAAGAATGATATTCTTTAACATCTGTAAAGAAAAGTACATAAATTATGATTATCTTGCTTAAAGAATGATCACCAAAAAAACCTCAACCATCTAAGCACCGCCTGGATGAAGACTCAAACTCTACGAGCAACCGAAGCCCACTTCCTGTCATGCTCAATCACTACTCCCTCCATCTTCCCCAAACATAACCGCCATTCTGACCCCTAACATCATCAATGACTTTGCTTTTGAATATGATAAAAACGAAATCATACCGTATGCATTTCTTATGTCTGTAAGCCATGTATTGGTCTATAATCCGGTGCTAATCAAAATTCAGATTTATTAACATGGGTGACCAAAGTACTGGGTCTTGGTCCCTATACCTTTGTGTCCTTCAGGATTATTCGGGGAGGAAAAAGTGACTGTGCATTTGGAGGCTGTCGCAAAAGAATCCTTTCTCCTCTTCTGCCCTCCAAATCTCATCTAAGTTCCTTTCACTGGCAGATTTAACTCAGAATTCTACTGGAAAGAGATTCAGGAAAACGTCATTCTGGATTCCTCTCCTGTCATACAGAAAGGGACCAGTATAATGCTGAGCTAAAGGCAGAGCGTTTGGCACTTAGACACTTTTAGATCCGCTTATGGGAGAGAATCAGCCCATCTGTATTTCTGATCTATGAGTCTCTCTAAGGCTTCAGACCAATTTCCAGCACAAACCCTACAGTGCCCTCCTTAGGGATGCTGGAAAGTCTGCTTCTGTCTTACTTCTTTCAGGACAAGTGAATTAGAAGACCCTCTTCTCTTACTTTGCAGATTGCACAAGGCAGCTTTGAAGAAAAGCAGGCCTGTATATGATCATCGAAGGGTCCCTGGTGTTAGATCAGTATGAAACTCATTATATGGAACGTGGTCACTCCCCACGGACCGTATCTTTCAGATGGACACCAGCTCTCGGGGAAGACGGAATTGAAACCATCGCTATTCATCATCCTCAGCTAACGGAAACCGTTTTCTCCTCTCACCTCGTTTTCCAAGGTGAGGACGCCCTGTCTGCACAGAGGAATCACTGAGAGCGAGGGGTTTTGTTTGTTTGCTTTTCTGTGCATCTAGATGTCCTAACAACGTAATCTCCAGCAGGTCTCCGTAACCAGGCAACGCAGGGCACGCTCCACTTGCGCGGACCTCAATCCACTCTTTCTGCACTATTCTAGCTCAAAATAAGAACAGCGAAGGCAGAACCGCAGAAATTAGATTTGGATCTTTATTACTAAGCACAATTACTGGGCCCATTTCCTCCTTACGGCTGATCAGAAATTCTGGGCCAAGTGCTTCGAAAACGATTAGAACGACAAATCTCACCTAAGAGGAAAATCAAAGTCAGTTCCCTGTTTTTCTTGCAGAAAAAGAAAAAGGAAGGGCATGGCTTCTTTCTGGTGACAGTTTATGTTGACCCACATGCCTTCTCCATGCGTAATTCAGTCTCACTGTATATTCAGAAATACTGCCAGTTCCCATGGGTTCACCGGGCGGAGACTAACGGACAAGGTTAAACACAGATGTTCTGGTGCCTGAAATCCTCAAGAGTCCAGCAGGCCCTGAGCTGGTAAAATAAACTCGGGGAGGGCTGTCTGCACCCACTTTTCTAGAGACAAAGTGAGCATAAATAAGCATACAATCAACGGGCCTCTCGGGCCAAGGTCAGAAGCAACCTGGGAACTTGGATTTATGGAGGAAGATACTGTCCATAGCGCTTTGGCTACAAGACAGCACAGAATCAGATGTTCTGGCTTTGCATCGTCAGGAGATCACAAGGAAAAGCAGCCCAGATTGGCACAGACCCCGTCAGCACTTTTTACCATAAATGCTTCATTTACTGGAAATTGAGCTATCAGTTTGCAAAAGATAAAAATGATACTTATGCAAGGTCAAACCACAGCGTTTCTGATTCCCTTGTATTAGCTAAACACGTACAGTCCTAACCCGCCAAATCAAGGGGTAATTGTTTTCCCAAATGGTACCTCTAGCTCTAGTGATTGACGAAATACTTTTACACATGACATCTCACCGCTGCGGCGTGTGTGCCCCCATTACACAGATGATTTGATGTGGAAAGAGTTTCATGTGCCAGTTTTAAATATCTTCCTCTTCCCTCTGGGCCACATTAGCTTCTGTGTGGCCTTAACAGACATGACCATCATTCGTCTCTTCCAAGCACAGGACCCCATGAGAGGGTTCAACAGATGAGAACTACCTGATTCATACTTGAGATGAGAGTCCCTCAGACTCTCTGGGCTTCACCTTGTTAGTTTGTACGCTCTGGATATGTGGTCAAAGTTGTCGTGATCCTCACTGACTGATAAGAAATGATAAGAACGAGATTGCGTGGCTGTGGGACTTCTATAATCGGTGGTGGGAATATAAATTAGTATGATTTTGTTGGCATCATATAATAAAATTTTAAATGTGTATACTATTATTTTATACATAGAATTTTACATCTGTTAAATAATCTATTCCAATGAGATAGTCCCATAAATGTGAAAAAAATATAAATAAAGATATTCCTCACAACATAGGACTAGATTTTTAAAAATATGATATATTCATGCAAGAGTCTCTGCATCTATTACAAAGACTCATGGGCATTTATATTTGTTGACTTGAGCAGAAGCTCTACAGCAGATGTTTTAAAGAAAAGAAATTCCATATCAGCATAGTTGATATCATCCCATTTGTGTGGAAATCAAATAAACTCCAGATCCTGCTATGACCCAGCGTCAGCCATGTCACATTCAGAGGAACGGCCCAGCTACCAGAAGGTATTACAAATGAATTTCAGCTTTTGCTCTCGACTTTCAGGAAACACGAAGCAACGTAAAATTCCTCATCCAAAGAACCATCTCTTGAAGCATCTTCTGTATCCACTGCTGTATCTCGTGCTCTAACTCACACTGTCATAGCTCCTGAAGCCTCTCTCTCCTCACACGGTTTCCCAATCTCAACCACAAATTTCGCCCCAAAATCGATCAGCCACTTCCCTTTTTCGTCCCTCTTCTCTCTTCCTTTGGTTCTCTCTGCAGCGATTTCCATAATCTGAATAATAAGGCGTGGAGAGGAGAAAATGCTAAGGGAAGGAACACAATTTCCTTTCCAGGGAGCAGGAGGAAGGGAGATTGACTAAGCATATGCTGGGAACTCTTAACCTTGTAGCAAACGCAACATTATTATACT
>NW_024347788.1:8651848-8838105 GCF_902729225.1 Pteropus medius | reverse complement strand
CGCGCGCGTGTGTGTGTGTGTGTCTGTGTGAGTGTGTGTGTGTGTGTACATACATACACACACACAGAAATGTCTTCGGGGATGTTGACAAAATTCTTAACCACGATCTCATCCATGAATTTTGTTTTCCACTTTATATCTCTCTCCTTCTATCTCTTTGAATTATTCACAGTAAACATGTTTCGTTCATAATCAGAAATGAGAAACAAACTCATATCGACATGTAAAAAAAGGGATTGTCACGATGCTCACAAGGAATGATGGATGTGAAACAATAAATACACAATTTAAGTAAACACAGTCAGATCGTCTACTTCCTGTTTTCGACACTAAGAAGCTCCATTATTTTGGAATTGTTTTAATGACTCCTACGTGTTGGGGGTTGGCCGGTTTCTTAGCAACAGTTGAACACTCCCCTCTATTGCTAAATTTGTTATTTTACTACCAATCAACTCTACTTAATTTGTGAGTCCACTGCATTGTGACTTGTACGGGATCTAATAACTGACAAAATGCATTGCACAGTTCAAACCAGCTGGCATTCTCCTCATCCATTTGCCCTGGAAGGCATCATTTTTATGGGTCTCTTTGGTGAGCAGGGAGTTAGTTACCTGACGTGTGTTTGTATCCATTTCGGTCTCCCCACACCTACACACCCCCGTACTTCTTTCTAAATAGATATCATTTACTTATTTTTATGATTTGTGAGTCAGACGAGTGTCTCTGAAAACCAAGGTGCCTGAGCAGTTCCCAGCCTTCTGATTCCTGAGTCTCTTCTCAGCTGGGGAAATTCTGAAGAGAGGTTTGCGACACATCCCCGTGAGGCAGAGTCTCCACAGCTGCTGTAACCATCGCCAGAAAACAGGCGCTCCTGGTTCCCGAGAAGGAAGCTTGTTAGTCAGACTCTCCATCCAGAAAGGTCAAGTAGCACCCTAGCTTGTGGCTGGAAATTCTACCCTGGGAATTCCAGGAAGCAGACATGGTCACCTGGCCATTATGTTTACCTCTCAAAATTCCTTCAATGTGGTGACTCGATAACTGAGCAGACACCTTAAAGCAGATCTCATTGGGAAAAGGAAAGAAAGAACGGCCCATCGAAATCCTGAAGGACCTTGAAAGACTGGAAGAGTAGTTAGAAACAGGCTATCACAGGCTGGCTACAGGACAGACCACTGCGAGGGGAAAAGGTGCCCAAACAGCGGAAAACGGATGACGTTTTGGCTGCACGGAGTCAGGCGTCAGGAAGGGACAGTCCCCCTTCAGCGATGTTACATCAGTATGGGGCAACGTTTCCGTAACTGCAGCAGGGGGCATCTGTCCGTTTCCTTTCCATTCCTTTTGTCCTTCCGAACGGCTTGAGTCGCCCCGACATGTGGGAGTGGCCGAGTAAGCCCCGGTGCACCAGGACTGTGCTGTGACACATTCCTTTATTTCTGTGGGAGTGGGCGTTGCTGTTTTTTGGAGTGACTTTGGGGATGTTGCTTCACATTCTTGTAGGAAATAAATCAACTTGGCCAGAAGCCTGACTTTTCTACCCCTAAGGTCTCCGTTATGGCTTTGGGTTAATATTGTCACCCTTTGTTTAATACCTTGATCATCCTCCAGGCTTTAAACAACCGTAAGGCAAAGACCAAGACTCTCTTTGCCAGTAATTGTATTCCTAATGCCTTGCATGGTTCTTGACCCACATTAGCGCTCAATAAATACAGTACTTGTCAAAAAGATGAGTGATGAATGAATGAGTGAGTTAGAAAGATCTGTTTAGGGTGGTACCCATCAAGATCAGTGGGCTGAGAGGGTACCACAATCTCCAAAATAAAGTTATCACAAAGGAAAAAAGAGATGGGGCCAGAACGACTGTCCCTGGATCTGAGTTAGACGCAGAGGAGGAGGTAGTTGATTATCTTCTATGATGTGGCAGATCCTAGAACTGGCTGAGACCCGTGCTTCCTGGGAAGACCTGTCTTATGAACAAGCTGGGAAAATAATTAAAGAAACAACCTCTATTAATGACATCGGCGCGGGCCTGGCTTACAGACTGACACTGTCTCAGCTGAGCAAAGGACAGGCAGTGTGATCTGCCCTCAGAGGCTTGTCGGGGTCTGAAGAGGTCTCTGCCAGTGCTGGTACCACGTTCCTGGATGGCACGCAGTGTTTATCACCAAGAGTAAGTGCCGTTCTGGACTCAGGTAAATACACAAGTGGTGGTTCCTCTCCCTGCTTGCCTCTCCTTCCACTGCAGTGTTTCTGGGTCACCTCATCCCACATGAGCCTCATAATCCAGTGGTTTGGCCCCCATTGGGCCCTCACCCAGCTTGCAATCACACAGTCAATTTCATCTGATCCTGCCATAGAGGAGGTTAGGGTCCCCATGAACATCTCTGAGTAAAGAAGTCAAAATCATTGCAACTCAGAGGGACCTGGTCAGTTGGCTGGAAGTCAGTGCCACTGGGTACAACCCAAACCACCTTCAAATGTCAGCTTCTGAGCTACACTCTGACACCCTCCACTACTCGGGGGACAGGGAATGGCCAGCTGTTTTTCCAGCAAGGCCAACCTCGGCTAGGAGCTTTCTACCCTTCACCACTGTTTGGTCCGCCCATGTGACTCAGAAACTGAATTTCCCGCTTGCCCAGACACCCATAAACAATTAGTGGATGCCAGGATATAAGACGAGGATGCCAATGGACATGAAAGAAGGAGGGACAGAGTGTCAGACTGTCTGTCTGACTTTACAGTCCCGTAAGGACTTGAGAGCCACACCGTGGGACTCCCAGAGCAAGTCTGTCTACCCAAAACTCGATAGAAGGACACTTCTGCTACATAAAGGCCAAAGGAGACTGAGTCCATTAAACTCGGCCCATCTCTCACTGGCACCGCCTCTAGTTCTCCATCCGATGTGTCATCTCCCCCGAGCTATAAATCGAATCACTTCACCCTGCAGGTTAAAACTGTCTATGTGATTCTCACGATCCACAGAATCAAATCCTTGCCTCACGCCTCTCCATGCATCCTCGAATTTGTGTTAGCCATACCGATTTTTAAAACTTCTTTTTAGATATTTTAAGTATAAAATAATACATACTCAAAAATGAAACAATTTCAATGGCACAAAGAAAAAAAAAATTCGTTCTCTCTTTGATCTCGATTTCTCTTCCTTTAGCAATAAACTGTTAATGCTTTGGCATTTAGCCCTTCAGGTCTTTTTTCTACATATAAACTTTTATGTATGAGAGTTACATTCTGACTTACCAAACCAACTAATACACACATGAAAGATACATAAAAACAGACAGAAACATACAAAGAGAAAGCGATATACATGGGGAAGTTCAGGCCACTATTCTCAATGAGCACATAGTCCAGGTTGCACGCTGTGACTCTGCGGTCCTTTAGAAGGGCTAGGTGTCCTGTGGAGGACAAACATCACACAGAGCTGAGTGTGCATCTAATGCTCACAGGTGCAGGTTTGACTGCAGTTGACCTTCGCCTTAGGAATGCGCTTTAAGACCAAACCCCCTCATTGGATGTGACTTCAACGTGTATGTGAATATATTTTCGTTATATTGTATCTCGCAATCATGAGCATTTTCAAGTCTTTATGTATCTCTTTATTTGTAACCACTGCCAGATACAGTGTTGCTGAGCTGGACTGCCATTCACTCAGCCTCCCTCCTGCTGGCAGGTGTCTTGCCCCAGGTCTTCATTGTAAGAGGTAATGATGCATCAAACATCCTATTACGGAAGACTTTGTGCTCTTATTTGGGGATAGTGCTAGGATACATCCCTGGGAGCGAAAATACTGAAACAAAAAGTGGGCACTTTTACTTTCGAATTTTCGATGAATATTACCAAAGGGTTATATAAATGTAAACACATACGAATAGTGACCTCGCTCTTTTCTAAAGCATATTTTAGAGTTATTTATTGTAGAAAGGTATGAAAAAGAAAGCAAAAATATCCCATAGTCTCCATTGAAATTTACAGTATAGAATTGAAACATATAAATATAAAAAGTAAAAAGTAAAAATGCTACCCCTCCATTGTGTTTTCGAAAAGTAACCACTCTATGTTTTCTTTAAAACTTTTTTGCATGCATGTAATAGCATTCTTCTATACACCAAAAAAAAAAGTCCTTTTAGTAAAAGAGGATTATTATACACATGTAACTTTTTATTGTGCTTTCCTTTCCTTTGAAAAATATATCTTTGAGAGTCTCTTCATATCAGCATATATAACTCTATCTAATTCCCGTGGCTGCATATTATTCCATTTTATTGGTATTTCATAATTTATTTAACTAGTCCGTACTGATATATATTTATAATGTTTCAAACTTTACGTTGTTACAAATGATTCTGAACATACTCATGGCAAAAACACTCATACTCTAACATGTTCTTAAAATTGAACACTGTTATATTTATAGTTTACTATTCATATATAGATATAAGTAGTATGGTTATTTATATACATGTCTTCCCCAGAAAACTGAGTTTCTTGAAGAAAAGGAGCACGTCTCACTATTTGGTAAATCCCCAGGGGCCTGGTACATTGCTACATAATGGTTTTCACTAAGTGTTACATGAATGAATAAAAGAATGAAAAACATGCTGCTGGTAAAGATCTATCTTTTCTTAGTTTTAATAGGAGCCTGAAAAAAAAAAGTATTTGTTTTATGGGTCCATTATACAAGGGACATTTGTTAAGCATCTACTATATGCTACGTGGTATGGACCACATGGTCAGGAACTGAGGTGGGAACAGAAAGATGAATGATAATTGTAGATAAGGGCCAGAGGAAATGTCGCAGACAATCAGAGGGAGCCAGAGAACATTTCTAGAGAGTAGTATAAGCCTAAAATCAGACAGTAAACTGGTTTTTTGGTGGGGGAGAGGAGAGATTTGTAGTGTATACAATTCGAATGGCCATTTTCAAGTTACCAGTATATTTAACAATGGTCTCTTTTAAGCCAGAGCAAGCCTTCTCCAGCGTGGCACTGAATCAGGGTACGCAAGCCAACCTTTCGAAAACCTCCTTTCTCCCCGTCACCATGTCACACCATTCAGCTCTTGCCACTCATCCCCTGCATTGTACTGGCGAAACAGTGTTTTGGGGAGGTTCTTGGCAAGCAGAGATTTGAAGCATTCGAGAACCACTTCTAGACCTGGCTGGGCATGCCGAAAACCGCTCTGTCCATTGTCCCTGCTTCGTGTCCATTCCTGCTGGCCCTCAAGGCGTCCATTCCCTCCACAAAGGCTCCTTGCCCTATTACATTGCCTAAGCTGCTCAGTTCTTCAACGATACTTCCAACCCAGTTCTGTTAAATGAGCCAGAAATGTCTCAGAGAGAGGAAAACCATTGGAGATTGCACGTCATAAACAGGGCTCAACTCTAACCAAGCTCAACTCCCCTGAGGCTTTAACATGTATTTAGATATCAAATTGACAGCAGGAATATGGGGCCTGAAGTTGGGAAGATGAGTCAGACTGTACTTTAAGAGGTCTTGGTCACACGCTAAGATGTTTTTCTTTGTCAGCTGTTGCCATGAGAGAGTATAGTAATTTTCAGATCCTGTTTGGGTTACCCAAGTAAGAATATCATATAAATTTCTAGAAGACGGGCTTTACTTGAATTAGTCAATCTTAGCTCCAAGAGTATTTAGTGGGATTATTTGGCTTTGGGCACCATTGTTTATCAGAAATCTTAAAAATAAAACAAAAACAATCAACCAGAAAAATCAAATTCACCTTTTTGGGGGAGCTTAAACTGTATTTTTTCCAATTTTAACCTACAATGTTCTTATTCATCAGATCCAGACTTGCAAACCAGAGTGAGATTCTAATTTTCCACTCAAAATAAACCATGAAAACTAGAATATTAGAAGAGGTCCCCTGGAAAATTAAATGGTGCCTTTGATGATCTAATTAAAGAATGGACAGGGAAATCATAGAGATGAAATTTAATCCAAACCAGCGAAAATCAATGAAAGTGTTTTGTTTTGTTTGTTTGTTTGTTCGTTGCAATTAAGAATATCAATGCGCTATCCCTGAGAATTAGCAGTACATTCATTTCACTTTTTCTGTGGAAGGTTTCCGACATGGGGAATAGTTAAAGCTAATTTCTAGAAAGAAAAAGAATGCTGTGTTGAAGACGAAGCATAATGCACCAAGAATCAAAGGCTGAAGAAGGAATGACCTGGCACAAGACGAGGCCCCGACCCACAGCGGATGGCTGGGCTTGATGACCTTTGTCACATTTCCAAGTGGGGCCAGCTTCGCTAGCATGCCAGAGCCCCACGCTCCCAGCGCCCTGTGCTTGGGGTTTAATGTCCTGTGATTGTCTTCTTGAAATTCTTCATTTTATCTTTGAATTTGTGTTTTTACAAATGAAGTCTAATAAGACGATGGAGCATGTGCCGATGGCTTGGAGTCTTGGCCCACAGGAAGGTTCATCACCACCCACCTCCCCAGATGGGCTGGTAGCCACAGACTCTTCCACTTCCTGGCGCCTCAGGCCATGCCCAGCCTCCCCTTCCTGACCCTGAACAGAGCTGCTGCTGTCCCTTGGCACCAGAAGGGTGAGAGCAGAGCTAATGTGCCTCACCCTGTCTTGGGACAGGGCACACACTCCAGGGTGGGCTCCCCACCCTGGCCTGACAGCACCAGAGTGCATTAGGCAGGTGACTTGGCTTCTTACCCACCCTTGATCCAGGTACCAAGTGCCTCTCAATGCAGAAATTGCAATTCCTGGGGTGTCACCCACCAGCAGTTGCGGGGGACAGTGAAGAGATCTTGTGGGAAGGGAAGACTGACTCCCCAGCTCCTAGCCAGGTACACATGGCAGTGCAGTGGCTAAACATTGATATATAATCAGTGACTTTTATAAGCCTCTGTTTTATTTTGTCTTCACTTAATTATCTCTCTACAGTTATATCTGTCCCCAAGAGTTAATATTTTTAGTTACCTAAACGTCTGCCTCTTACCTGCAGCTCTCTGCCCAGATTCTCATCTCTTGCTCCAGACCAAGAATCAGAAAATGTCAGGGGAAAGGCATACGCAGAAGCCAGCCTCCTCTGCGCTGTCTCTTTTTCTCTGGGATCTTAGCCCCTTACGTCCTGGTTGCTTTGGCAGCATGCCAACAAGAATTTTTCTTTTAAACGGTTTTTCATTTTCAATGGCAGCATAGGTTTGCCACAGTATTCACCCATAGCTGGAAACCGATGACACTGTTTGGTGTCATAAACTAGACAACCGTTCCTACAAACGGAAACACCAAATGAGCATCGATCATTCCAGAATCCTAATTATCATTCTGAGTTCAGGGACTCCATAAATTTTAATTAGTTTGTATTAAATAGTATTAGTCCTTTAAATTAGACTATGTCTTTGAGGGTTTTTTTAAAATGGACATTTTAGGTGATTACTATCGCCTAATCATAATATTTTGCAGGCTAAAAATTTTGTGGGCGTGTATGATACCCACATAATACCTCTAGGCCCAGATTATCTATCCATATACTCAAATTAAACAATTAACTACTTTGTGTAGAGATTTTGGCCCTGCTTAAGGGTACATCCTCTACGTACCCCCGCGTGAAGGCAAGACCGCCAGCTGCCACCTGGGCAGCCTCGTGCCCCGTGAGACCCCTCATTACTCACAAAATTCCATAGGGAGATGCCAAACCTACCTTTCTCTCCATTTCTTCTCAAAATACATGTAGGAAGCGTCTCTTAGTAATTTGGAGATGGGATTCTAAATAGACAATATGCTATGAAGTTCCCTATGGAGTATTTATTTTTTATAAAAATCTTAGTTTTAAGGAATATCATTCAAGGAAGATTACCATAAAACTATGAAGTCCACGTCTTCCTCTTGACTCTAAAAGAGTTAAAGAGAGAAAAAAAATGCTTTAGATTGAATTGTTTAGGTTTCTCATATATGAACTATGCTTTGGCAGTGTGCCTGCGACTCGCATACAGAGAGGGGTCACGAGAGGAAGTCATTCTAAATTTGCGGTCTTATTTACTGCAGAAATATTGTTGAGGGTGTTGATCTCCATGGGAAATCACAGGAGATATTTCTCTCAGCTCTCAATATCAGGAAGAGCTATCCACCTCTGAAAACGAAAATAGTTTGTTTCCATTTTTAGACACTCTAAAACATTGTAATCAATTCTGTTTCATTTCATCTGGCCGCCAGGAAGCTCAGGGCCAGAACTGGAACCCACTTCAGGCAATGTATTTCAAATATTTTGAGTATTAATTCTGACTCCATTTTTATTTTCCTGATTTTATTTCTCTCTTTTGATTTCTTCAATTACCCTGTAGCATTGGGTATATATTTTCAGATACAACCTCAAATAATTTTTGGAACAAAGCGAAGGATAAATAACATGTTAATAAATGACCTTGGCAATGGGGAAGGACTGTCCTTTCACCTCCATTGTCTTTACCTTTCGTCCCTGCCCTTCTGGCTTGGGCAGAGCAAGCTGGCGCATCACTCTACAGCTCCCTCCTTTAAAGCAAGAAATCACTGAAGCTCCTGTGCTGGCAGTACCGGGAAGGTGAGGTCGGGGGATCGTGGTGGCCCATCGACAATGTCAGTCAGTAATTCACAAGAGTCGATGCGTTAGAGACCTGTTTCAAATGTTGATGACAGGCCCTTCCGGCTCTCAAACTGTCTCGTATTCTGTAATTCTCTGAGCGGTCATTCAACTTACAGGTTAATTCTAGTTTTGTAAATTCCTGGCACTCTTGATACTACTCTCCTCTCTGTGTTCCTTGAAGCCCTTATCTATGAGAGTTCCTGCTGCTCCGATTCTTCCAGAAGGTTCTGTCCTACACTAAAATCCGAACGAGGACACCCTGTCCCTGTTCCACGCCTCCACTGCAGAACAAGAATGACGTTAGCAGTACACTCGCATCGGCCATCCTGGTCCCTGCAGAAGTGATTCTTCAGGTGGGCGGGAGGAGAGGAGAATGTTAAATGCATTTTTCCTCTTGAGAATCCTCAAGCATTGGGATTACATTTAAAAATATATAATCAACTTCAGAATCTTTGGCCTCCCTCCCAAGATTTTAAGTTTTCTACGAATCTCGGCTTAGTCCTGTTCTTTAGGGCAAGGTATACATAAACGAAAATGTTTTCCTCTTCTATGAAACACACCTTACATTTCACATGATGAATCACATGTGGAGTTTGGATGAGGCTGTACCAGCCTCAGCAGATTTCAGAAAGGGTCCTTGGCTGTCTGTTTCATTCACTCGATCAATGTCATGGGCCAGGTATAACGCTCGGTCGCTGAGGGTGACTGTCAAAAAGGAGCTTAGGATCTGACAGAAGGAAAAGGAGAAGAAGAGAGAAAGAATCTCAGCACAGAGCTCCAGCGGAGGGGTAGGGGACACAGGAGTACCTCAGGGAAGAAAGTCGTCCACGTTGGGGGCACTTCGAGAAAGGTCAGAGGATTGACGTGGGCAGTGAAAAATAAGAGATTGTTTGCCAGCGTAGAGGTGGAGGGGACAAGTCACCGGAAGTGGAAAGATGTGGCAGAAAAATCGGCTTGGAGAGCTTCCCAGGAATGTGCATTGTTTTTATTAAAAAGACTGAGAAGAGACAAAGAGAAACAAGAAAGACAGAAAGCCAGAGAGAGAGACAGACAGACAGACAGACAGAGGGAGAGAGATAGAGTATGCCGTACAATTTTTCATGGAAAGCCAGTTTCTCCCCACACCAACAACAATAACAAAGTATGTCGGAGAATATTTCTGTCCAAATATTAGTTCGAAAGAGCACAGACTCGCTGGCCTCCCCACACGTCTCCGTCTGGCGCTGGGAGTGGAGCATTCCTCGGTTGCCTCACATTTTTCATGTTTTTACATGGTCTCTGAGACTCACTGCCAAGATCCTCCTGGCCCTTCAGTGATTTCTTGCTTTAAAGGAGGGAGCTATAGAGTGATGCGCCAGCTTGCTCTGCGCCTGGAAAGGCCACATCTGCTTGCGTGCTCCAGTCCCACGTGCAGACCTCCTGCGCCCAGACACAGAGCAGCCCACGGGGCGGATGCAAGAGGTTGGCACCCTGGGGCCCCGGGCAGGAAAGATTGCTTCCCCGCCATGGTAGCTTTAGTTGTTTCTCCACATGGACCCACGTGGGCACCCCGCTCCACAGGCCCCGTGAGAACCTGCTGTCGCATCGAGAAACGTCACTCCTGCCGTCACTAAGGGGTCCGTTCCCCGTCCCTCTCCCTCTCAGTTTCTCTCACTTTTACAGCAAACTAAAATGAAAGTTTCCGGGCACCAAAGATCAGAACCGACACTCTTGCATCTCAGGCTGAGATGAGGTTGTTTTGCTCATGAATTTCTACTTGCTAGTTGCACTTATGCATCGCCTGAGAGTCTATTACATCCCCTTTGTGATGGTTATTGTATGTGTCGATATTCCTAGGCCACGGTGCTTATATATTTGGTCAAACATTATTCTGCATGTTTCTGTGAAGGTAATTATTAGATAAGATTAATATTTAAAATAAAGTGGACTTTAGGGAAGCAGTTTGCCCTTCGTCATGTGGGTAGGCCTCACCCAATCAGCTGAAGGCTTTGGTAGACTAAAGACTGATTTCCTCTTAGCAGATATGGCCTTTGGACTTGAAATGCAGCTCCTTCCTGTGTCTCCAGCCTGCTGGCCTCCTCTGAAGGTTTTGGACCTACAAAGCATCCACAATCACGTGAACCAGTTTCTGAAAATCTCTCTCTATATTTATCTATCTATCTTTGTCTCTGTCTCTCTCTATATACACATAAACACACACATATACACACATACATATCTTGTTGATTATATTTCTCTGGAAAACCTTGACTAACACACCCTTTTCCCGGGGTAAAGCAAGGGTGCTCTTTTTAGCCACATGGTAATATGTACCCCAATCCCCCGCAAAGCCCTCCAACGAGCTGTGCCTCAGAGTTCACGCACAGCAGATTGAGAGTTGGGCAAATTGCAGGGAGGTCATTAGAAGGGCCTTAGCTATGTATATGTAAACAAGAATGTAACCTCAAGGTAGGAAAATCCAGCTTGTGAAGATAAACATACCTTTAATTAGAGAAGGCAGAGGGGCTGATCCTCCCTGACATGGCTTACCCAGATAACAGCTCAGGAAAACACAACACCACTCTTTGTTTGTTATTCATTGGATTTTCTCGATTTTCAGATATCGCTTTAGATTGAGTGTTTTGTTGTTGTTGTTGTTGTTGTTGTTGCTGTTGTTGTTTTTGATCATTTGGTCTGTGATTGTTTCAGTGACCTAGTTCCATCGATATTGATGTACACAAAATCTCTTGTGGACACCTATGAGACTTTTTACCTAGTAGCCTTCTAACTATTATTGGAGACTCCTTAAGAAAATTGTTTCTTCAACTCTCTAGGAGTGCTGCCCTCCCCTGTCCTTCTCCACGGGTCCTGGACGGTCCCCTCTGTCAGCCCAACTCTGCTGTTCCCCGGGGGTGAGACCCTAACTCAAGCAGGGCCAACGAGCTCCTTCTCTAGGAGTTTTGGACTTGAGACTGAGAGAATCACATTCTCAGTCTCTCTCCCTCTCTCTGGCTAAATCTCAAAGACCTTTCAACAGCTATATTTTTTCTGTCATAAGAATAAACCTGTTGAAAAATTAATGTGAGGAGTTAGGGTTTTAAAGACCATAACTGAAGTTGTTCCAGTGGCCCAGCTGTTTTTCCAAACTAGGTCTCCATGAGAGATGCTTCTCTCCTTATAATAAATACTCTTTTCCATTACGCTGGTCCAGGTTGTGTTTTTGTCACTTGGAGTCAAAGAAATTTAATGTAATGTTGGAACAGCATGGTATCTATGAAACCAGCCCTCTGTTCTGCTCTTAGGCTGGCTCCAGTCACATTATCTCAGACAAATAGAAACTTGCCTTCTGACGCAGGGCGTGCCACAGGCACTTTATGTGCTGGAGTTTGACTCTAGAGCTGGGTTCTTATCTACCCTCAAAAAAAAATGTTTTCCTTCCACTGTACTAGGAAAATATACTTACATATGTAATTTCCTACAGAGATGATCCATCGTCTTAGACACCTGCTTGATATGTAGGCTCTCAGAGTCAACACTGCTAAAGCTGAGGAGAAAAAATACTTGGGGGAATTCTAGAAGGATAAAGAGGAACCAAATCATGAAATCTGAAAACGCTCGAGTTCTGATTACTTCTCCCTCCGCTTCTTACCTTCTCTCCGGAGGGAACTTCTAGAATCGTTTCTGAGTTCGACTTCGTTCCTGCTCATCAAGCCTAAAAACGTCAGTTTTCTTCCTATGTTGGTTTTTCCTTCACGAGGAACTTTTACACATTTAAGATATTCAGAGAATAAAACAACCTTACTCATCTTCCACTTCTTGTTCCCTCTCATTCAACCAGAAAGTTATTTTTAAAACATAAAATTAGACCACAGACCCCTTTGTCTAAAACACTCCATTTGTTCTCATAACAACACTTAGGATAAAAAAACAAATTTCTGACCAGTACCTCCAAAGC
The DNA here is from genome assembly GCF_902729225.1 of Pteropus medius. Classification (NCBI taxonomy): domain Eukaryota; kingdom Metazoa; phylum Chordata; class Mammalia; order Chiroptera; family Pteropodidae; genus Pteropus; species Pteropus medius. Next base: position 8,825,562 of record NW_024347788.1, on the reverse strand, counting down.
CCTGTACGATCTGAGCCCTGTACGCCTACCTGCCTATCCCCAAATCATGTCACGCTTGCCCTCACTCACCCTCTTCAGACACCCTCGTTCCTCTCAAAAATGCCTGGGCCCATAAAGCGTTGCTCTAAATCAGACAAATTGTACTTACAGGGAAACAACTGACAAGGCCCAGGTCTTCTAGAAGCTGGTGGAAGGGCTGAGATGCCAGTCACGGGGAAGGTTCTACCCCAGGAGACAGAGATCCTTAAGATATCTGGCCAATACTTGTTATTTTACTATCAATACATGAGAACGCAAAGTGGGCAGCTGCCTAATTTTTCCCTTGCTCTGAGAGTCCTGGGAAGCTGACCCAGCAGAACGAAATAAAGCAAAACAAAAACAAAACAAAAAACAAACCTGTAAATAGTGACAGCTGGGATTCCTCTAAAAAACACTCAGCCAGGTGACCTTGGAGAGAAGACCGCTGCTCGGCAGGGCCCATCTACTCCTTCGGAACTTATAAGAGACTTTTACTGGTGCCCTAAGTATAAACACACAGCTAATAATAACATTGAATATAAGAAAGGTCTATGATGTGAAGGTCACAGATTGAAACTAAACCAACAAACAAACAGGAAAAAAAAATGTCACAGGAAAGATAAGCATTGAATGAAACAGAAGAAAATTTCAAAAAAAAAAAAAAGATAACTAATCCTCAGAATCTTCAGAAAAGAAAAATAGATATAATGTCCACAAAACAGGAAAAAGAGGCTATGAAAAAGCATTTATTGAATAAAAACAAATACATGGGAATTAGGAAAAAACAGCAGAAATAAACATTTTAATAAAAGGGTAGAAGATAAAGTTTAGTAAGTCGAGTGAAAAGTATGACATATCTGTTCAAAAGATATAAGAAAAAATATAAGAAAATTAGATGATCAATCTAGAGGTCCAACATCATTTTTAATGAAATATTCAGAAAGAGAGAAAAAATAAAATGGAGGGATAGAAATTATTAAAGAAATAATTTGAAAATGTGTCAGAACTAAAAAAATTAGCTTCCAAATGGAAGGACACACAGGGCATGAGCCTTAAAGATGCTCATCAATTCCTACAGTCAAGAGCTGAAGGAAACCTTAAAACTTCCCAGAACGTGAAAAACATAAAGATAGGGAATCAAACTATTGTTGATTCCATCATGTTATTACAACAACTGCAAAATAACATAAAGTGCAGCATCAGAATGTTAAAGATAATGGAATCAAAACCTTAAGGAAGATAAATGTTATTCTAACAACCTAGTCAAATGATCCACTGCTTGTAAGACTAGAATAAAGACAGCCAGTTCTCAAAAAAGATATTTCCTATGACTTCCTTCCTAGGAAGCTACTACAAGATGTGCTCCATCAAAACAATGGCGGAAAACAAGAAAGAAGAAAACAAGAAAGAAGAAGAGCAATGGAATGATAAATACACTATGGCATTTTCATACAATGGGATACCGAGTAGCAATTTAAAAAAACAAACCACTATTATATGAAACGATATGGATGAATCTCCTGGATGTCAAGTGGGAAGAAACTTTTGAGATATTGGAACTATTTCGTATCTTTTTTTTTTTTTTTAAAGTGAGGCAACCCTTGGTTGACCTCACAGATTTCAAGGAACTTGTCAGCTTATAATCCCTTATTTTATTTTCATTTTTCATGCCTATAGCACCTGGTCTTCCCAGGTGGTCTCCCATCCAAGTACTAACCAAGCCCGACCCTGCTTAGCTTCCAAGATCAGAGGGGATCGGGCTCGTTCAGGGTAGCATGGCTGTAGATGGAACTATTCTGTATCTCGATATGGCTTGTGGATCTATGGATATGTTCATAAATAAAAATTAAACAAAATATTTATCTAAGGCTCATGCACTTCACTGTATATGATTTTCTTCAACAGAAAAGTTTATTTGGGGCACATTGTCTAACTTCCTCTTTAAGCCTCTTCAACACTTGGGTCTCCATATCACCACTACTTCTGATTTCCAGTGACCGTGGGGTATCCTATTTACTCTTGGCGCTAAGCTGACGCAGGCTCCCAGCTGTTCAGCCCCATGACATCTTTCAATGTCACACCATTAAACATCCTCGTCCCTAACCACTCAGAGTTAGACTTCAGCTGTCTCGAGCTTAATCATCTAATAAAAACACACCGTTCCAGACACCCTGGCCTTCCATCAGCCCGAAGCAAAATGCTTGCTCTTGGGGAAACTGCATAGACTATTTTTAAGATTCCATACTGTCATCTTATTCCACATTCTAAGTTTTCTAAAGCCCTACTCCTCCTCCATGTCCCCGAAAACCCAGTAAAAAAAAAAAAAAAAAATAGAGACAGAAAAGATGGCTCTATAAATTTCTAATCTTTTTTCCCCTGGCGGCACAATTTTCATTTTATCATTTTATAGTTCTCATATTTTTTCTGCCTCTCCCTTTCTTTTACACTATTCTTATTTCTTCTTTTCTCTCTAACTATATGTTATACTTTAACATGACATATGAAGAATGAGATAGCTCTAGATTGATTTTTTTTTTGAATTAATATAAATTTTAAAGCACAGTTAGGTTTACAGGAAAATTGAGCGGGAAGTGAAGAAAGTTCTTATACTTCTTTTTGTCCCACGTTTTCTCTATTACTAACATCTGACATTGGTGTAGTGCAATTTTACATTGATGAACCAATATCGATCCATCATTATTAACTAAAGTCCATAGTTTAAATTAGGGTTCACTCTTTGTGTTATACCTTCTATGGGTTTTGACATACACATAGTTAGGTATCGATCATTACAATATCACACGGAATAGTTGCTCGGCCCTAAAATTGCCCTGTGTGTCAACAGTTCATCCTTCCCCTATCCCCGTCACCTCTGCTGAAGGTCTGGCAATCTCTATTTTTACTTCCTTCCTAATTTCCCTTTTCTAGAATGTCACATAGTTAAGTTGATATCTTCCACGTGCAATATGCTTCAGGGTTCCTCCATATCTTTTCATGGCTTGAGAGCTCCTTTTTCTTGATAGCTGAGTAATATTCCACCATCTGGATGGACCATAATCTGTTCATCCATTCACCTATTGAAGGAGATCTCGGTCACTTCCCAGTTTGGGCAATTCTGAATAAAGCTGCCATAAACGTTCGTGTGCAAGTTTTTATGTGGACATAGGTTTTCAACTCACTTGGGTAGATAGCTGGGAGTATAGATCAGACGAGAAGATTATGTTTAACTTTGTTACAGAATCGTGTCTTTAACTTTCTAAAAATAAAGAAATGAGGCATGTCTTTGGAACAGGACACTGCAAATAGCCTTTCTTCCATTACTCCTTCAGTCCTGCCAATAATATGTCTCATAAGAGTTAATGTTTAAAAATTTTATCCTCTACCTTTCTTCTCTCGAAGGAGCCTCTGAACTCCCCTGGACAACAAATCAGAATCAAGTAAACCTGGGTGGTGAGGAAGAAAACCCAATTGCCTTGAATCAAATTCCACCCATCAGATCCCTCTCTTTAAGAAAAAGGTTAATGAGCTTTGAAATGAGTTAGGTCATGTTGGACTCCAAGATCCAAGTTTGACTTACTAGCTCCTCGTGGAGGTAACTTCATCTCCCAGAGACCCAGTTTCCCATCCTTAAAATGGTCATAAGAGTAACAGTATAACGGCGTTGGAGAAAGGCATTTGACGAGATGGCGTATGCAAGTACACAGGACAAAGAAGTACATGAGAAACACTCGACAAAAGTTTATTTCCCTTCCTTTGATTAACATTAGTTGAATACCACATTATATTCCCACCACCACCACCTTCCTGGGCAAAATCAGTGGATGGCCTACTCCTTCTCAAGAGACCAGGGAATCTCTGATAAGACTTCCAAGTGACTTTCTGAGAAGTCTTAAAAAGCCTTCTAAGAATGAATGGCATTCTGTGGATGTCATTACCCTTCAGAGAGAACTAGACATCGGCAGCTCACTCCATAGCTTTACTCCTTAACGTTCCTTAATATATCACCCTCTCTGCATTTTAAATGAGGTTCCAGAAGACAACGCGAAGAAGTTAGTGCCCAGTTAAATTGTAATCAATTTTGTGGTTCACTCCCCTTAACCTCCTCAGGAAATATCAGTCTTTCTGCAACGTCGTCTAATTTGCCCACGGAATTCAACTCAGACCTTCAAACAACACTGTCACGTGGGATCCTCAGTTCCTACAAGGACTGCAAAGGTCAAATGAAAGGCCCACGCCGCTGAGGCTGCTTGGAGCCCTGTGAAACTGAGACTTGAGAAAGTGCCGTATTTCACAGATGCGAGTGTAAAAATCATTTTTCGTGGAAACGACCTACCTTTAGATGTTAGATCTACTTACCACAGGGAGTATCAAGTCAAATTAAGTGACTTAACAGAGACGGAAAGTGACAGGATTTACTGATCACATCCAGAGTATGTCATATTTCTTAGAGCTAGCTATTTCTGTGCTTTTAGTTTTATAATAAATGACATCTCCCTTTCATCTCCATCAGTGATTACCAGGAGATTAACAGCTGCTTAAATGCGCCAATATTATGACCTTCTGCCAGTCACAGATCCCAATATCCTATCCCCAAGATAATTTACCCTCCCGATTCTCAGGGTTATATTTGCATCACGGAGCAAATGTTTGTTCTTCCCCAAAAGAGGGCACGACCCATATTTTAATTGTCCATATACTTTGTAGCACATGGTGTTGAATATCTATTGACGAATGCTATATTCTCATTGTAAAACAGGCAATTAAAGATGCAAATTCTCTCTTTGCAATGTGATTACCAACCTGATGGTTAATAATTTGCATTTTACAATTTGCTAGATTGCAGGAACTGTGCAGAGTATGAAAATAATTACACAGACTCTGACATTCTTAAGAGATACATGCTGAGACATTTGCAAATTCCCCAAATCACAGATACCATTAGAGCATCGAATTTCTCCGTAAAGTTCAGCCGAGTATCACCAAAAACTTTTAATGGAGCCCTTAAGACCTTTATAATTCTATAAATAGAGGACTAGACTCATTTATAAAGCTAGTAATAAGAATTCAGTCTGAAAAATTTATGGCAATAGTTTTTGAATTGCCTTTCCTCATTTCCTTCTGAAGCACATGGTCAAAGCATGCGTATTGTGAGTCCAGGACCCTGACGACCTGGCATTCTCACGCTGCGATTTATCCCCAAGTTCTATTTCGCTGTATAAGCATCATCTGTTTCTTAGCTTTCTTAACTTTCTCCTCACTTGCATACCAACACTCTTCACTGGTTGGCTTTATTTTTATTTTATTTTATTTTTGTTGTTTAGCAGGGGTATTTTCCATAAAAAAACAAAAACAAAAACAAAAACAAAAAAAACAGGGACTTTCTCACTTCACAGAAGGTACATGGATGGGAAGATGAGCTAAGAACCACAGAGTCAGGCTAAGATGAGGGTGCTTGGCATCGAGCCCCAGGAAAGTGGCTCACTCCTGCCAACCAGCCTCTGCTGTGTGTAGGACTCAAGCATGCTCCTCAGCAAAACCCAAATGATCACGCTATGTGGACCACTGGAGTTCCTTAGCGGTCATCAAAACTGCACGTGTTAATTCTCTGAATGCCAGAGGTTTTATAACGACCTTTAAAAATCCTGTTATAATTGGGAATATATAGCCTTTTTGAGAGTGGGAAGGAAACTAAATTAGTGAGCCCTGTCATCACTGGGTTACTTTCTGTTCTAGAGACATGACATCATGTAATTCTCCCTGTAACTTTATGAGGTAAGTATATTATTCCTGTGTTTACAAGAAACTAAAGCTGTAAGAAGATATAAATATTGCACGACTAATAACTGGCTGGGAAATCATTCAACGCTTGATTTTTCTAACCTGACAGTGTATTTTCACTGGAACCTGGCTGCTCGAAATGTCCTCAGATGACAGCATTAGTATCACCTGTGAGGTGGCTGAAACTGCAGACTCTCGGAGACGTTTAAACCAACGTGTAGATAACCACAGATTGGGGGGCGCCAAATCTTGTAACTTGACTAGGAAAAAATGGAAAACTAAAAAGCTGAGGCAGAGGAACTGAACGAGTTGACAAAGCTGAGTCCACTACTTAACGAGGCAGTCTAACCTTTGACTCTGGGAACTTCGTACCCCAACCTCACTTAGGTTGCTTTCGAGTCCCTCTTCCAAACATACCCCTCTGCTAGTCTCTCCCACCCCAACCAGTGACATGGCCCCCATTGCCCAGGCCCATCCTGGGGGTCATGTTTAATTATTCCGTCTTCATTGTCCTACAGAAATCGTCACAACTTCCTTTAGATTCACTTCCAAAATAAATACCAAAAGTTAAACCACACTCTACCAACACCTCCCGCATCCAGAACACCCCACCTCTTTCCTGGGTCATTATAGGGTCTCATAGCTCAGTATAGCTCTGATCTCCAACTCCTGCCAATCATTCATTCCACAGAAGTCAAGGTGGTATTTTAAACGACATTTTTAGCAAGATTCCTTTCGGATTGAGAATAAAGTTCAAAGCCCGTGATCCAGCAACCCTTTTTACTAGCCTCTTTTTTTATCGACCGTGCTTGTCCGGCCTTCTCTTTGATTCTGGAGCAGGTCAGACATTCTTCCCTCAAGGTCTTTGTACTTTCCTCTATTCGGAATGCTAGTCCCCAGGCCCTTCTGTGCCTTCCATCATCTACCTATCATGTCAAATATCGGCTCCTCGGAAGAGACCTACCTGACCACTTTAATTAGAGCAGCCCCTCCTTACACGTGACGTTTATTCCATTACCCTGTTTCATTTACTTATTTTTCCACAGCAGTGCGGCAGGCTGGGTGCTCCAGGAAGCAGAGACTGAGGAGTGGTTTTGCAAGCAGGAAGTTTATTAGAGTTTCTGTCGATCAACACCCGAGGGAGGGCGGGCCAGTGTGAGGATTGGGCCAAGGGAGAAGCTGAGCTACAGCTGTGTTTTCAACAAAGGTTTCGGCCAGTCCCACAGTTAAATTCTGAAGCTTCGATGGCCCTGTAGAGCTATGCCAAGTTTCAGCAAGAGGTGACAAGCTTTTGAATCCCCACATCAGTCAGTTCCCGAATGTCGGGTGCCCCAAGGAGATGCAGCAGCTCCCCTCAGTTAAGACAACTCCCAAAGAAAGCTGACGGCTACCGTGACCTCTTCGTAGTGCTCCCAGCAGCTTGGGGGTGTGGTTTTTGTACTGAATGAGGCTATAGGTAGCACCTCACAGAGCCCACCAGAGTTCACCCTTAGGATCTGCTGCTTCGCATACATTCTGGAAGCAGCTTTGTTAGGATGCTGATGTATCATCTCAGGTAAAACTTACTGAGTTTTAGTGGCATGAAATACAGCTCAATCATTGCAGCACGTCTTGGGATCACAAGTGAAACACACTGTCTTTCTCTTCTACTATCCATTCTATATTCTCCGCCATCTCATCTAGTTCTTCCACAGGTCTAGGTGTCTTTCCTGGTGACATGAGCCAGACTCTCATCCCTGAGGAGTCGGAGGTCCTAGTCACCACGTCCTTCTCTGACGATGGCTTCTGAACTTGTCTGTGACTGTCGAAATTCAGCAAACGAGTATCGAGAGGCACCTACATGAATCAATTGGGTACCAAATGTATCTTCCCTGCCTCCATTGTAGAACTGTCACCCAATCTCCCAAAGTGCCCAAGAGCCAGCTGTAGTTTATAATTTAATAGGACTCTTGCCGTGTCCTCTAGGGGAAGCCTCCCCCATTTAGGAACTGGGACCACCAAACCCACAGACTCCAGAGATGCAAGGAGAGAAAGACAAATTCCTCAAGCAGGTAACGTGAAGTGATGGGAAGGGCCATTCCGACCTCACCCTGTTTTCCTGCCTCATGCACTGCATTCTACTTGTTGGAGACGCAGCGCCATATAAAATTCACTGATACCGAGCACACACTGCTTCCTAGATGGTGACCGCCCTCCTCCTCGCAAGGTATAATCTCATAGCTGTGCCTTGAACATGCCACTCTATTACTCCGCCCAGCAGCAGCCTCCGATGGTGCAGTGTGCGATAGGACCCGCGGATCTAACCATCGAGTACCCACTCCTGCATTCCCTTTCCTTGAAAATGGGTCCCTAACTCTGATGCAGTGTTTGAGGTACCCATGCCCATGGATCAAACAGATCTGTAGACCCTCAAATAGTGGTGCTGGCTGAAACCTCGTGGGAAGAAAAGGCAAAACCAAATCCAGAATATATTTTTATTCCTGTCGAAAAGGAGCCACCACTCCTTGCTGAGAAGAAGAGGTCTAATGTGGTCAACTTGCCACCCAGTGGCTGGCTGGTATCCTCAAGGGTTGGTGCTGTGCTGGGGACTCAGTGTCAGTCTCTGTGGCCAGCTGGTTGGACGTCTGTCAGGCCCGTGCCCAGCATTCATTGCTGCCTCCATGGATAGTGTCTTTATTCCTAGCTAAGTAGCAGGTGGTCCAGACCCCGAATTCTAGTTCAGTGTGTTTCCTTGGTCCCTGCTCATACTAACTGTTGCAGGTCAGGGCTCCCCAGTAGGAGACCGAGGCAGTGACTAGGAATTAGGAAGTTTATTAGGGGATGCTTTCGAGTCCTTGCCTATGGAAGGAAAGGAAGCAGGATGGGGTGGAGGAAGAGGCTCAGCTATGTTGTCTCAGCAAAGGTCTTGGCTGACCATGCAGAAAGCTCGTATGGCCTTTCAGAGTTGTCCTAAGCTCTGTGAGGAGTCCATCCTTTATACCTCTATGCTGACCAGTTATTGGAGACGGACTGCCCCAGGAAGGGAACATGACCTTGGGCAGGGTGACTTTCTTCAGGTGAAGTAATTCCCCAAAGGGGCCAGGAAGTGAGGGCCCTCTGCCGACAGTGCTCTCACTGGCTGGAGAAGTAAGAACAGTGGACCTGAAGGAGAGCGTGGAGGAATCATCCCAGAGTTCATCACAAGCATCATCCGAAATCGCTGTGCTTCGAAGAAATATATTCTCTCGTTTATTAAATAGCTCCCTCAATTAAAACTAAACATCATAAGGACAGATACCCTACTTACCTGGCATGTAATAGGTACGTTCTCAACAAACAGTTGCTGAATTTTGAATGAATGAGTTTAAAGCTGATTATAACCCCTATCAAAATCACCAAAGATAATCTACAGAGTTTTACATGGGGGAGCAATTGCATTGTTAGATTGGGGTTCTTTTGTGTCTTTCGCCATTTTCTCTTTCTTTTCTTTTCTCTCTCCCTCCCTCTCTCTCTGTAATCCAAAGCCAGAATATAAAGGTCTAGAGGCCACAACCAGATACCTTTGATTTTTTAGATGCCATCTAGAGACTAGTAGATATTGGGGGTGGGGCGGGGAATAAAGTAAGGAAAGGAAAGGAAGTAACCTTGGGAGTAAGTTTACCCGTCCCTGGGGGAATTACTATTCGGTGGTAGTTGTTGGAGAAAAAACAAACTGAGGACCTCAGCGCGCATCCATGTGGCACACCAGGGGACAGCCAGCTGCCCCTACAGCCCCTGCAGCGAGGTGTAGGCCACGTCGCTTGTATCTGGAGCCAGGACAGTGTCGGCACCAAGAGGACTCGCCCTTGCGCAGCCACTGCTGCTGTCAGAGAGAACGCGTTTTGGAGTAAGTCCTTCCCTTAGCCTGGGGCGAACGTGTAAGGGTGAACTGGCAACCCCAGGACAGCTGCCACGAGCTTCGGAATACGATGGAGGCGTAGAAAAAGCCAGATTTAACGACTAGAATTTCTGGAGCAGCGCAGACCTCAAGGGCTATGGTTCCGGGCACCGAAGGCTTATCATATTAAAATTTATGGAAGGGTCTGGGCCTCCGCCCATATTGACTCTGTTACTCCGACCTCAAACTACGTTTTAAAGAAAATAAAAGGGAAAATTATATTATTTTAAACTCATTTATTAACTATGTGCACTTGCCAGTTAGATGAAAAACCAGATGCTATCTTATTGCCAAAAGCCAAGAGGAACTGAGGTTACATTTGATATACAGTTACTTTGAGAAAGCCATATATAAATTTAGTTAATATTTTATCTCTAGAACTACTAGTTATATCAATGTACATTTGTATACAGGTATTTAAGGATATACCAGATTTATATATAAAGGTATATAAGGATATATCAGATGTCAGCTGATTTCCAGATCTGCAGTTTGTAATATTCAATTGAAAATAATACTCTTCAAGACCGTAATTTCTCACTCAATTGCTAGGACCAGTTTATCCAAAACCTGCGTTTAATAACAGCGTGAGATACGTGGAAAATACACGGAAGAGATTTTTATGGACAGAGCTGATGCCAAAACTAACCTGAAAACTCAGGGCACCCGAAGCGGGGGTGGGCATGGCGTGTACGCGGGCAGGCTGGGCGGCCGGACGCCGCTCTCGGCTCAGCTGCAAGGGCCAGGCTGGGGCTCTCTCATCGGTCCTGCTCTCTCTTCTTTGGCTTCTGCAGGAACCTGGATAAATCCCTTCTTGGTCTAGAGGCGTGTGTCCACCTTCTGGTGTCTGTCCGGGGGACAGAGAGGAGCCGAGGACTGGGGGTGGCCCTGGAAATCCTCCTTACACTGCCTTTGGCTGCCATCAGGTCATGTGCGTGGTGAGGGGACCTTGCCGCAGGGACCAGGCGCCTGCTTCTGCCACCGCTGAGTTGCAATTAGCAGCAACCACCAGCAAAGCCAAGGTTCTGCACGCCAGACAGGCTCTGGGGCTCCTCGGGGCTGAGGCCAGACTGGGATCATGAGTGTGACACAGAAGTTGTTGCATTTAATATTAAAGAAACAGGAGGCAGCGGCATGTCCCCAGGAGGCGCTCTGCGCTGGACACCAAGGAGTCGAGCTTATGGCCGCCCCACCTTCTCCTTCCTGCCCTGATGTCTGAGGCCATTCAGGAATAAAAAACATCTTCTTTTAAAGAGAGTCACGGAAACAATGCGTAATAGTTGCTAGTGACATTTTACTAACATGATTAGCAAACAAACGCCACACATCATAAATGGCAAGTGCTTGAATTTAGAGTTTCATTTTGTCCTTAAATTTTCCTTCCTTCGAACTCAGAAGCCAGTACTTCAGTGCAAATCAACTCATTTGGGGCGGGGGGGGGTGAGCAGGGAGCAGTGCAGTCACCAGGAGAGCAAAGGTCAGGCGTTCACTGCAGACACTGGTATGCTTCCGTTTTACCCCAGTTGTGCGTTGATGGGAAAAGGTTTCGTGGTGGTAACTGCCTCACTATGTACTGCTCCTCCTAGGATGTCTCTGATTCCTCTCAATTTATTTCACTGACAAAAAGCGTGTTTCTAACCTGCCTGCATCACTGAGCCAACTGAGAAAAGGGAAACGCGAATGAGTCCCATTCCTATAAATTTTTGAAGCCGTTATCGACGATCAATCTCCATGACAGATGACAGCCTCAGGAGCAGAGAGGACAGCCCAACCTGTGGAGCCCAGTGGGAAAAAGGGAAAGAACAATCACTTCTTGAATGGAAACCTGAAGAAGTCCCCCTTTAGATTAGAATATGGATTTTGAGACTCTCTTCACGATCAACCCCGATCAAAATTAATAAGTCCTTTTTTAAAGGGTTGAATAAGATCTTCTACCATTTCTGCTCTTCTCGTTCTCTCTTTAACATTTTACCCAGTTGGGATCAGAGTCCACCGAAGTGATTGAAATGATGTTTTCGGAGGAAAAGCTCGTGGGCGCTTAGTACAAACATCTCTTATACCTATAACAGGGTGCGTAAAAAGTCCGTGACATAAAACGGGCTGTTACTTCAACCATGAGATGAATCTAACATGAAGGACACTGAACATCGTCTGCTCTCGGCACCCCAGGCACGCCTCTCACCCAGCCTGGCCCAGGCCCCGCCTCGCTGCCACTGCCTTGGTGAGCTTGGTGACTCCTGGGGCATCTTGGGTGCGAAGAGCTTGTGTCTCTTCTGTCTCCTCATAGAGTCAGACTGGTGGCTCCACAGTTAACCACACTCCGAAGCCGAGCCGTGATGGGTACGTGCAAAGTCGCCGCCCCAGTCTGGGCACAGGATGCACCACGACACCGAGGGCAGTCGTAAGAGCAGGGTCCCCACGCTGATTCTGGACCTTCTAGCTCCGTGTCAATTGCCCCCTCCGGCTCCTGAATTGTGCTCTGGCCCCGAGCTTTGCTAACTGGGACTTTTGGCTCTGTCCCTTCCCGATTTCTGCATCCCGGCTCTCTCATTGTCTCAGAAGCAGAACTTCCAGCAGTGACCGTCGGCCGCATCCTGGACCTGGTGTGTGCCTGGGTCCCCTCGAGGTCTGCTCTCTTTTCCGGGCAGTCCCGGGTGGCGGTCCGAAGGCCACTGCGGAATCCATAGTCTGGTCACGTGTCCTGGAAAGGAGAAAGGAGACCAGACACGCTTGTCTTCCGACGTTCCTTCCCCACCGCGAAAAGCAGACTATACGTGTATTTTGCCCTTCGGACTGCATCTGCGTGTCGTGGAAGTTAATGTGTGTGGCGCATGCGTGGATGAGCGCAAAGCAGCCACGCAGAAGGCTGCGGGCCAGCCTCTCCCCACTAGAAAGAAGCCTGCGACACGAGCTGTAACTGTGAAGTCAGGAGGCTGTTTTGTTTTCTCAAACGCACCATACTCCACTTCTAGGGCGACTCTTGTCTCCTTCGGGCACGCCATTCTGGAAAACCATCACCTACTTCGCTGTTTCAGAAATTCAAACCTGCTCAAAACAATGGTTTGGAATGACCTTTTGCTATTTCCTTTAGAACTGGTGCCACATATTTTTCAAATATTCTTAATGGTAAAAAACAAAAACAAAAACAAAAAACCACAACCTTGTCCTATTAGGGTGGCTCTGAATTTAAAACCACCAAAGTCCGGGGGAAAAGTCAGCCGTAAAGTTAGCCAAAAAGTTAGAAAATATTGGAGAAAGAAAGATGGGAGAAGGGGGGGTGCAGAGAGTGTGTGTGTGTGTGTGTGTGTGTGTGTAAGAGCCACACACATGTGTGTTTTGTGAGAGAGAGAGAGAGAGAGAGAGAGAGAGAGAGAGAGAGAGAGGTTCCCCTATAACTATAAAGAAAATAAGACCTGATTCTGAAGTAGCAAGGTGGATGCGTGTGTGTGCATGCTTGTTCGTGAGGATGGGGGTGAGTGTGTATATGGCAGACTGAGAAAGAGAGACAATATCTTAGGTGTTCCAATTCTTTGGTAAAGTAGTAACTCTATGTCTCATTGAACGAAGAATGCAAATCTAACAGGCCATGCACGCTCCAACTTTTACCCCGAAAGGAATATTTCTCAGCCTCAGTCTTGATTGGACACACAATTTATTACTTATCTGCCTACCTACCTATCTATCTATGAAACAGACAATGCTGTCAGCTAGAAGGCAAACGGAACGTCTTTTTTGCCCTGGAACTCACAGAGCCTTGTCGTCATCTCTGATTTCTGCTGCCACAGAAGACCAGCCCACGAGGGCTAGATGTGCAGACTTGGGAATGCTTTCGAAATTGTATTTTTGAGAAAGAGGTTACTTTGCAAACTGGTCGATTTGCCCCTAAGCTGCAAACTCTCCCTTCCCTACCCCAGCCACTCTTGCCCTTCCCCACAGCCTCTGGTCTCGGTTTCCAGTTTACCATCCCTCAGTCCTCTCCCTGACTCTATAAAGATAAGCGATTATTTTCATCTTCAAGCAGGGTGCTGCCTCTTAGGGGCCCTCCAAATGCAGCGGGTCTGGGAAAAGGTGGAAGATTTACAGACCGACGGCCCCCTGGCAGGGGGATATCAAGGGACTGATGCGCATAGTTTTGCTGGATATAGAAAAATCTGTAAGGAGAAAAGAAGAATCAAATCTTCTCCCTCTCCTCTGGAGGAGCTGGGAGCTGCTTTTTTCTTTCCCGTTGGCAGATAATTCCACTTGTCGATGCCTCCAAGAAAGACAGACACATTTTTGATTTGTGGATTCCAGTATTTCCTAACTCATACTGTGTGTGATTCCTGGCCAACCTAACAGCGGACTAAGTTTGCAACATTTCCTCAATCCCCAGGGGACTCCGCCCATCAGACTTGATGGGGATCACGTGAGGTGAAGTCAGGACCCAGGTGCTCAGCCTACCTTGCTGCTGCTCATTCCCAGAGGTATCGCTCTCCTTCTCGCCCTGTAATTGGCAGAGCTACCTTCCCAGCTTGCCAGTCCTGCCACCTTGCCACATTTCGGGGGCCGCTTTTGTGCATGTTCATGATTTTTTTTTTTTTCATTTTAATCCCTTTGGTAGATGGTGGCAATATTTTAGAGTAGATTAGTTGGGTCTGTTTTGCCCTGTCACTTAAAGTCAATTCAGCTTAACAATCATTTATCAAACCCTTGCTGAGGACAGATATAAAAGCAGCAGAGGTTACATAAAAGGTTAAGACATAGCTCCCAACTAATTGGGTTGATAATTTAAGGACAAAAAGGTGGAATAAGATAGGTATCTTAGGATACATAGATAAAACATCATTCCTTTACTATTACACTGTTGGAGGTTGGCCAGTGGGAACGGGATGCTGATGAGAAAAGGCGTGAACAACAGAGAGCAGGAAAGGGGCTCTTTATTGTATGCTATACAATGAACAAGTCCAAACCCGAATTCTGCGAGGGCCCTCTGCTCCCACGGCTACGCAGGAACCCGCCGAATAGCGCTTTGCTGGTCGATATGTTCTCAGGGCCTAAGTGTTAAGAAGCTGTTATGTTTTTTTAAGACTTTATATTTTTGAACAGTTTCAGGTTTATAACAACATTGAGAGGAAGGTACAGAGATTTCCCACATGGGCCCTGGCCCCACATGTGCACAGCCTCCCTCGTTATCAACATCGCTCACTAAAATTATACATTTGTTATCAAGGATGAACCTATATTGATGTATCATAATCACCCAGAGTCCATTGTTTCCCTTGGGATTCACTCTTGGTGCTAAACATTCTATGGATTTGGACAAATCTATAATGACATGTATCCATCATCATCATAATGTCATACAGAGTATTCTCACTGCCCTAAAAAAACCTATGCTCTGCCTATCATTCCTGGACCCTGGCAACCATTGATCCTGTTACTGTCTCCATGGTTTTGCCTTTTCCAGAATGCCACATAGTTGGAATCATATAGTATGCAGCCTTCTCAGATGGTCTTCTTTCACTTAGTAATACTCAAGATTCCTCCATGTCTTTTCGTGGCTTGGAGCCTCATTTATTTGCAGTGCTGAATAGTGTTCTATTGTCTGGTTGTACTGACGCTGAATAATCCAGTCACCTACTGGGAAAGAAACACTCAGTTTTTTTCCTTTCTATGAAGGGGAAAAAAACATTTCTTCCCTACTCTGCCTTTCTTTCCTGTGCAACTCCTGTACTGCTCACACGAATCACTTCACTTCTGACACATCTGCTCACTGTGTGGCGGGGAGTTTTCCTCCACAACTATAAGCAAGTCTCCAGCACCAGCTGGGTGTGCAGGCGGGGCCGTGGGCAATTCTCGGAACTTTGATTTGGTCAACACAGGCAGTGAAGGCAGATTAAGGAAGACGAGAAGTCCCTGAGGTGGGAATATTACTGAACAGCTGAATATACATGAAGCTCAGAAGGGGGACCGGGCTAGAGATTTTGCCTTGGAAATCACTAACATACACGTGGCATTCAAATCAATGGGAGTGGACAAGGTTTCAGGGACAATGTGTAGGGTGAGAAGGGACCAAGGTCTAGAGTAAAACACTAAAAGACGGAGAAAGTCAGCGACATGTCCTACTGGTCCAGAATTGGTGCTAAGCCCTTAGTTTAGGCCTTTGAGATCTTCTAAGGGAATGTTGAATTGGAAATGCACTTAGTCTGACTTTGGTGGGATATATTTATGTGGCTCACAGGCACTTCCATGCATACTCAAGTCTCTGCTAGCTGTCCTAGTGTAGGAATGGCTTCCTGAACTTTCCTACCACTTACCATGCCAATTATGGCAAGATTTGTGAGAGAATGTGTGGCCAGAGGTCATGTGGTGATATGAACATTGCACTTGGCACTGGAATTGCATAGGTGGCAGAGAACTGAGGTACAAAATGTTTGAAGCCAAAGGTTGGTCTATGGAAAATTCCTCCAATTATAAATCATGTGTGAAAGATAGTAGATTGAGGTTTTCCCAGATTTGACAACAATCTTTGAAATGTATGTGATCATTCCTATGATGAATTGTAAAACTGGAAGAAACTGTTTTAAATATTATCAGTAATAAAAACAATTTTTATTAGCCGCACTAGAAAACAGATAGGATTATCTTTCTATTATTTCTACAGAAAATATTTAAAGACATTGTCATATGAAGAATTAAAGAATAAAAGAATATGCAGGCATGTAATTAATGTAATTAGGTAGTTATGTAATTAAAAACATGTTACTTATTTCTGAATTTCTTGGTGTTGGTGGTTCTTGTAAGCTTCCTAAAATTTTTAATTTATTATGCCCTCAGGTAAGAAATAAATAGAAAAATCACAGCTTTAAACTCAACAAAATTTCTAATATATCAAATGTAATTATCCTAACCACACCAAATAAAAAAAGCAGAGATTGTAAGATCACATAAGATATCAAAAAATAACTACACACTGTCTACAAGAATCCCAGACTAAATATGAAAAAGCAGATAGATGAAAGTGAAAAGATTAAAAAAGATAGTCTGTGATAACACTAAAATATATCTGGAATTGTATTAATACCAGACAAAGTGGATTTCAAACACAAGAATATTAGCAGGGATAAATTGGGTCATTTTATAAGAATAAAGGAAGCAAGTCATCGAAAGGATATAATGATTCTAAACGAGTTTGTACTTACAGAACTTCAAAATACATGAAGCAAAAACAAATAATACTGAAAAAGAAAGAGACAAATCCACTGTGAGTGTCAGAGATTTCAGTTCTGTTCTCTCAATAACTGACAGAAGCAGCAGACAGAAAATCTTTAAATACATGGAATACTTGAATACTTGAATACTTTAAATACATGGAACACTTTCAGACGATTCCATCCAACATCAGCAAAATATACATTTATTTTACAAATGTTCATGGAACATTTACCAGACGTATTAGTTTCCTAGGGCTTCCATAACAAACACTACAAACTAGGTGACTTAAAACAACGGAAATTTATTGTCTCACAGTCATAGAGTTAGGCTTCACCCTAATCCAGTATGACCTCATTTTAACTTAGTTAGACTTGCAAAGATCCTGTTTCAAAATGAGGTCATGTTCACAGACATCAGGGGTTAGGACTTGCACATATCTTTCTGGGGGTTATAAGTAAATACGCGACACCAGATTAGACCATATCCTGGGCCAAAAAACAAGTCTTAGTAAACATAAAAGGATTAAAATAATATAATGTACATTCTCTGACCGCAAGGAATTAAATTTAAAATATTAGTAACAAAAATATATTCAGAAGATCTCCAAATATTTGAAAACTTAAACAACACACTTCTAAACAACTCAAAGATCAAAGAACAAATCACGAGTGAAATTAGAAATTGAGGTGAATGAAATTGAAAACATAATATATCAGAATCTGTTGGATCTACCTAGAGAGTACTTAGAGACAATGTACGACTTGTATTAAGTGCTTGTAGCATAATATGCTCACATTAGCAAACCGGAAAGGCTTAAAATGAATGATTTAAGTTTGTGTCCCAAGAGACTAGAAAGAGAACTGCAAATTAAGCCTGAAATAAGCATAAAAGGGGAATTAAAATAGATAAAAATAAACATCAATGGAATGGAAAACAGAAAACCAATAGAGAAAACCAATGAAACAAAAAGCCGTTTCTTAAAAACAAAATCGACAAAATTAACAAACGCTAGCTAGACTAATTGGGTAAAGAAGAGAAAGCACATAAACTACCGAGTTCCTTGAAGGACACAAATAACCAAAGGCCACCTGAGAAGAATTAGCGGACCCAGATGACTCCCATGTGTTTAAAGACATTGAATTATAGTTAATTTTCCAAAGACATACGGTTTTGTAAGAGTTCTCTTTTAATATTGATTCATATATTTTAATTTTTTCTCTAGTTGCTTTTCTCATATTTTTTATTAAATTTACCGGGGCGACATTTGTTAATAAAATTATATAGGTTCCAAATATACAATTCAATAATTCAGAAGAATGCAGAAGAATGAAACTATACTGCTATCACCAGACAGCAAAATTAACTCAAAGTGAATAAAGACCTAAATATAAAACCTGAAACAATAAATCGCATAGAAGAAAACATAGGTACCAAATTCATGGACCTTGGACTTAGAGAGGATTTTTTGAATTTGATCTCAAAGGCAAGGAAAGTAAAAGCAAAAATAAATGAATGGGACTACATCAAACTAAAAAGCTTCTGCACAGCAAAAGAAACCATCAACAAGACAAAGAGGCAACCAACTGAATGAGAGAAGATATTTACAAACAATGCCTCTATTAGGGGCTAATATCCAAAATACATAAAGAACTCATATAACTCAACAACAAAAAAATAAACAATCCAATTAAAAAATGAGCAGAGGATTGGAGCAGACACTTCTCCCAAGAAGGCATAGAAACAGCCAACGGACATATGAAAAGATGCTCAACTTCACTAGCTATTAGGAAATGCAAATCAAAACCACAATGAGATACCACACCACACCTGTTAGAATGACTGTTATTGTCTAGTTGCTTTTAAAAATCTCATCTTTTATGTTCTATAGCCTCATAATAATGTTGTCTAGTATGTTTTTTGGCATAGGACCCATTGTGTTTCCTAAATCTGAAGACTCGTGGTCTTCATGAATTCTGGAAAATTCTCCCCTATATCGCCAGAAGTGGAACCTCCACCATTAACTCTTTACTTAGTGTTAGGCTCATATTCGGTCTACAACTGCAGCCCATATCTAGGCATGTAACTCTTCCTCAGCTCAAATTCCAGTTCTCAGAGGCACTCAATTATTGAGACTGTTTCACATTTAGACAGACTCTTTTAAGAAGCCACCAATGCCTCATCTCCAACTGGAGGAATACGGAAAACTGCAATCGTGAAGCAGACACATTTTCGAGTATCTGCTGAGTTCGTCCTTTCTCTGTAATTCCTCTCTCTCTCCAAACCCCTGCTGTTACATTAGTCCCATATTACCTCTTCTCCCTTAATTAAGCGCATTGACATAAAGATGGGCACCTCGCCCAAACTGAGTTCCCTTTCTTAGAATTTGGAATGAGCATACATGACACTGAGCGTGTTATAGAAGGAAAGAAGAGAGAAAAAAAACGAATGCAGCCAAGGCCTTGGGAAGGAAGGGCAGAAGTGTGAGTAGCAGAAACGCCAGCTCGTAACATCCCCAGAACTGACACTCTCTTCCTAAAACGATTATATTCCATTCGATTTGAATCCTTCCCCACCGCCAAAAAAAGACCCACACAATTTACTTCAGTTGGTGATGTGGGGATATCCTGTCTGAACCAGAAAATCAACATCCCCATAGCAATCCCATTTTCCAGTCACAAAACCCCAGCCCTTGTGCCTGACAGTGGGAGAGAAATAAATGTTTACTTTCAGAACAGTAGGTCTGTCGCAGAATTGAACGCGTTTATTACCCATGAGAATTCTAAATTCAGTATCATAGATCTCATCTTTAGAGATATAGCCTGGTACATGTAGTTGTAAATGTATGATTAGCATGGCCATAAGATATTTAAAGAATTTCACTCCGAGAATTCACTGCAAGGATAACACTAACACCTGCTCCTTTAAGCGGTTGAGTGTCCTACGGCGCTCCTGAGGATCGCTCCCGGCTCCCAGGTTGATTTGTCAGTGATCACAGTAATGGTTTCCCTTCCTGTTCTTCAGTCACAATGAAAGGAAATAACAATTCTACTTTCTCAATGGGCAAGAGTTTTCATAAGAACGTGTTGGTAAGGCAATTTGAGGCCTCAAACGATCGAAAGGAGCGAGAAGGGTCAAACTGTGAGTCCTAAAAGGAAAAGGAAGGTTATTATTAATCCGAGAGATTGAGAAATGTTTGCTTCTGCTTCTCGGCCGTGTTGAGAAATGCAGAAAGGAATGCCCACACGTTGCCGTCAGTTCTTGATTATTCCACCAACCACAAGAGCAGTTAGACCAAAAGCGTAAAGCACGCTGATGTTGCTTTCAGAATTGGAGTTCGAGGCAATGCATCGGTTTACATATGCAAGCAAAACTCATACTAAATTTATATTATTTCAGCTCAGATGAGCAGTGCATGCCAGGACCACGGCAGTGAGTAAGGGGTGGCGGGCAAAGAAAAGACAAGAGCATGGGGTAGGTACCTCAAAGATCACCTCAAAGCATTCTCGTAAAGACAATTACAGTGAGTTCACGCACACACCTAATTCCATCGCCTCTCACGCTCAATTTCATCATTCTCATAAGTGGTTATACATAAAAGAAAAGTAATGACTACTAATAACAAACACTTTTTTTTTGTAAAAACTTAATTAATTATAAAATACCTCTTCCTCCCATTCCTTTTACTGCCTTCTTTATTAAATTTGCAGTGAACTTTTAATTTAAATGTTGACAATGGGAACTTACGAACATTTGAATTTTTTTTTTTTGATGTTTTACCTTTTAAGTTTTAAAGAATCATAAGAATATAGTTATTTGGCAATTTTCAAATTCTAACGAAGTATCATTTGATGAAATATACTAACTCCACTTCTTGCCTCATTTTGAAAGCTTCATAACGCAATAATTCGTAAAGTTGAAATACGGAAGGAGAGCGGAGAAAGGCTCTATTTCTTTTTTCGCTTTCAAAGTTCCTATATCTTTTTCGCCAGGAAATGGACCCCGGGCTTGTTTTCAAAGGCATGTCAATTACTGTTTCTGTCTCTCTAAAACAAAGGCAAGGGAAAAAGATTACTGCTTCTCAATGCCTGTTAGTTAAGACACAATGGAGCTCTTTTTCTCTCCTTTTCTTCCCTTTTTCTTTTCTTTTTTTCGAGCAGAAGGGTTAAATGGTCAGCCAATTTGTTTCTGTCCAATGAATCTGTCAGCATGTGAAATCAGGTGAGTGGACAAGGGAAAAGTTGCTGGATGCTGGCCATTATTCCCCATAGCAGTAATTAGAGCACTATTACTTAACGTTTGAAATCGTCCAATAAAATTCATAGCAAAGTTTCCATCCGACATGAAGATCGTGCCTAGTGATTACTCAAATGGCTCAACGATCTAGAATTTCATTTCTTAATAGGTCAGATTTCCCTGCAAACAGCAGCATTCCTATTTCATTACTGTATAAAAACTCTGCTATACTGTACGCATGGCACTGAGATTTTAGGTACTGATTCTCAGCTCTGCAGAAAGGACGCTCAGAGCATCCCCTAGTGCAGACAGACTGGTCTCCCCAGGTCAAGTTTGGAAGATTAATATTCTATCTCCTAGACCAATAGTTCTCACTTAAGTAAATTATGACCTCCCTTTAAAGGGAAAAAAGCTTTAAATAATCTATTTTATTTTAATAAAAGCACACAACTAGTATAAACTCCTTACATTTTAAATAATTATACAACTACAAAACCAAAAGGAATTTATAATTATATACTATACATATTAAAAGAAAATTAGGAAAATTCAAATTTGCAACATTAATTTCATGCATGGTGTCGGCTTGCTGAAACTAGATCTCTGATGTAGAAAAACGTAAACTCGGGTCGAGTTTTCAAATACATTCTCTCTAGAATGACGGTTACCGGGGTCGGGAGTTGGGGAGTTGGGGAGCTCCTGATCAACAGGTCCAAGCCTTCAGTCATTAGATGAACAGGCTTTGGGGTCTAATGTGCAGCTCAGTCGCCATAGCTAATAACTCTGCTGTGTGCTCGAAATTTGCTAAGATATAGACACGCAAATAAAAAAACGGTAACTATGAGAAGTGATGGATGTATCGTTTAACCTAAATGTGGTAATCATTTCACAAAGTATATGTATGTCAAATCATCATGGCGCACACTTTAAACATATACAATTTCATTTGTTAATTTTACCTCGATAAAATTGAAGAAGCTTAAAATGTAAAATATACTTCCTCCCACCATGAATAAGTTTCCCCATACTAGAGAGAATAAAGCCTAACTCCTTAGCATGTCATTTATAGTCAGATCCCTTTCCAACCACGTGTCCCTCTACATCCCACCAGCTTCCAACCGGAAGACTTGCCATTCTCCCAGAAAAACCCAGTCCTTGCGCGCACCTGTGGCTCTGCCCACACAGTCTTCTCAGCCTCCACTCTCCTCTGCTTGCCGACATTCTAACTTTGCTCTGAGATTCAGCTCCAACGTCATCTGTTTCATAAAGGCATCTTCCATGTGGTTCACTCATTTAAAGCACACGACTGAATGATTTTTAGCGTAGTTATAGAGTTACGCAACCGTCATCCAATTTTAGAATAATTTCATCACCCCCAAAGAAATCCCATCCCCATCAGCAGTCATTCCCCCGCTCCTTACTCCCAGCCGTAGGCAAACATTAATTTACTTTCTGTCTCTATAGATTTGCCTGTGCTGAACATTTTATCTGAATGGAATCACCCAATATGTGATCTTTTGTGTCCATGTAAGTCTTGTACAGGCAGAGACCAAGTTCTATTTGTGGGAGGAAATGTTAATGAGAAGGATAGGTGCCATAGCAGAAAGACAATGAGTTTGGAGTCACACAGACCTGAGTTAAAATCTCAGTTCAGCTATTTACTGGTTGTGTGACTCTGAGCAAGTCACTTCATCTGTCTGAGTCTCGATGTACACATCTGTAGAATGGGGATAACAATTCTTCTCTTGCAAGATGGCTGTAAGAATTGGGAAAAAGGATATAAAAAGTTCTTAGAAAAGAGATTTCTCAATAGATGGGCCTTTTATTTGTATTTATCTCTGTGTACCCACTGTAACTGGTATAATACATAGTAATACATATTGAGTAACTAATTGATGGATGAGTAATGAAGAATTCTAATGCTTTCCCTTCAGAGTGCCAATGGACTTTCAACAACCTAGAGGAAAGAGATAGCTCTCCCAGGGCCAAATCTGTCCTGGAAGATCTAAATTAGGTCCTTTCATTTCTCAGCCACCCTTCTCCCTCAGAGCTGGTCAATGGAGACAGACAACAGAGCCGATAAACAAATCTAGGATCTAGCATCAGAGGGTTTCTGGCTCTGGGACCGGCATGCTAACAGCACTGTGAAAAGTCAGCTCTTCTACCTGAACCTCTAGTTTTCATCTGTATGCACATCTTCATCAAATCATCATGTCTGCTGTCCCCATTACAGAACAAAAAAGAAACCCGAATCTGACAAATATTTTAATTCTACTTAAGATAGACGAGCACTACCATCTGAATCATGAATAGGAAAAGGTGCAGGGAGAGAAAGGCACAGAATAGGTATTGATCCAAAGGAAAGAAAAGTCCAACCACCATAAGCCAATTAAATTATACCTAGAAATATCTAACTAAATTAGGGACCTTCACCGTGAGAACAAGAAGGCTCCCTTACAGGAAAGAAAGGCACGAGCATACCAATCCAATTCCCCAAAATAAAGGGAAGCAAGATAGAAAAGAAACAAGTCATAATAATAAGTTTAGCTGAGTCACACTTATAATAGAGGATGGAATGATTGAATCAACAGCCTGCAAGAAATTGAATAGTCTGCCTTCAAACGAAAAGGGAACACAAGTAATTCGATCTCTATGGGAGAGAAAAATGGCAGGAATTTTAAAGAAGAAAGGATCTAATTTCCAAAGGATGGTAGTGCAAGTTACATGAGTTTTCTATAAGACTTTATTTTTTTTTACAACCATAACCCTGCAAACTATGTGAATAATTGAGGAATAATCATTTAATTTGGCAACTGACTATTGAAGCAGTTTAGTTTTATGAAAGAAAGAAGGAGGGAGGGAAAGAAGGAAGGAAAAAAGGAAGGAAGGAAGGAAGGAAGGAAAAGGAAGGAAGGAAGGAAGAAGGAAGGAAGGAAGGAAGGAAGGAAGGAAGGAAGGAAGGAAGGAAGGAAGGAAGAAACAGAATTGACCTTGGAAACTTCTGCTATTTCAACATTTTTTATAAAGAGCCAGAGAAGTTACCTTCTAGCTGGAAACAACTGTGTGAAATTCAGATGTAGAAATATCAAATTGGTTCACAGAATGCTTGAATTGACTAATTCTAGCCCTTACAAGCTGAGGTAATACCCATTATTGACATAGAAATTGGCTGAGCGTTCTCATCTCAAATTGCTCTGTTTAATTTATCTTTTCCCAAATAATTTATCCCATGATGAGAGAATGCTTGCCTCTGATCCAAAAGAAGAGGGCCAATAAGTTTTCTATCCACTTATCTCTTTAAAAAGGAGACAAAAAAGAAAAATAAGAAGAAAATACATTGATTTCTAATAGATCCAGTTCCTTATACCAGTGGCCTGCTCACATATGTTCATAGACAAGTCATTTTAAAACCTCATGCCATCAACTCACTTCCCCTTTGTGTAAACAAATATTCTCTCAGGAGATAGAGACACCCGAGACTCTGTTTTTATATCAAACATGCACAAGTGGGAAGAGCTTCTAGAACTCTCTAAGGCTATTTGCCCACGGTCAGTAAGATGGTCTCTGAGAATCTAGCCCTAAAGTTAAGAGTGGTGTATATGTTTTTTTCATGTCATTCCAGAATCCATCAGAGATCTTTTGACAGTATTTTCTAGCAGATTCAATAGCAAAGGCTACCTGAAGACCAGGCCCAACACAGTTCCAGTGCTTAGTCATCTGCAGCTTTGACTTAGCCTTTGTGTAAGAAACACTCAAATCTGAGACAGATTTTCAATGCAGAGCATTCATGGAAGGAATCCTGCTAGTGCTCAAAAGCTTGAGAATTGGGAAAGAACAGGGAAAAATTAAGTAACTAAATACTGGCATTCAGTTTGATGCTAAGTATAACCGAAGTGAATCAAAATCCAAATAATTGACATGATACTCATTGCAAGAACTGAACAAAACACAGACATCCTCCAGTGTAAAATGATGGCACAGAAAAATTGTTCTGATTCTCCAAGCTTCCTAATTCCTTTAATATTCATAATTACCCTGGTTTCTTGCCCAAGCATTAAATGTGTTTTAGATTTGTTTTTATGTCCTTAAGATTTCTTAAAAGTTTTATTTCAAGAACCAGAAATCTACTGTCCAGGCCAGGAGTCACTCGACTCCTGTCTCGTCTTGGACTCTCCTGGTGACTTGTTCATTTACCTACGTGAAGAGAATATTTTTTATGTCTCCCTCTTGTTTCTCTTTCTAAACATGGGAACAATAATATGGTATCTACAATTTGCCATGTCAGGGTTATGCAAACCATAAAGTTCTTCAAACATTAGTTCATGGAGATACTTCTGAATAAATAAGAAGAGCCGTTTTATTTTGGAAATGTTGTAACACACTAATAAAATATGGATGTAGAACATTATAGTAATCATTTCATAGTGGCTAACAGAGCTGAAAATCATAATTACACACATGGTCCAGCCCTCAAGATTTCTTATTCCTGCCCACGATCTTTCCCACTTCTCAGGACTGAAGAACCCAGCGATGTATTCAGTTTTTCCCTTATCATCAAAATAGTTTATGTTAATAAAAATTCAATCCACTAAAAGGCTACGATCCCTGACTCAGATATTTTTAAAACTGACCAAGGTATCCTCCAGCACCTCAGATCCCTATGAGTCCAGGGTATATATGTAAATCTGACTTACTACTTAATATTATAAAGGTTAGGTCGATGGGCAATCTAAGTCAGTTCGTAAAAAGGGCAGAATTATAAACAGGGGAAATCATATGTGATCCATTCTACGTCCATTATCATGGGGCTGAATTCACCAAGATGTTGGCTTTCTGATGTCCTAAGGACACAAGGCTCCCACTAGCAAGTGAAGTGTTGGCCTGCTCAGTTCTCTGTTCATTTTCTAAGGAAGGTTGTGAGGAATCACAAGATTTTACGCTTTTAATCCCCTACCTTCCAAAACAGCTGGACTTCAGTTCTGTCATATAATATTGAACAAATAATTTAATCCTTCTGAGTCTTGGTTTCTGATGATAAGATGGGAATAATCATACCAACCTTAGAGAGTTGCAAATGCTTTTGTTGTGCTCATCACAGTAGAGTTTGGTTTGTTTAGATTCTGTCCCCGAGCTTCTCGAGGGCAGAAACTGTGTCCCGTTCCTCTCTCTATCTTCAACACCTAACACATGCCCAGCAAATAGGACATTCAATAAATGTTTGTTAAATTGTGTGAATCAACCATTTGCACAGCTGTAGCTCTTTGAAAACATACTGAATAATATATATATTTTTGTAACGGAAAAACAGTAGTTTTAAATTCAGAGGGTGTAGCAGAGTCTACCTTTAGCAAACAGTTACCCTCATTCCTTTCTTCAGTGAGAGTAGATTTCCTCACCTCTTGAATTTCGGCCCTGGCTATGTGCCGTGGCTAATAGGATGTCAGCGGACGAGATGTGAGCCGAGGCGTGAACTGTGCTTGCACAATTGGGCTTGCTCTCTCGAGCTCCTGCATTTCGCCACGTGAAGAGCTTGTCCTAAATAACCACTCGTCCAAGGAGGATAAAAGACACTCGGTGCCAAGGCATCAAAAGCCAGGCTAGATCGGCCCAACCTCAACTGACCTTTAGCTGTGTGAGCCAGAAATATTTGTTACTCTGTGCACAGAGTTTTGGGTGGTTTGTTAGATGACACTCTTGTGGTACAGCTAATTAAGAGAGTTGGTGTTCCCTGAAAGAATATGTACCATGTACTGTGGTATTAGTTCTCGAAGTGGACTACACTTTTAAACTATTGAATAAATTGTTTAATTGAACTCAGTAGATTACCTACTAATGTAAATGTGTTCTTTGTGGATGTTTCCAGTGGTATGATGAAAATTGAGGACCTGGGGACAATTTCCTGAAACAAGGTATTTTTCCCCAACAAAATTTACCATGAGATGTACTATTAAAATTTTGTTTACTGAGATTTCTCTTTTCCACTGTCAGGCCGCCCATGAATGCCTAGTGCTGGCGTTTTGGGCAGAAATATCTGTAAACAAGGACCAAATTCTTATTTCCTCAGGCGACGGGGCATGGGGGAGTCTCTGTAGGACCATGACGTGGGCTGAAGGAGAGAAGGTAATGAGCAGGACTTCTAGCCGTGGGAGGTCCTGGCGTGCAGGTCCCAGAGGATAGTGATACCAAGGTAGATGGTACCTATAGATTTCAGATTAGATAAGTGGAAATTTTTGAAAGAATCTTACCAGCCTCAAACGTTCAACATGGTATGGGCATCAGTCAGAGTTTTTACAGAGACAGAAATGGACATAAGTGGTAAACTTGGTAAGTCAATTCAATAGCGGTTGGTTAGGAAATCTACTTTCCACTTCATACGGTTGCTATAAATTTAAAATAAGATTATGACTATTAAGTGGTCAATAGAGTGCCTGGTATATGGAAGCTCTCAATAATTATAATTATTATTACCACGATTACTATCTCAGTTTTCTTTTGATTAATTTTAAAACTCAGCCAGACAGCAATCACTTCTGCATCTCCATATAAGTTACTCAGTCACTTGGGTACTGAGTTTATTCATCTGTAAAATAAAGTGGTTGGAATAGATAATCTTTAACATCTTTTTCTAGATCTAAAAATCTCTGGTTTTACATTAATAAGAATCAATCACATCTGTCTTAATTAAGGTTGGATATTCACTGAGGGGCTCTCCTTTCTGGCCACAGCTCTGATGTCCTGAAAATTTTATTTCTTATTTTTCCTATCTAGATTTTTTTTCTCCTGTGGAAAACATTTTCTGGGGGAAAAAGTTGGTTGGACTTTAGGTCAGTTTCTACTCTTAGTTATGCCTGGGAACTTAGAACTGAGGTACTATAGAGAGAAAAACCCAAACAGGAAAGTCGTATTTTCCGTTCACGGGGTCACACTTCCGTGTGGTTTTTCTCCAAAGCTTTCCTCAAGGAAAATGAAGTTAACAAAAGTGCGACAGAAAGAGCCCTGCCACGTTAATGGGATGGGTCGCATCACAATAATGTGATAGATTATTTAGCATACACTAAAGAGAGGACATTTCAAGTGGTTCTAGATTTAGAAACTGCACATAATTCAGTAAGATACCACCGACTTCACCGAAGGTCCACTGTCTAAAACTCTACGGAATGACATTTTTGTTATCGGTGTAACTTCTCTCGTCTCATGAACAGTAACTTAACGATGAGAAAGCAAAACAGAGCAGAAATGAAAGGCACACTTGGTGGATTTACCGCCGACTCTGCTGGCTTTCTTCCGAGACGCCCCAAGTCTTTGGCTGAGAGCGCTCCTTTTGCTGGAGGGAACGTGGTCTCCGGGCCCACCTGATCCATCTCACTGCCTCTTCCCTGTACCAGGACCTTTCTCTTTCCTGCATCGCTCATTTCCCCACTCCGTTGGGTCTTTGTTTCTTGTACACAAAAATGCTGTTATTGCTCCCACGTTAGCCATCGACGCCTCGCTGGGTCCTACAGGCCGCTCTAGGAACCGCCCATCCTCTGCTTCCGGCAGGAGCGGTGACAGGCGCTGTGCGCATTCGCTCAGTGCCCATTCTTCTCCTGTCCTGTCTGGGGCTGACTCCCGTCAGGTCTCCTGCATTTCGACGAAATTGCTGTTTCCTTGACCACCTTTGACTCTCCACTGCCAAAGTCAGAGGTTCATTCTTGGTCTTCGTGGATCGTTCCCCTGCTTTTGAAATCCTTTCTCGATTTGACTTCTGGAACCCTGAGCTCCTGCCTCCGTGGCCGTTCCTTCTTGGCCTTCTTTCCTGAATCCTCCTCAGCTGTTGGAATCCCCGGAGCCGGGTCTTCAGACATCTCTTCACCAATTAACACGTGCTCCCCAGATGATCTCGCTCTTTCTAGGGCTTTCGATACCATCTATGTGCAGACCGGTCCAACACGTCTCTGTGTCCAGGTGTCCCCTGACCACTATTCGTAAGATAACACCCCCTCCTGGCATTTTCTGTTGCCTTTCTCTGCTTTGTATTGCTTTATAGCACTTCCTTTTAAAAAATCTATTAATTTATTTGTTTATGATGTTCCTCCCTGACCAGAACGTAAACCCCAGGAGGGCAGGCATTGGGCCTTGTCCCCTGCCGTGTCTCCAGGACCCAGATAGGCTCTAGTATGGTATCTCTTAGGTACTCAATAAGTATTCGTTGAGTGAAAAATTAATGCCTAAATTCATTCTTTCAGATAGTTCGACACTCATTTATTTTATGTAACAGTGCCCAGCAAGCAAGAGCTGTAGCTCTCAGGGTTGGGATCAGAGTATGATGCCTAAGTTATTTACCCCTCAGCATGCCAGAATGAAGAGATGAAGGAGGCTGAGCTGAGGGGTACAATGAAGGGGGGGCTGGAGAGTGGTAGCAGTTCTAATCTGTGTCCAAACCGGGGATGGCATATCCAGTCCCATCCAATGCAGGTGCTGGTTTTGGATGGGGAAACGATGAGGTGGGAGGGCCTTAGCCTAAGGGCACAGCTTCCTGCTATCAGCTGAAGAATGCAGATACCAAGGCTCCAAAGGGCAAACAAGGTTATCCAGGGATGCTATCAGATGTCCAGAGCAGAAGAAAATTTGTAGAGCCCACGTGAGACCTACCATCTTAATGCCTGTCTCCTCCATCTCATGGAGGATCACAGCTGCCTGCAGACGGACTGATGCTCAATCCCATATCAGATGTAGGGATGGGTGGGGGCAGGCACTGTGGGTAACACAGAGGTGAAACAAAAAATCTCTGCTTCAAAGTGCCTGTAGACTTATTGAAGATGGAAAGACAAGTAATAGAAGTCAGAGCGTTACATAACGTTTAATGTGCTCAGCAGAGCCATGGAATCATAGCAAATTTCTATCTGTAAAGGAGGCTATTTCTGGATTATGTTTAAATATAGAACTAGTCTCTTGGGTACAAGAAAAAGAACAATTTAACCGTCACAAATCTTTCCATCTGCAAAATGTAGACTTTAAACAGAATTCTTTTTTATGTTTCCTTCTAGTCTAAATTGCTATGATTTTTAATTCACATACATGTAATCCTATATAAGCATAGATAATGAAATCTTATTAATTTGGATTTTGCTCATTTGGAATTTATGATCAACCATCAGAGTGAGGCTAGTCACATTCTAATTTTAATTTTGCCCTGTCAGTGACAGTAGCTTGTTCAACACACGGCGTAAACAAATTATAAAAGGAATGCTCACCAACTTTAAAGAATAAACTGTCTTCAAAGTGTTCAGAGCTCCTACTCGTGAACAAAAGGGGACATCGGCCACTCGGACTAGTGTTTTGATACACGTCATACAGATCTGAGCTAGGGACCCTGGCGAGAGGGACCCTGCCTGTGACTCACCTCACCTGGAAGCCTCAGGAGTCAGTTTGACTTGACCGATGGGGAAACAAAGGCCAAGCATGCCTAGAAGAACCAGGGCCTGGCCGCTTACCCCCCAAAACTGCTTACGGGGTTTCTTGCTCTGGCAGTAAAAAGTGCTTGTGAAAAGTAAATTAACCAAAAGGATATATTCTTCTTTATTAATAAGCGATTATGTGAAATTCATTCATTTAGAAAAATGTACTGAATGCTTACTGTGCAGGAGGCAGTATTATATATCCTTGTTACATTATTGATTTTTCTGTAACGCGTGTTTATTTTATCCACAGCTCTTGAAAATATGTTAGAAGAATTATTACAGTGAATATTATTATACAGTTAACTCTAATGGGAATTTCAATTTCCTGGCCTCAGAAGGCTGCATGAGGACCTCATGGGCGATTGGGAATGTTAGCAAAATAGAAACTAAGGTGATCAGAGAACACAAAAATTTAGCAAACGCATTTACTGCTAAGGTCAGAATAGCTAAAATTCAGAACAAGATGCAAACTGAAACAAGCTGGGAAGGGCATAGAAAAATAGATCCCAGATACCACGCAAGCAGAAATTTTCATCATCCCTTAGGAAAATGATGACAAAATGAATCCTGAATGGGACAGAGATCAGGAAAGCAGTACTAGGAGCCACACAACCCATGGATCGAGTCAAAAGACTAACCAGGACAGGCCACGAGGTTGACCATGTGGAGCTCATTTCCAGCCCCGTGTCTTTCTCAGTCTGCTCTCCTCATCCGCTGTCTGACTTCTCAGACACTGTCCATCGCTCGGAGCCACGCTGCGGTTCAGATCCTCCTCCAGGTAGCTCTCGACTTCCCCCCCACCCAAAATGCCAGCCACTGCCTGCACTTCCTCTGAACCCTTCCAGCATCACGGCTTACACTAAATGGCTCTTCAATGGCTATCGCGTTCTTCTGGATTAGACTATGGATTCCTTACTCGCAAGACTCACGCCTGAAACCTTTTAATGATTTATGAACTTACTTCTGAGAAAAGTCTTATAAGATGTAGAAATTACATCACCTTAATTATATATTTAATGAACTGCCTTTGTGGGAAACAATAACGTGGGAAAGTGAAACCATCTCGGAACAGCTGGGGTGTATGGTCTGCAATCCCCATAGCACTAAACTCCTTAGAAGCCATAAGGAGGCACTAAACGTCTGACTACGTATCGATTGATTGATGAATGGTAATAAGGAGGTTTTTCTTTACTGATACCTTTTATTCTAACTTATATGCTAATAATGTATGAAGTTGATTAATGCAAGAAATCAGATAATATGTCCCAGAGTAAACTCAAGACACTCACTGCCGCCGCCCCCTAAAAAACTGGCCACCCGCATCCTTTGTCCTAATTAGCGACATCACCATTCGGCAGGGAACCAGGCCAGGAACTTGGTGGTGCTCTTATATTCGATTCCTTTTCTAAAGATTCTGAGACCAATTCAAATTCATATGGGGAGAGGTTTTCTTCACACCTCAAAGCAATTCTCCATACCCGGGTATCCTACTGTTCACCTCAATTCTGACACTGTCTACCTGGAAACAGCGTCAGATTCCACAGGTTAAGGACTCAGTCCTATGAGACTGCCCCCCACGCCCCTGCTTCAGATGCCTATCACAAGTCCAGGTTGTCACCAGTGCTTCTGACCAACTGGCTATAGACTGCGGGTTCCAATGGTCCCCTCCTTGGTTCAATTGAATTGCTAGGGAGACTCACAGAACTCAGAGAAACATTTTATTTATGGGTCAGTGGTTTATCATAAGAGAATATAATTCAGAAACAGCCACATGAAGAGATGCATAGGGCAAAATGTGTGGGAAAAGGCTCAGCGCTTCCATGCTCTCCAGGTGTCTTGCTTCCCAGAATGGTCACCAACCTGAAAGCTTCTGAACCCCATCCTTTGGGGTTTTCATGGAGGCTGCATGACATGGTCATTATGTCATCAACCAGCGGTGATCGATTCAACCCCCAGCCATTCTCTCCTCCCCAGAGGTCTGGGCATGGGGGACCAAAAATTCCAACCTTCTTGTCAAAAGGGATGGTTCTCCTGGCAACCAGCCTCCATCCTTAGGTTACCTGGGGGAGCTTTCCAAAAGCCACCTCATTGACATAACAAAAGACACCTTTGGCTTTCCTCACTTAGGAAATGCCAAGGGTTTTAGGAGCTCTGTGCCAGAAATGGGACAAAGACCAAATATGTCTATCTCATTATAAATCACAGTCACATCCCCTAACACTGTCAGCCTCTCAGACATGCTCCTCCTCTCTGCCAGCTCGGCTTCCTCCTTGATTCAGGCCTTAGCATCAACTCTGTGGTCATTTCCTAACCGGTTGCCTTATATCTGGTCTCACCTCTCTCTGATCCATGCCACATACAGCTTGGGATGATCTTTCTACGGTACAAATCTGTTTGAGTCATCCTCCTTTCTATTGTAATGATTTTTAATGCCTAAAAGCTATCGTCTTACCTCTGTTTCATGTCATTCAGGGCCCTCATAATCTGGTCACTGCTTTTCCTTTAATTTCAACTTTGGCCATTTGCCTATATACATCACGCCTTCTTCCCGTGCTAAAAATGGTCAGACCTGAAATACTGTGCCATGTCATCTCACCAGGTAAACCCACCTTTGACTCTGCATCCATTTAAACTTTTAGACCTTACCCAAGGACCAGTTTATTTTTTGCCCATCCCAGCAAAGCGGATACTTTGGTCACCACTGTGCCCGGTAAATGCCTTCCATATACTTGTTCATATACCCGTTTTAGCTAGATCTTTTAACTAGAGCTTCTCCACTCTCAGATGGGTAGGGAGGGTTAGAGCAGATTCTGGCTTCGGGGAGAGACACAGTCAGGCATTTTATATATTATCATCACCACAATAACCACTCGAATGTTTGCAAACACGGGTGAGTCAATGATTAAAGAATCTAAAAGAGAAGGAATTTCAGGGGAAGAGAACAGAAAGAGCCAAGGCTCAGAAGCGGCAGTGAACTTGCCGTCATCCGAGACCAGCTCAGGGTGCTTCTTTCCTGACATTGCCAAATTGGAGGTTTTTATGAAGGTGCTAACGGTGAGAGAAGGAGCCATTTTGAACAAAGCAGTGACTCAACAAGTAAAACATAAAAATGAGTCAGAAAAATAACTCTAAGACTTCTGCCTGGGATGTCAGAAGATTAGTAGCACTTTCGCAGAGAGTAAGTGTCCACCATCTGATTTTGGAAAAATGTCTACGAGTTAAAAGCGAATGGTTACCCACAACATCCTTTCCAAGCTGAGGGCTTACGCCACCTGCTGGCAGTTAACCCAATTTTAGATTCAATTCTTCAAGCGGTTTAACTCTTAAAATTTGTACCTGCAAACCCTAGCTAGCTCAGTGCCAGGCACGAAGCAGCTATTCAAACATGATTTTGTTGAATGAATGAATACGTGAATTGAATGGATAAATCGATGATTCAACAAGGCAAAGCTCTGTGGTGAACGAGCTCTGATTCGAAGGTCAAGGGAGTAGTTCCCAGGGTGCGGGGTGGCTGCCCCAGGATAGTCCAGAATGGCAGATTGATTATTTTGCACTAAAATCACCCGAGAAGCAGCAAGAACCAGGAAGAGCTCTCTGACTCACCTCTGTCCCCTTAAAAGCAAGAAATAAATCTCCATGACAAGTGCCCTCCCGTTCCCCAAGGACTGAGAGATAACCTATCACAAGAGAGATCAGAGTCGAAAAAGCATGGATAAGCAAACCCTGTAACACTTTTACTAATTTACAACCCGAGCCCAAACCCTGTGCCGATGCCTCACTAACAAAAGCCCAAAGCAGCTTAGATTCCTTTCTGATGAGCACTAACTTCCTTGTCTTGTCAATTTCTCACCAATTTATTGTTTCTTTGCCTAAAAAGAATAAAAAAAGTGCCTAGTTGATCACTTCTTGGAGCCTTATTTTATGATCTGAGCATCATGTTGTGATTCTCTCATGCTCACATGTTAAATTGGTTTTTTCTCTTATTAATCTAGTCTTATGTTGATTTTATTATTGTGTAACTAGTCCAGCCAGAAGAACTAAAGAAGGGTGGAGTGAGGAGATTCTCTTCCACTCCCCAACGGTAGGCACTGAGTTCCACACTATTAACTCTGGGGTGATTCTAAAGAAGTCACCAAATTTCTGTGACTCTGTTTCGATGTTCATAGAAACCCTAAGTCAGTCTTTAAGGACATGTCCAGCTCTAACATTGTTGACTGAGGCTTCTGTTTATCCGTCTTAAAAAAAATGAGGTGGTGATACTTGATGATGTGTAAAAATCCCTTAAAGTTAAAATATCATGATTTTTAAATGTATACATAAATGTGATTTTTCTGGAAAATTACTAGCCAAGACCAAACTCCTTGAGAGTCAGAGCATAAGGTTTATCAGAGGGGATGTGCAGACTTTTGGCAGTTGAATTTGAACTCCTAGCTAGAGGAATCTTTATGGTTCTGACCTTTTAATTATATTAAAAGTTCCCTTTAATTATATTGTCATCTCTCCTCCTCAGACATATTTCTAATCATGGCTTGCTAGCTGTGATTTCCCCTGGGCTGACCCACTCCCCCACCCCCCATGGTCCCCTCTACAGTATAATGACCACCCCCTCAAATCCAGGCCATGCTCATGGGTGGAAATCGAAGAATGAACAACTACTACTATGTGGATTTTTTAAAAAGGCTAATATTAGGCTTAATATATGGAATTAGAATATTATATGTTTATCTAACTTTCTCAGCTAAAATGCAAGATCAGGATGAAAAGAGACTTTTTAAAAATTGTACTCCTAACACATGGTCTTGCATACAATAGACACAATACTTTTTAATATTGATGTTTATAACAAAGAGTTAAAAAAGCATGAGCCAATTCTAGGACCAGGGCGGGCATTATACAAGATGATTATGGAGGATATGTAGCATCAGAAAGCAAGAGAGTGCTAAAAAAAAAACTGATAATGATGGAGTTAGGTCAAAGGGATACAGGGGTCCAACTGAGAAAGTTCCAAATGGCCAATCTGAGCAACAAAATTAAGTAATATTGGATTATAATCCAAAATATAAAATAAATGTCCCTGAGTCTCTACTGATACAAAGTGTCAAATAAATAATAAATGGAGAAGAGTAGACAAATCTATATAGAATAATTTCGAATAATGTACGCAGGTCCTCTGCCCTCATAAAACTGGGGCGCAACGCCCCACTTCAAAGAGTGAAGCGCAGAAAGGGGGGATGAAAGAGTCACTTTCTCGAGGAGAAACCTGACAGATCCGCTTCCACCGGATAATCAACGGCGCTGAGTCACGCTGATAGATAGCAACAGTGCTGAGTCACGATGATGGCGCTCACTCTTGATATGGTTTTACTACTCTGGTCTTCCTCCCAAAATTCACACCCCAAGTCTAACCATTAGAAAAACATCAGAGGAATCCCAAAGCAGGGACATTCTACAAAATACCTGAGCAGCACTCTTCAAAGCTGCTAGAGTCATGAAAAAATAAGGAAAGTCTGAGAAATTGTCACAGCCGAGAGGAGCGTTGGGAGACGGAGACAGGGTGACCGAATGTTCTGTGGTTTGTTTCCTGAACATGATCCTGGAACAGAAAAAAAGGACATTAGTTGAAAACAAAGGCGATCTGAGTAAAGTATGGGCTTCAGCTAATAATAATACATCGATGCTGCTCAGTAATAGTAGCCAACATACCAAATGAATGTAAGATGTTAGTAACAGGAAAACTGAGTATGGGATATATAGGGTATTTGCAATTCTATATAAATTTAAAAGCTATTCTAAAATAATTAATTTTTAAAAAGCATAAGCCAACCCTCTCAGCACCATATGGCGATTCAAGAAAATGTCAAAGTGTTATTAACTACCTTTTGGAAAATTAGACAGCAGAACGATATATTAAAGAAACGGGGATTTTTCAGTGTATGAAGGAGAAAGATAAATGATGGTTTAGGCACAGTTATATATATTTTTTCACTTGAAAAAAAGTATTTTATTAAAGAAAATATAGGGAAAATACAGAAAAAGAAGCAAGGGGAAATAAAACTTTCATAATTTCGCCACCAAACAAAACCATTACTATTTTATTTTCAATTTTTAATACGTATATATTTTTTGTGGTTTTTCTCAGGTTGTCATCATACTTGACATGCAATTTGATTTCTTAGATGTTTTTCCCTCTCTTAATTGAATATAAATCTTATATAGAGCTAATTATTTGGTTTCATTCTGCATTTTGGACAGAATTAATTTAAGCAAAAAGGAACTTGATGGCTTCCCAAGGCTATACGAATAACCCAGAATCTGCTTGACTTCTCTAGGATGCTGTACGAAACCAGGGGGGGATGCATATGATACTACCCAGGAGCTTCAGGGTACATCTCTCGATTTCACTGTGGAGGAGGTATGATATTTAAGAAACAAAATGAAAAAGGGGCATCGGCAGGCACTAGCCGCAGAAATAAGGGGACGGGCACTAAGAGCAGTGGAGTTGGAAAATAGTTTAGCAGAATTTAGAAAGGGTTATGTGCTTAAGGAGAAGTATGGACAACTAGACAATGGCAAGGAATGAGAAGACCATGAGGGGCAGTCTATTTTGCAAATTTGTGACTTGTGAACATGTTAGCAGCAGAAGAAACGTGATTGAGTGGCAGGAAGTATTCACATTATCGAAATCTCCTTAGTCACTTCAAAGTAGGAGCTCGAATTCAGACAATACTGTTTCTTAAGATTGGATTACAGTGGCTGCTCTCCAGATTAAAAAGCTTGACATTTTTAGACTCAGCGAGATCGAGGGAGCTAGAAACAGCAAGCATTCCTGAGTATATATTGCCTCCCAGTGGATAAATGTGAATGATGCATGAGCATTTGTAAAAGAAAAGACAAAGGCTTATAACAAAGATGCTGGTATTAAAGCTTTATGTTCAGTGAAGACCAGTTATCAGATGTAAGCCAAACCCGAATCACACCACTCTATTAAAATTCCAGAGTAGGTTTTAATACACATTTTCAAAATATTCTGATAAACCCTATCAGAGGCTTTCAGCAACGAGTGAGTGTACCTACCACCTCGATAGATACTAAAGTCTCATTAATGCTAGTGAAACTTACTTATGTCCATAAATTTCAAATAAGACAAGTCAGAGATACGTAACTTATAATAGGGCAGAAAGAGGGTTGTCAAGGCAGAGATTGGAGATTCAAATCTTGACTCCCTGGGCTGCTAAGAGCTTTGACATGAAGTCTGGAAGGAATTACATACCTTGAGTTTCTCTTCCTCTGAAGCAAATAAATATACATAGGAATATGTAGAGAATATGGATGCAAGTTGGGTCATTTCAATATAAATTGAGACCGTGGTTAGGTAGGGATCTCTTAGTGGTTCAATTTGGAGGAGCACTTCTCTTGGGGGAACTCCATAAGAATCTTCCAGTATTCTGTAGCCAAGTCTAAACCTATTTATTGTTTCCTAAAAAAGAATTAATAGAATTCATATGATTTGAATGACATGGAAAATCGAAGGAAAACTAGCCTGTGGCTTTACTCTTTGCTATGTTTATGCAGTATCTTCACCAAGAGGTTTATCCCATTCCCTTTGAACGCCTAACAACTA
The DNA here is from genome assembly GCF_902729225.1 of Pteropus medius. Taxonomy (NCBI): domain Eukaryota; kingdom Metazoa; phylum Chordata; class Mammalia; order Chiroptera; family Pteropodidae; genus Pteropus; species Pteropus medius. Next base: position 8,787,362 of record NW_024347788.1, on the reverse strand, counting down.
ACACCTAACAAAATTAACAATTCCTCGGTATCATTTAATATCTAGTCCACGCTCAAATTTCCCAAACATGTTTTATAGTTGGTTTCTTCTCACCGCAATCGAAACCAGGGCCACTCATCACCTGGAACTGTGATGTTTCGTAAAGTCTCCTTTAATCTAGACTAGTCCCCCTCCCAAACTTTAAAAAAAAAAACTCTTAACCAGTTGGGAAAAGTGGCTCTCTTTCTTTCACCGCTCTGAATCTGTAGGTCCTGAACTCAGTCCTCCCTCCCCCATATTTCCTACAAGTTGTTCGTTAGCTCTAGAGTTTGATTAGATTCAGACTCAACATTTAGGGAAGGAATATTTAAGGCAATTCCATGCTATTTCCTGTTCTGGCACACTGGGAAGCAACAATGGAGTTGCCTTGCCATGATTAAATCATAGTAAGGCATTATCTATTGATTCATATTGAGGGTTTTTTTTTTTCATTCTTCCTCCCTTCCTCTCTCCCTCTATCCCCCCTTTCTTTTGTCAAGAACATGCATTGAATTTTATCAAGCCTTTTAGACCTCCTTGGAGATAGTCACATGATTTTTCTTCTTATAATTATTGGTAGGATGAATTTATAAATTAAACAAATAGATTTTCTAATCTTGAATTAACCCTTCAGGCATTCTCAAAAAGAATCCCGCTATTTATATTGTATTTCTTAAATGTTTTGGATTCAACTTAATATATTTTTAAGATTTTTGCCTTGATATTCAAAAGCGAGATTGGCCTGTAATTTTTTTTGTTGGAAAAATGTTGATTAGATTTTAGTATTGATATATGTTTGCTTCATAAAAAAGAATTTGGAAGTTTTCTTTCTTTTTCTATATTTTGGAACAATTTAAGTAGCACAGGATTTATCAGGTCTTCAAAAGTTCGGTAGAATTCCTCGATGAAATTAATTAGGTCTAAAGGAATTATTGAGGGAGAGGAGAAAGCAGGAACAGATTTGACAACTTTTCAGGGCGTTTAAGTATATTTGCATGAATTATACAAAGTAGTTTTTCTTTCCTTCCTCCACCCCCCGCCTCCTACTCTCTGTTGCAAAGATTATTTCCCCTGTGTCATTTTGTATATTGTGAACTTATACTTCCTCCAATTTGGTCTACTAAATAGCGTGTCTATTTTTGTTGATTTCTTTAACTAGCTTATTTTTTTTAGTTGTTTTAGTTTTTCTCTCTTCCAGCTCATTAATTTCTTCCTTTATTTTTATCAATTCCTTCTGTTTACTTTTAGTTAACCCTTTTTTGTAATCTGTTGAGTTGAAATGTAATTCATGTATTTTTTGTTTCTGTTTCTAAAGGTATTTAATACTTAATAGAAAATGTAAATAACAGTGAATGTAATATAATGTAATATAAGCAACTGATGTTCCTTGTAACACCTCTTCGGCTGTATCTCATGGATTTTAATTTTTTTCGTTACTTTCTAGGAATTCTGGTTCATTTTGTAACCCCTTTTATTTCGGCAGCTCTTACGGCATAGCTGCTCATCTTGCTCTGGCCCTGCTCCTGTTGGTGATTTGGCCACATCCGCCCATACTTTTGGATTCTGAGGGATTTCATGTCACCAACTTTTGTGTGTTTTGTTTTGTTTTGTTTTTTCTTTTTCTTTTGCTGTGTCATTAATTCGTATGTTTGGTTTTCAGTAAGAGTTTCAAAGCGATGATTCAAAACTGCTACTGTGATCACAATAAATTAGTAAGATAACCTCAGTTAAAACTGCAGATATTTTAAAAAGAAGTTAAAGATTATTGCCACAGAACCTACTAACAATTCCTGAAACCTCGGTTCCTTTATAAGGGTTCTGTAAGAAACGACCTTTGCAAGGATAGTTTTACAACCCAGAATCATTTTGTTCTGTTCCGTTTTATTTTGTAACTAGAGAAGAAGGGACTTTTTCCCTCTATCACGTGATTTCTCTTATTTCCTTCACGAACAATTCGAACAGCCTAGAGTTTCATGGCCAGACATAGGAATCCCGTAAGCACTAAGAGAAAAGCAGGCCTGAGCAGCTCAAGACTTACAAGTATGAAAAGTAAAGGAGAGAATAAGAGTTTTAGTGAATGAAAGCTGAGACATACATCACAATGACTGAGTCTTCAAGCCCACATCTCTCTGAGGGGCACCGCGGGGTCCCGATAAAAGAGACCCCCCACTTGGACACTCCAGCGAGGATGATCTGCAACTAATCACCGAACAGTATCGGGGCCAAATTGTCTTCATGTACTTTAAGTAGATGTGATATTCCAAAGATTATAAATTAAAATCTACATAAGTAAAATTATATGAATAAAAACAGAATGAAGAAAAGATAAAGCGGAAACACGTTCCCTCTATATATGTCTTTTATTTCTTCTAGATTGGAAAATTCAAGATGTGATTTCCCACGAAGTTGTTCCAGAACATGAGATTTTTTTCCTGTGTGGAGTCTGCTGAATGGCTAAAGTTGAAAACCATGGCCCCAGATTCCAGGCACAAAAAAGCAGAATTTGGTAATAGGTGGACCCCTAAACGACTCCTGGCACCCTGAAACTATCACCTACCTGCCCAGATTCAGGCTTCGAGGCGGGGAGCTGGCGAGAATTATTTTTAAGAGCATTGTCAGAGTCTTGTGCGTTTCCGGTCCCTTCTCATGGATCTGCCGCCTCCCCCAGCAGAGCCCGCTGCTGCTGAAAAAGGTTCGGAGCCGCACGTGCCCATGCCACCTCAGCAAACCCAACGTTCCCATTCCTCTAAACGCTCTGCCAGACCAGAAGAGCACTCGGCATCCCCAGATGCCAAGCCAAGCCCGGGCTCTAGACCTAGGTCCTTGTCCCTCTCACCCCAAGCAAGGGGGACTGTGTAACCCAAGCGATCAGACGTTTCCTATTTTTCTCTTCCTTATTCTTTGTTCTTTAGCCTATAAAAGCTTCCTACCTTCAGGCTCATTTTGCAGTTCTCCAAATGGAGACTGTCTGCTCCATGAAGTGTTAGAGCTTGTGTCACCTAAATTGTTTCCTTTAATCACTTTTCAACAGAACTAAAGCTGATCATTGAAGCAGCTTTTCTAAACTTAACCCGTGGTCCCCAAGTTTGGGGATTGTGCACTGTGACCTGTGCCTGACTCTCCCATGACAGGCTGAAGAAAAGATGCTGGCTAGTGGTTGGAGCTGCCTAGAATAACAGGGAAGAGAGAAGGTTAAATCGGGAGTAGTCTGTACAGCCACGATATGGATGGGCAAAACCAGGCTCAAGTTTGCTGCAAGCTGGAGGACCACAGCTGGACTAGAACCATCTTTAAAAAACTTTGCCCAGGAGAACAGAGCGGCTGTGCAGAGTGAACCATCAGAGCGGAGTTAAACAGGCAGCTGGACACGGGCACGTGGAGGCAGCGTGGATGAAGCCTCCCGCCCACGCAACCTCTCTCTCGCCCTTCCTTACTCTCAAAACTGGCAACAGCGGGTGGCAAAGATGGGCAAGGGAGGGGACACGGAGAACAAACCAAGCCTTATTCCTCGATGCCCGTCTGGTCCAAGCTGGGGAGAGGAGAAGCTGTAAATTTCGATCCGATTGAACTTGTCAATACTCTAAAATTTAACACAAGTTAGAAACAGGGAAATCTAACGATGGGTAAAGTAACATGGCTGAGCACCTTCAAACAGATCTCCATCACTAATGTTCTTTCCTTAGAATGACTTTAATGTATCCTTATTATTTAAATGAATTCAGCTAAATATTGAAGCTATAAAGGTACCTGGTAGAACTTGACAACACGCACACATCCGGACTTTGTATTGGATCATTGAAGGATTCCTTCCTCACCCTCCCTCCGTTTTTTTCTTCTATAGATATTAGCTGTTTACAGTGTGTTAATATCTTTGCTAGAGACCAAATATATGAAGAGTAAGACATGGTTCTTACTCTGAAGGAGCTCATATTAATAGTAGACAGGAAAACAGAGTAACATTCAAAAATCAGTAAGGACTAGGAAAAATAATGCACAGGACGTCAGCGAGGCAAACGACCAAGGCACATGTTCTGGAAGAGGTGACCCCTGACCCAAGTCTTAGAGGACAACCGTGAGTTATTCAAGGGAAGTGAGGTTGGAATCGCTCTGCATACAGAGCCGGCACTAGGTGTAAAGTCAGGAGGCAAGAGAAATGTGGCTGTGGGAGATCACGGTGACCTCTGTAGGCCCGATGACACAGAAAAAAATCGTTCATGTTTTTACATGTAGCAGAACTTTCCTTATTTGGTAGAAAGTAGAACTTTGCACTGACACGCCCCTCACCCTGCCTAATGGAACAAAGGCTACTGAGCTTCTATATATGGCCTGGCATACTCCTCACTGTGCACATACCACAGACAATGGAACTTCGGTCCTATCTCCATGAGGAACTGGGGGCACACGAGAGGGCTGCATCCATTCACTTAGGAGTGTCTATTGTATACGTCCTTGGTACTGCTCATTTGCTAGTTTTGTAGAAAGCCTAAATGAAAGAAAGTCACCTTGAACCCAATCTGAGTTCTAGCCAGTCTTGGAACGCAAACCAATTTTTGTGGTCTGACCTAACTTCACAGCATGTTCTAGGAAATGAGAAAAATATGGAATGGCTGAAATATATGGCACAGAGTTGGGGGGAGCAGTGGAAGTTGAAGAGATAAGCAGGGGGGAGATCATGACAGCACTTATAAGCTTTAGTGAGTAGGTCTTTGTCTTGGAGACAGTGGAAAACCCATAAAATAATTTCAAAGTCTATAATACGACCCGATTTTGGAGCAATCACTACGGCAGGGTAAGAAAGGATCCAGTGGGGGAGGAGTAATGAGGAGGCTGCTCCGGTGTTGCAGGTGAGAGATAAAGGTCGGAATGTCGGCCGTGGAGAGAGAGAGACACAGGCACAGATGGGACACTCGCAAAGTCGGCAGGGTGGGAAGAGAAGGGCTGAGGGAAGGCGAGGAGTTGAGGAACACTCGGGTTTCCAGATGGGCAACTGCACGAGGAATTTCATTCCCTGAGACGGAACAGCAGAGAGGAACAGGTTTGCCAGAGAAAATGATGAGTTAAGCTGGGAGGGTTTGTGTTTGAGAGGCCCGCAGGACACGTCTAACAAGCAACTCTGTAGCCAAGTCTGAATACGTATTTAAAAGCAGAAAACTCAAAAGAATTCATGTACCCTGTGAACGTGAACTACCAATTATGAAAACAAGAAGGATGGGGAGGCAGATCAGAAAACACGAGTCTAGAACACACGCTAAAGGAAAGTCAAATAGGGAAGTGCTGGTGAGACAGAGAACTGAGCGATGTGATCCAAAACCAGAAATTAAGACAATGGAAGATGCCGAAAGCTCAAAACTCGACTGTCACCATGACCAGACCCATTTTCTACAAATGTGCTCATGAGAGTTATTCTTTTGTTAGAAAGGAATGTGGTATTTTGAGCTATAGAGTCTGCTGGAAATTTTAACTGTTTAATAAAATACAGTGGACATACATAAAGTAAGTGGACACTCCAGGCTTCTGAGAATTAAATAAAATTTAAAAACCTGCCCCCGATACAGAGAGGATATACTTCGCTTCAGGCACTTGGCACAAAGACAAAGGGAATGTGATATAAGCATTTCTTTGTCTTCAAAGAAAATACTAAGAGTATGAAAAGTTTGTCTCCACACAATTGACATGTGATCATCATCATCGCGAGTCCGAACTAAATGTGTCAGTCAGGAAAAAGCGCTGGCAGATTGCCTTTTCCTTTATTAAGCAATGGCCTAGCACGGAGCCACGCCATCACGGATGTCGGCTGACTCATCTTTGAAATCACAAGTTTAAAAACACTGCCTACAGTGGAAATGTGTGTGTTCCAGGCCAGAGTTCTCAGACACATGTGGTAAGCTTGTGGATCACACTTCCCATTCTTTACTGCACGATATGCAAACATTGTTGAGAGAAATCTATAATTCCGCTGCGTCTCATGGTTTTGTGTAAATTTACATTAGCTGAGTGAGGCAAAGAGGCTATATGTCATACATAGAAAATACAAATTTATTTTTTACCATTTAGCATATACACACAGAGATCCATATATACACACACATACTAACAGAGATAGGTACCTGCGAGTACTTTATATATAAAGTGCTGGGCTTCCTCAGATCGGTGGCATGCTCTAAGAGTTCACATGAAAAGTAGGATAAATACATTGTAAGTATAACTTTAGGGCAACCAAGTGAAAACAAATATCAAATCCCACTTGAGATGTAAGGTGATGTAATTCAGATGTCACAGTCATCTTATGTTCCAGCTTCTGAATCCATCGGGTATTATTTATGTTTTTATCATGTGACATAGAATAAGTTTCTCTAAATTTCTCCCCAAAAATCTTCTTATAGAAAAGCGGTTACTGGAGATTCCGTAGAGGGAAATCCAGGTGGCCGAGGGTCCCTAAAGGTTTTTATGTACTTGAACTACAGTATGTTACATCCGAAGTTAAGGGCAACATGCTCATTAACGTTTAATGTGCTCCTTTTTCTTCCGTACAGGGAAATACAGAGATAAAGCCTGGTTCGACTTTATGTCAGGAAAGAGCAGAGCTTTCTGTAGGAACACTACAGCCTAGTTTAAGATCACTTTTCATGTGTTTTATAAAGCAACAGAGTAGAGCATATTTAGTCACTATGCTGCTCTGCACAATTTAAAATTACAATTAAATAAATTTTTGTTTGATAATTGGCACCTCCAAAAAAAATCATGTCATGATCTCTTACTTGATTTCCAAACCTAATTTGTCTTCTTGATAAAATGACAGCTGAGATTTCCTATATGTGGTTAAGCAGCAATGCTTAGATTGAAAACAAAACTTATTAAAAATCATCATTGTGGTTGCAGCCTAAAAGTCCCAGAAACCTATATACAAACGCTTAAGAGTGACAGCAATCGTGTAGAGGCAATACGATATGATTATTTAACAACCTAGTCATTCTGTTTCTGAATTACTAAATCAACATTTTTTCACCCAGTAAAACCAAAGGAGACAATGTGCTTTGCTATAGATAATTCAAAATCACAGGTAATCACACATAATTTTTGTTTTTAAAAATATTTTCATGCACACAGGGAAATACAGCTGCCTAATAGTCTGTGAATTTGTAAACTTGAAACAATATAATGCACAGTGAAGAACTGGAATGTTATCGACCTTTCTCAATGTGTAGTTATTCCTTAGTCTTTAGTATAACCATCAAACAAAAAGAGTAGTTTCATGAGTTTGAAATTGCTACCTTATGTTATGTGTTTAATGTCTTCCCTCAATTGAAGGAAATGAGGTATTTTATTTAAATTTCATAGTGAGCTATGAGTTGCATAGAAGAATTAAACTAACCAAAGAATCAGGTTTTGATAACCTTACAACACATATCGTAGTGTTGAAACTGTTGGTTTATTGACTGTCACCTTTCAATGGATATTAAACATCTTGAGGGCTAGGACTGTATTTTTTTAACTTGTCCTAATACCTCAACAAAATTTTAACAGAATGTATGAGTAAATGATATTAATGAAAAATTGAAATTAAAATTTTAATTTAGATACCTTTGATTAACTGTAAAATCTGAAATGCGATTTGGAGTCGAAGATGTGCATTCAAATCCACTTTTTCACAAATTATGCGATTTTAACCTCCATATTGGTGAGGCTCAATTTTCTCATCTGAATGAAAGGGATAACACATCTAAGTATGTCGGAATAGCTATAAAGGTAAAAATGAGGTCACGTACATGGAAGTCCTTTGTAAATACCAAATGAATGCAATTTTCTGTTATTCTACTGTATATTCATGTAAGAACTATATGTATGAAATAAGAAATCTTAAGATGTAATGTGACAGTTCACATTAAAATATATACTATACCATTTTTTCCCAAATGAAAAATAACTTAATGCCTCTCCTCTTCAGCCTACAAATAAAACCCAACCCCCACAAAACACAAAAACAAAACAAATGAAAAAAACAAAACAAAACACACCCTTCCTTCAAGATACAGCCTGAGTGCTTTATCTTCTCTAGTAAGTTCTGTCACAGAAGACACCTGTGCGTCCCCTTCCCCGGTGAGTCTGACTCTGCCACCATGAGAACAGCTCAGCATGGCTAACCCATTAGTTTCTCCTCAGTCCTCATCTGATCTCTGAAGAATTCTTCTTGAAGAAACCTTCGCATGTTCACTGTACCTCTCACGTGTCCACTGGCTTCTTTCTTCAAAACGACTATACTCGCAATTTTTTTTTTCTTACTTCTTAATGCTTTTTACTGGTTCAGCTTCTTGTTCTTCAAATGCAGGTGTTGGATGAGGTTTCATCCTTGGGTCTCCTTTTTTCTCAGCCTATCATTCTGCTTCAATGGGCAGCCTACTCCAATAGCCTCTAAATCTCAATCTGTTTCCCGGCTCCCTCCTAGGTTCCAAGTCTATATTTCTAATTGTTGACCGAATATCTCCACCTGGATGTACTCTGTTCTGCATGTCAAACTTATTTTCCTTCTTCCTCGTCTCAAATCTCCTCTGTCTCTTTGCTGTCACTCTTGGTCGTCGGCCGAGCAGAAATCTTGGAGTCACCAATGATTTCACTCCCTCCCCACTCATCTCCATTATCTATTAACAACTTACTGATTCCATCTCTGAAAGGTCTCCCTAATCCACCTACTCTCTTCTCCATTTTAATGTCCAATACCTTCATTCACGCTTCATTATTTCCTTTATAAAGTATTCTGGCTGCCTCTGAACTAGTCTCTCTGCTTTGGTCTCACAATTTAAATCTATCCTGTTAAACATGATGTCAAGGAAATACAGACACTCCTCTACTTTTCATACCTACTCTTTGCCTGGGAAATAAACTCCCAACTCTTTGACCTGGCATTTAAGACCCTAGATAATCTGCTTCCAGCCTGTTTTTCCAGTTAACTCCTGTCCACACCCTTCTCCCTCTAAAACACATGATATGCTTTCAGTTTCATGCTCCAGTTCATGGTGTTCTCTCGACCTGTTACAGTAGTTTCTTATTTGTCAAAAGCTCATACATCTTTCAGACCCATGTGATCTCATTTTCTCTGTAATATCTTCTCTATCCTGCCTTCCAGAAAGAATTAATCCTGCCTCCTTCTGGACTCTTCTACTGCTATTAAAATTAAAGTGTTAGAAGTTTTTAATTCCTCTGGTGCATTAGATTCAAATAGGAAAAGTCTTACCTTTCTTTCACCTATGCTTCAGACAATGACTGACAAATAGAAGGGAATCTGTAAATACAGAACTGAACGGACCGATTCCTGATTTATGTAACAAACAGAACCAACTTTAAGAATACTCCTCATCTGTATAAAATGTATAAACCACATCATGCTAATTTTTTTGTCAGTTATTGTTAGAATCAAACGAAAATCATTTAGCTTTGGATAATACTGGAATTTTAACCTAAAGATAAATTATCCATTGTAATGGATTAAGGAAATCAAACAGCTAAATTTCTCCTTTGCAGTCAGTTTGGAAGAAGGCAGGAAACAGTTACATAGAAATCCAGTCAAGTTCCTGTAAAAATAAATAGAAATCAAATATGAGATCCTTCCTAGTACTATAGGAATATCAAAGGAAAGATCACTTAGTTTTTTAAAGTCTTTTGTATGTTAAAGGGTTAAAGATATTTTGAAGACTAAAAATAATATTCAGTTAAAAGTAACCTTAAGGAAAATTACATACATGCTACAGGACCAGTGCTAAATCACTGTCATGAAATATTTTTGTAGAACTCTGAAAAAAAACTATCTCTAATAAATGATAATTTTACAAAATTACACTCTGTCCTGCTCTATGATGTAGATCAGACGTCAGTAAACTACAGCCTGTGGGCCAAATCTGGCCCGTCACCTGTTTTTATAAATAAAGTTTAACTGAAACACGGCCACACTCATTTGTTTCTGTACTGTTCCTGTCTGCTTTTGCTCTGCACAGTTGAGTAGTCGAGACAGAGACTGTATGTCTCACAAAGTCTAAAATATTTACTGTCTGTCCCTTTAAAGAAAATTGGCCAATTACAGACAATCAGTTGGAAATCTAGTTGAAAACCAAGCCAGTTTGTGTATGTGAGAGTATCTTATTATTCTAGAATTTAGAATCTTTATGCAAATATGTCATCTCAAAAGGCAAAAAAAAATTTTTTTAAAGAAAGATATCAGGATGTTATGGTCTAGCAATCCCTCTTCTGGGTATCTACCTGAAATTTTTGAAAATGCTTATACATAAAGATATATGCACCCCTATGTTCACTGAAGCATTACTCGTAATAGCCAAGACATGGAAATAACCTAAGTGTCTTTTGACCAATGATTGGATAAAGAAGATACAGTACATATATACAACAGAATCCTACTCAGCCATAAGAAAGATGAAATATGACCATTTGCAACAACATGGATGGATCTTGAGAGTATCATGCTAAGGGAAATAAGTCAGATGGAAAAGGGTAAGAACCATATGATTTCACTCATATGTGGGATATACAAAAACAAACAAACAAACAAACAAATTCATAGACACAGACAATAGCATGGTGGTAACGAGAGGGGAAGGAAGTGGGGGGAGGATGAAGAGGGTTGAGGGGGTCAAATATATGACATAAGGAGACTAAATTTTGCATGCTGAGCACACGATGCAATATAGAGACGATGAATTATAAAACTGTACACCTGAAACTTATATAGTATAATGAAGCAATGTGACCCTGATGAATTTACTTTTTTAAAAAAGGATCTTATGATTGCAAATGTATAGATGTCAACTACAAAGGAGTGATAAAGGGCATATATACAGGATTTTTTTAAGAATAAATTATTTTATTTCTGTATCTTCAGCGCATGCCTGCCTGATCGGGGACAAAGAGTGGCTGCTCTTGACATGAGAGTATGTCACTGCAAATTAACTTTTCTACCTAACTTAACTAAAAAGTGGAAACTTAATTCTTTCTAGAGGAACAAAGGAGTAAAGTTCAACACAATTTATTTTTTAAAATCAAGGGAGGGAAAGGTAAAAGAAGAGGGAGAGAGGGGAGGGGGGAGAGAGAACCTACTGTACCTCATTCTCTGATTGATATGAAGCCAATCTGCGTGCCAAAATTAAGGCCATCTCGGACGTGGGAGAAGAACTTCTCAGGATGGCAGGATGTACAGAGGCTGAGATCCTGTTTCTGGTCCTGAATATTCTGCGGTAGAATTCCTCCCCGTTCTAGAAGAATCCTTAGGATAAAGATTTTTCACAGGACGGCAAGAGTTTATGTTACCAGTAATAGCCAACGCAGTATGAAAAAAGTATGCATATTGGTGTAAAAGAATTCTGGGAAAGATACGCTTGGAACAATGCCCATTGCTATTCGGTTTCAGAACACGGACTAGTTAGAAAATGGCAGATTTTATCACCGTTTATCACCTAAGTTCATATAGGAACTACAGAACTTTCCATATTGTCCTGCAGACATGGTCTGGGCACAGCATTTTGCAATCAAAATCGGGTAACTTTAAAGAAGAAACTTTAAAGCTACCAGAGTCTTTGTAGTCAAGATTCATTCGATTCAGACAGAGTGTGCTTTTTAGTTATTTGGACCTCCCATCTCCTTTCCTCATATTACCAGATTTTTCTCAGAAAACCTTTTTCATAGACTTTATGATGTGAAATATGACCATAAATTAGTGACATTAATTCTACAAGTTACATTTAAGAATCAATTTCAATCCTTTCTATTATGTGCTAAATGAGGCAGAATCTGGGCAAAGTTTTGCTGACTGGAATAGAAACATGATTCAAATCAGACATCAATTTTCCTTTGTAGAAAGGACAAATAATTTTTCACAGCTATTAAGAGCAAAACTTCATAAATACAAAATATATTCCTCTAGTTAATTAGAGAACATAAATAATTTTAAAATATTAGCTTCCTGAGAGTTTATTATATTTGGGAGAATTTAACCTAGGAATGACTATAAAGTAAATAAAGTACATGCCAACTCTTCTATATGAACTTTAAAAGTATATTTCCGAAAACTATATACCAACTGTTTCTTCTTCCTTCGCTTTTAAATCAGCCAGGAAAATTTCTGTTATTAAAACTTAGGTGAGAATAGATTTCATATTTAAAATGAGCTTTTGCGTACATGTATATGTCAGCTATTGAAATATCTGCCACATGAATTTTTCTTGGATTTACTAACAGTTTAGAAGCAATAAGCGATAACCACTCTTGCAGTTCCGGAGTGACATCAAACACACCTGGTGGCTTTCCGAATGTCGACGTAGGGATCCGGGGAGTCGAAGAGCCGCACGCACGCAGGGTCAAGGTTATGAAATGCTGCGGCTGAGTCCCTTGGAAGAGTAAAACAGCAAGGGCCTACCGAAGGCCCCAGTACGACAATAATATCGTCCAAACTACAGCCATATTCTGCTATCATAGCATTCACTGTAGCCATAGCAACACCTAACAAAGTACCTTTCCAACCTGACAAATGGGAAGAAAAAGAGGGAAGGAAAGTTAAAACATGACAAAATTTCACCTTAATTTAAACCTAAGTTAAAAATGAGCAGTCAGTTTATGTGTTTTCCAAAGTCCAGAAATAATAAATGAATCACAAAATTAATAATGCTAAATAATCAATTAACTAATTAAAATACTCAGTTTTAAATGAGGTATACTATACATAGAGCCTGACACAGAAGAGACATTTAATGGGGGGCGGGGTCCGTCCATTTCCTTTAAAAAATGTTCTATACTTTTCATTTCCACTGGGTGTACCTTCTTAGTCTTCTCTCTCTCTCCTTCCCTCACCGTTTTCTCCACATTTTAAAAAGTTGTGGAAAAAACATAATGTTTACCGTTTTAGAGTACACACTTCAATAGTATTAAGTCTACTTACATTGTTGTGCAACCAATTTCTGTTTTCATCTTGCAAAACTGAAACCTCATACAAGTTATCAAACAGTAAAACTCCCTCGCCACCTTCTCACAGTGCCTAGCAGCCACCATTCGACTTTCTGCTTCTGTGAAACTGACTACTGCAGATACTTCATATAAATGAAATCACATATATTTGTCTTTTTGTGACTGGCTTATTTCACCTAGCATAATGTCCTCGAGGTTTACTCCAGTTGTAGTATGTGTCAAGATTTCCTTCTTTCTAAAGGCTGCATAATATTCCATTGTATGGATATATCACGTTTGCTTATCCATTAATCCATCAATGGACGATTAAGTAGCTATGACCTCTTGGCTATTGTGAATAATGCTGCTATTAGCAACAGGTATGCAAATATCTCATTGAGATCCTGCTTTCAATTCTTTTGGATAGATACTCAGAAGTGGCTTGCTGGATGTAATTGTTTTAAAATTTTTGAGGAAACATGGTATCATTTTCCATAGCAGCTGCACCATTTTACATTCCCACAAACAGTGCATCTGGATCCAATTTCTCCACAACCTCACCGAATCTTGTTATTGCCCGTTTTTTATTTTTATTTTTATTTTTAATATTAGCCATCCTCTTGGGTGTGAAGTGATGTCTCTTTGTGGTTTTGATTTGCATTTTCCTAATTATTAATGATGCTGAGCATCTTTTCACATGCTTGTTGGTTATTTGCATATTGTCTTCGGAGACATGTGTATTCAAGTCCTTTGTTCATTTTTAACCAGGTTATTTTGCTGTTGTTGTTATGTTTCTTTAAATAGTCTAGATAATAACCCATTGTCAGATACATGAGTTGCAAATATTTTCTTCTATTCTTTGAGCTGCCTTTTCACTTTGTTGTGTCTTCTGATGCAGAGAAATTTTTAACTTTGATGAAATCCAATTTACCTCTTTTTAATTTTGTTGCTTGTGCTTTTGCTGTCATCCCTAAGAAACCATTGCCCAATCCAAGATCTCAAAGATTAATACTTGTTTTCTTTTACGAGTTTTATAGTTTTAGCTTTTAACTTTGGTTCTCTGATCCATTTTGAGTTAAATTTTTATATATGATGTAGAATGGTAAGGCTCTACCATCCGTTTTGTTTGTTTGTTTGTTTGTTTGTTTGTTTGCATGTGAATATCCAGTTTTCCCAGCACCATTTGTCAAAGCGATTGTGCTCTCGTATTGTACAGTCCAGGCGCGCGGTCAGAAATCACTTGACCATATATGTGAGGGTTTATTTCTGGGCTCTCTACTCTATTCTATTGTTCTATATGTTTATCTTTATGCTAGTACCATAACGTTTGATTGCTGTAGCTTCATAACGAGTTTTGAAATAAGAAAGTGTGACACCCCTCGCTTCAAATTTCTTTTTCAATAGTTTCATTTTGACAGCTTTAGCTTTGATTCGATATTTTAAAACTTAATGTTTTAAAACCTAAAAAGTAACAAACAATATTATTTTTTATATCCAAGAAGATTCAAATTTTAAATAACTTTTGACAATGTCAAATACTAATCCCAACTTCTAGTCAACTAATTCTATTATTTTAGCTAGATCAAAAGAAAAATATGCAACTTTCTTATTTATCTATGTCCTGACAAGCAAAGTTGCCACAGATTTTCAAGCAGAAGGAAATCCAAAAGATCATTTCTCATTTCACATAGAATCATCAACACTGATTAACCTAAAAAGTATTTTAAAACACCTCCGGAAAACAGAATTCCATAACTTTAATATGTCATCAAAAAATTCTTCTTTGTTCTTATCTTCGGAGAATAGTTAAAGCCACCAGACTATAGTCATTAGCAGAGTCAGGAATATACTTGAGATTTTTCAAAGCATAAAACATAACTTTACCTTTGTTCGGTAAAATTTTTTCACATTAAATACCGCATTTGGTAAAACTAAACTAAATGCAGTTTTCCAAACATTTCTCGCTTTCTCTTACCCCCATACTTTTACACGTGCTGCTGCATCTCATGAGCGCCTTTCTGCAACATGTCCAACCTTCCTATGCCCCATATAGCCATGACTTCAAGGCTTCTCAACCAGAGCAAGTACCACTCCCTGGGAGTGTTTTCAAAAGCATAGAGGCTTTTTTTTTTTTTTTTAAATTATGACAACCGAGAATTTTGAAGGCCAAGCAAACTATCAGCAGTGTAAGATTATCTTGTCCAAAATGTTAACAGCATCCCCAATGAAAAACACTGGCACCTAGCCAAACCCTACAAATTCCTCAGGAATCAGCCTAGGTACTACTTCTTTTGGGAATTCCACTCTGATTCATATAATCTGACTTAGATACTTCTGCTTCCATAATAGGAGTGTGCTGAACCTACCCCTATCACCAAGTAAAGTAATTAACTGCTCATTTATTTCATGCCCAGCAGAAAGGAATATTTTTTTCTATACTACAAAACTGGTAAAATCCTATATGCTTAGTTAAGTTTACGTACCAGAGTGAGCCACGCCGCATGCTTTTTTGACCGGATCTGCAAAAACTATCGGTATACAGTCAGCACCAAGAGCCGCTATTGTGACTCCCCTCTGATTTGTGGTTATTCCGTCATAAGATTCAGGCTCCTTCCTTCCCATGACCCAGACGTCATTGGCATGATCAGTCTAATAGCAAAGATGTGCAATTAAAACGTTTTGAAGGTAAGATTTCTCACACCATAAGCTTTTCTGAAAGTATTATTTTGTACAAAATAACATAACTAGTTTAAGATTACTAATCATTAAATATATCACTTCTATACATGGTAAAATACCAAATTTACTTATCACCTAACTTTTGGTATTATAATCTCTGCATATTTTATTCAAAGGAAAGCTGACTTTAACATTTAAAAATTCAATATTGTCCATCATGAACGCCTCCCATTAGAGATGGGTCTCTATGTGCAGTACTTTCCACAAAGAACTAATCCATGGAAAGAAATTAATTACCAAGTCAATAATATTTTTACTCTTCCTAGACTCAAGTCAAGTTAGAATTCTGTAAGAAATAAGGCATTATCTCATCGATTGTACCCTAAGTTCCTCCTGGTGTGGATTTAGAAAAACATGGCCTTTCTTTTCCACCATTTGGGAACCTTCCTTCCAAATCTAAAAGGGCAGTGGTACTGTACAATATGAGAATTAACTACATTTTCAGATGTGAGAAGCTCCACGTGAAATACATACATCACAGAGCTGATTGTTAGGCTATGGTATA
Organism: Pteropus medius; assembly: GCF_902729225.1. Taxonomy (NCBI): domain Eukaryota; kingdom Metazoa; phylum Chordata; class Mammalia; order Chiroptera; family Pteropodidae; genus Pteropus; species Pteropus medius. The sequence goes on along the minus strand of NW_024347788.1, from coordinate 8,771,161 downwards.
CAGAGCTAAGAAAAACAAGAATTATCCTAAAGTTTTAGATAAAACACCGACCAGATGCAAAAGCTAAATAGCCTGATTAAAGCCCAGTAGTCATTAGCAGAGTCAAGAATATACTTCAGATTTTTCAAAGTATGAAACATAACTTTACCTTTATTCGGTAAAATTTTTTTGCATCGAATCCTGCAGCAGTCCCCAGCCGACGCAGGTTTTCTTGAACAACGACCTTGGGATCTCTCCGTTTGGAACTGCTGAAGAGATTGAATGAACTGAGAGTTGGTATATAAGATATCCCACCAGTCCTCGTAGTAAATCCATGAATGAAGATATCTGTTGAAGATAAGTACCGAAAATTAAGAATGTGCTCTACGAAAGACAATAAAAAGCACGATAAGCCCTGTCTCTCAGGAAGACCTCCCTGATCATCTCAGCCTGCATCTGTTTATCTGGTATGTAATTTCCAAAGCCCTTCCCTGTGTTATTATGCACTGCTTTATGTTTACCTTTCCTATGGGGTTACTGCTCTTCAAAGGGTATCTTCTGTCCCATTTTTCTTTGCTATACCCCAAAACATATAGCTCATAGTAAATATCATTTAACTAAGAAGTCAGTTTGACTGTTTTAAATGTCACTCTTTCGTTAAGGGTCAAGGTGCCAATACGTTAAGGTTTCAGAATTGCTAAACAGGAGATGATTAAGAGTCATAAAGCTCATTTTAAAGGCAGCCTGGGGACTTGTCTTAAAGCTGAATTTGTCTTAAAGCAAATTTATTTATTTAGGGTGGCTTTGAAGGGACTATCCCTTGATGTCCCTGGACATCCTTAATACTATCCATGACATTTCCATGCTTCAATCAATGTTAATGAGCACATAAACCTCAAAGCAGTCTACAAAAGAAAGGAGGAAAAAAGGTGAAAGGCTTCTTAACAAAAGGCTGCTTTTCATGTGCATGGTGAAAACAACCAATAACTGTTTAATGTACCTGAGATCAATGGAGATGTGATAATGGTTAACTCTCCTTTAAGTGCTGGCAGACTTCTCAAATATGTTTCGACTTCGTTCTGGATTTCTTCTAGTTCTTGAGCTGTGATCTTGTCTATTTCTGTGGACTGTTTCAAAAGACTTCCCCTTAAAGTCACCTGTAAATCTTCAAATTCAAAATTGTAAACATCAGTGAAGAGTTGATCAATAAAAGCCTTCATTAAGTTCTTCCGGTGCATAGGTACAATTACCTTAATGCTGCTCAGATTTTTTTCATCAATTTTTTGTTTAATGGTATACAAACAGGCAGCCATGCTGGGATTGCTAACAGTCTCAAATTCTCTGAAGAGAGTTGATAATCCATTGCTTGTTTCTACTTCATAGTTATCATGGTCACTGTCTCTTTCACAGCCGATGTTACCGCAACGTATTATGCAAAGGAACTTGGCCTTGGCAGCGTGGTGGTACTGAACAGCATTCAACGTCTTCAGCAATGTCTGATGATAGCTTTTCTGAGAGTTCAATTTCAAACCAAAGAGATCAATCAACACTGCTTCTGCCATCCTTCAGTAACCTTATGACGTTCTTCAAAGAAAACTTTTGTGCCCCCCCGCCCCGAATCACCTGTAAAGAAAAATTAGCATAAATAAGAATACAATTTTATATCAATTTTCTAATAGTTAAAACAGAAATTTGTGGCTGGGAAAAAATTGCATTGATCTAAAAATAGAACCAAAATTGTAAATATAGAACCCTCCCAGAAAAGCTAGTCCATTGTTTGTCATAAGAGAATCATGACAATTAATGCAAAGCCAAGTCTTAATCCATTTCCTGAAAGCAGATGTACATTTTCCCAGTAAAACAACAGTTCCTGTTTTTGTTTTGTGTTTTCATATAGCAAATTTTCAATAAGGAATTACTTGCTCACTTAGACAAAGTCCTGTTTTTTAATTACTTGGTGTCTATTTATGTGCTATATGATTAATTCTGACATGACTTGCATGTTAAGTCACATCCCTTCATATGAAATACCGGGGCCTTAAATTCAACATGTTAAACGGAGCTAAACTTTCAAATCGCGTTTTTAAGAGAGAAAAATTGAAACGACAGATACATTTCCCTCCAGGATTTACACAATACTCAGGTGTGACAATGAGCGCAACGGCGACTGTGATTTGGGGCAGACCTGCTTCCTATCTGCTTTCCTACTCATCGCCGCCGCGAGATTTTCTCACCTCCAGCCCTTGTCCTCCCACCCCACGCCATCGTCTCTCTTTGGAGACACGTTTTCTTGACCCCCTTTGCCCCCGACGGTTTTCTCCCGCCGCCACCCCTAACTTCGACTCCCTACCGTACACGGATCCCGCTCAAGTTCATCTCGTCAGTTTCGAAAAACTTGAGGAGATTGGCGACGCGGGGCGGGGCGGGGCGGGGCGGGGTGGGGTGAATCCCCGGAACGCGCCCGTCACCGCCCGGCACCGCCCCCCGACGCCCCTCCGGCACCGCCCACCCCTGACGCCCCCTCCGGCCTGGCCCCGCCCCCGCCTCCCCGCTCCGCCCCAGACGCCCCTTCGGCCGCCCCGACGCCCCTCCGACTAGCTCCGCCCCCGACACCCGGACGCCCCGCCCCCTCGGGACTTCCGGGCGCGCCACGCACGCGCGGCGGTATCTCTGCGAGTCGCGCACCCGTCTGCGACGAGCTCGGTCAGGCTCTGCTACCCCCGCCCCGCCCCGCCCCGCGCCCCCGCGAAGCCGGGAAGTCCCGAGCGGGTCACCTGAGGTCGAAAGCCCGATCCCCGCGTCTCCGCCCGCGGCGCCTCGCCCGCCCCCGCGGACCGGCGTCGGCCCGGTGCGCCCCGCAGGCGGAGCGCGCGGGCAGTCCCGAAGGCACCCGAGCGGCCTCAGCGGTTCCGGGCCAGGCTGGCCCGGCGGGCCCGCGGGCGGGAGGCCGGGACACCCCGCACACTCACTCCTCTGCGAGGGCAGGCCCTGTCCCCAAGGCCGCATTCCTTCCAGAGCCGCTCGAGCACCGGTCGCTGTCCCAGCCACGTGTGCCCGGCGCACTTGTCTGTAGTCACCGGAGCCCAGGCCCGGGGACCGCGCTGTGTCAGCACTTGGCAGTCCGTCCGTCCAAGATTCAAGTAATGGGCCTCCTCGTGGTGGTGGTGGTGGTTTTTTTTTTTTGGTTGTTTGTTTTTGATGGTTTTGTTTCCGCAAGCTGGTCCTCCCTGTGCCTGCCGTTTGTCTGTCCCCGCCTTTCTCCTGACTGGACCAACACTGCACAGCTCCTTCACTTGCGTTGACAGACGGGTGTCCCGTACGCCCCTTCAAAAGTAGTGCCAGGTGTAGAAAAGCAGAAGGCGCCGACCGTTGAGAGCGTGACAAAGGTGCAAAGTAGCATCCTTTATCAGCCCTCCAAGAGTAGAACGTTCTTTTCTTTTAAAAAATTGAGCAGATACCATGTGGAAGGCAGATGCTATGGTAAAGGGAGAATATAGCCAGTTCGGAGAGCAGGAGAAACGGTGTCCTCTGTGGAGCTGGTCATGATGGCGGCGCGGTCCCCTTTACGGTGGCTCAGAAATGCTGGAGGACCTTTACCTGAAGGAGAAAGAAATTCGGCTCTGTGGGAGCTCAGGGCAGCACCTGGGGGTGGGCAAGCGCCTCTCTTCTGTTTGACCAGAGAACGGGATCACCAACCCTAAATAGGAACCTGCTGTTCAGCATCCCCGGCAGATGTTTTTGTCACAATTTGTATTTTCACTCTTTTCTCTGGACATTTGTTAAGAGCCCTGAGTGGTACATGGTACACCTGATGGGACGGGCACGCTGCCCTGAGCTTGTTCCGTGTTAAATATTCCCTTAAGCAACATAGAGATCTTTTAGTTACGAAGCCGGGTTTAAACATTTATCCCTGTTTTTATAGACAATGATGGCAGTTCATTTTCTTTCATGTTACAAGTAGTGGCACTAAAAAATTTTTTAAAAATACACAATACTGAAGCTGTCAGGGAAGAGAGAGTTTGTTGCTCTATTTTATTTACATACCATTTCCTTTCACCATCTGGTGACACGCTCCTGCACTCTTACCTCATCTCCAGTCACGCCACTCCAGGTTCTGAGTCCTGGCTGCACATCAAAACTACATGTAGAACTTAAAAAAAATTTAGGGACTCCACTCCTTTGCAACAAAATCTCAGAGTCAAGTGTAGGCATGTTTTGCTTTACTGTTTTGTTTTGTTTTTATCTCTACAGATGATTCAAATCCATAATTAGGTTTGAAAAACAACTGCCCTATTCCCTAGCCATTCAAAGTCAAGGCTGTTCCTTGGGTGGGCCGCATGATTTCATCTTTTGTGTATGCTGTTCCTTCTACTTAGAACACCCTTCTCTTGATGTAATATTTAACTGTTACTTGTTCAAGACCTTTCAAGCACAAATGTAACCTTCCCTGAATCTCATATATTGCTTTTTATTTAGCATTTTGGTCATATGAAAGAAGCCCTCTCATAGGTGCAGTCTGGACCCATAGCCAAGCAATAAATTGAAAAAAATAGATTAAACATTGACTTATACACTATACACCAAAACTTGTATATTAATTATATCTGAATGAAGCTGTTTAAAAGAAAAGTCAATTAAACAGAGTGAAAAAATATAAGTCCCTTAAACAACTGTATACCCACTTGCCAATATATTGAGGAAGTCCAAGACTTACTTTGCATATGGCCTGCTCATGAGAGTTCTACACTGTATGTCTCGCATAAACTGTACCTCTAAACCATTAGCTAAGAGTTCCCAAGATTTTGTTTATTTACAAGGAATATAACTTAAGGCACTTGAGAAGCTATCTGAGTACAGATTTCTTCTCTATAATCTTTCGTAGTTACTTCCCACATTCAAACAACTCGGATTTATTGGGTCTTTCCAAAATATTAAACAGATTTTAAGAAAACAAACTTAATTTCCACACTACTTCCCTGGTTTACGTAACATTTCATTAAATTACAAAAGCATAGTCACAAGTACAACTGGCATAAACAGGTTTGGGAACAAACACAAGTAACTCTGGCAGATCGAACAGGTCGACTGGTATTAAGGAGTGGGCAGGCTCACTAGAAAGTAGCTTTCTAGCCATTCAGCGTGTAGCGCAAGCATTCAGCATGATGGGGGAATTAGTAGTTTATGATTTACAAAGGAAGAATGAGTTAACTGTAAGGGGTTAAGTGTAATTAGACTTAGAGATTGTCTACTGTAGCTCCTACATTTTAATTATTTGATTATGTGTGTAATGCCTGCTATTAAGAGGAACCGTTGGGAAATCCCCAGACATTCTTATATCATCATGTAAATCTTCTCATGAAAACCAGTGGGATTTTCATAATCTAAACAGTTGTTTTTAAGCCATTTATACTAAGGTTTCTGGGTACTTCCAGAAAAGGACATATAACATGCTAATTTTCTGGTTAAAATCTTCGTCGGTTTCCTAAGGTTGCCATGACAAATTACCACATGTTAAAAAAACAAAAATGCATTCTGTCGTATTTATGGAGGCAGAAGTCTCAAATCAAAGTGTCAGGACCATGCTCCCTTCAAAGCTTTCCTTGCCTCTTCTAGCCGCTGGTAGCTCCAGGCGTTCATTGGCTTAGGTCTGTAAGGTTCCATTTTCACGTACTCTACTTTCCTATGAGTCTGAGTCTCAAATCTCCCTCTGTCTCACATAAGGACACCTGTGTGGAAACAAAAGCCAACCATATGAGAACAACCAAAAGCTCTTCAGAGCTTGCTACAGCAAGGGAGGCAGCCACCAGCCCTTGTGTTTTGGCAGAGAGTCAAAGGCAAGCAGAGGGGTGGAAAAAAGGGAAATTTTCAGATATGGCCTGATTGAAGGCTTTTGGCACAGGGAAGCTGTAGGAAGCTGTGGGGCTAGCTAGAAGCAGGGCATCCTGTGCGATTGGTTAAGGTGCATATTTGTTTTTCTCTGGTTGGTCCCAGGTTGGAAGTGGGAACAAAAATTAGAGAAGTTGTCAGTTATTAATAAATTTTGGGCCAGTTGCTACAGGCATTATTGTTTGGCTTTCTGAATTGTTAGTAGGGATAGTGTTCCGACTTCCTCCAAGTCTGACTTACAGATAGCAGGCAGGCTTCCTGGGCTGATTACTGGAGATAATAGGTTGGTGGGTGCTGGTTTCCTGGGTCATTGCTACAGATTGTAGGTCAGAGTTCTGTTTTTATATATGATATGGTCACCGCTTGTTCAGTCTCTAACCCGTTATTGAATTTAGGGCCCACTCTAAATCCAGAATAATCTCGAGATCTTTAACTTAATAACACCTGCAAAGACCCTTTTCCAAATGAGATCACATACACAGGTTCTAGGGGCTAGGGCATGGACATTTTTGAGAAGGGGGCACCCCTCAGCCCACTGCATGCTCCTTTGGTTTAGAAGTCACGCTTGCTTGTCCTGAATGAGACAGGCTGGTAGTCATGACTGGGGTTCACAAAAGGCCTACCATTTCTTTTTCAAACAGCTGCCAGGGCATCTCGTAAAGCTTGGGATTCAAGCTCCCCACCAATCCCTGTATGCCTACACCCCAAAACAAGATATTTTGGTAGTCCAGTCCTATCTATACATTCAGAGAACCCCCACCTTTGGTAGAAAACTATAAGCCACGTGGGTAATGTATGAATGTTGTCTATATTGTCATTGCTAGGAAGTTAAAGAATAGAAAAATCCTCTGGTTTCTTTCTGTTTTCAGCATTCTGAAACTTTAACTTCATTGCCTAGTCAGAGAAGAGAATAACTTCTACTTTCATCAGATTCTAAGACGTTATATATATAACAGGTATGCAATATATTTTTAATAATTTAATTGATTCCTTTTGGATGACTCTGATGATGTCATAACTTCTTGAAAATGTGGTTGAAAAGACTAAGCCTTTTTCACCTGAAGTGTATATTATTGATTCTTACTCCTCTGTGCACTATGTCACAATTTTTCCCATTATGCTTTTTTAAATTTATTTTTATTTTATTTTTTATTTATTTTTATTTTTTTCCATTATGCTTTTAAAATTTATTTGTTGGAATTGAACCACCTATATCTTATTCTTTTATGCTTATAACAAATATGGAACATAATTTTAAATTCCCTTGATTCCAGGAAAAAACTTTTAACTCATCTTTTCTCAGGTTAATTTTTTTTAGCTTACCCAGTTGAATAATCAGCTTTAATATTAAACTCTCCCTCCCCTTACAAAACAAAAATGAGTTCACGCTTATGTGACAATTATCTACATAATTTTTCTTTCCTCGTTTTCTAATAAAATACTCTCGAGGGGAAGGATGAAATTCTAAAATCAGCTACTTAAACTACCTACCTTGTGGGTCCTCATAACAGCTTTTTCCATTCAAAATGGTGCTTATGTGACATGGGTGCACATATATAATTGCCTCTTAATTCCTCTAAGCCAAAAGCTCTCAAAAGCCCCAGTAGAGTTTGACAGCTTTGCTTTATTTTGCTCGCTAACTTGGAGGAATGTACCAGGTGATGAGTTTCCAAAAGCTGGAACCACATCCTTGTTAAAATCTCCTTGCACAGACCAAGTGTAAGGGCTTACCTCTTGTATTCAAATGAGATCACGCACAAATCGTTCTCATCACAGTGCTTTATTACATGCTAAGTACTTAGTAAATGTTAACTTGGGTCCTAATTGCTTCGGATTCCATCCTTCCCACTCATTGGGTATGTGACCTTTGGCAAATTTTCTAATTTTTCCACATCCTAGTTTCCTCATCTACAAAATATATGTAAAAGTAAAATCTAACTTAATAGGATTGCTCTGAGGGGGAGAAAAAGATAATCTATGCAAAAACACTTAAAACAGTGCCGGTTACTTAGTACTTAATAAACATTGACTATAATTAATATGGAAGAATGGTGGTTTATTATGGTATTTCCATTGCATTGTTCTCTGTAAAACTACTTTTTTAGTTGAAAGTGTTTTTTAAATGATTTTGTTTTATATGTAATGTTTGAGATCAAATACTGTAGGTATTGTAGGTTTATTTGTTCATTCGTTTGTTTCGGAAACAGAGTCACTTAATTCATTATTATATTCCCTACGATGCCTTGCATATACACCAAATATGTCGTTTGAATGAAGAAGTAATTGGTACAATCTAGTCTCTAAACCCTTGTTTTCATTGATTTATACAATTGTAATGAATTATCAGTAGATGGCAGTAGTTTATTTTCATTTTTATTTTTGTCTATTCTACAATAGAGATCCAGAAAAAAAAAAAAACACTAAAACTGTCCCAATTTTAAAGCAGATATCTTTTCATGAATATTTGATTTAAATAAATATCCCAAGAGTTCTTCAATTTATATTGCTTTAGAACTAGAGATCAAGAAGTACCAGTTACTTTATTTTTTATTGTGTAAATCTAATTTTTAAAAATTTTTTTAGATTTCTTTATCAAATACTTTAGCAAACAGAAAAACGAGTAAGACATCGTACTTGTCTTTCTGGAGCTTAAAGTCTAATGGAGAGATACAGTATAAAATAATGGAAATAATAAGAGTAAAAATATGTTGAGTGGCAGGAATTTGCTAAATGCTTTGTGTGACCTCACAGTAACCCTGACAAGGCAAGCACTACTGTTTTTTTAGTTTTATGGATAAAGACTCTGAGGCCCGGGTTAGAAAGAATTTACCTAATAAACTAATAAGTGGAACAAACTGCATTCAAGATTAGCTCTGTTCTTCTCAGGGACCTATACTGTCATAAGTCACGATATTATAAAGAGATAGAAACAGTTGTACTAAAGAGAGAGAGGAAGAAGTCACATGTACCCAGCAAGATCAAGAAAGACTTCTAAAAGAAGATGCCTTCACAGAGAGAGTAGAAAGATTGGTTGCAATGTTGACGTGATCAGAACAGTGTTTTAGGAGTGTTATTCTGTCAGATCGATAGCTACGGTCAGATGCCTGTTATGTGCCAGGCACAGTCCTAGATCTCTGAGCTCATGGAGCTTACATTAGTAAAAGAAGATAGAAAAGAACCAAATGTGTAAGACGTTAGTGGTGATAAATGCATTAAGAAAAAAATGAGGCACGGTGAGTAAATGGAGGAAGAAGGAGAGGAGGTCATGTTTTTTAGACGGTTATCAGGAAAGGCTTCTCTATGGACATAGTATGGGGAAGTGGTAAGGAGTGACTGGATCCCGATATAATGGGAAGGTGGAACCGATGAGTTTTTCTCAAAGAATTGCATGCAGCTGGTAAGAGAAAGAAAAGAGTCAAGATTCCGGCTTGTCCTTCGGGTAAAACAGTTGGGGCAGCAGTCACAAACAGTTGGGCCACATACTTGGGGAAGATGTCCAAAGAGCTATGAAACATCAACACCGAGCCTCATTTATGCTTAAGGAAGTCTCGTTCAGTTGCTCTGGGCTCCCCACCCTTTTGGAGACCTCCCTGCTAATGTCTCTAGGGTTTGGAGCCTGAACGAGAAAAATGAACTTGTGATCTACCAAGATGGAGAAGACAGTGAAGAAGCAGATTTGGTGGCGATGTCGAACACCTGTGGTGAACAGAGAACTCAGGAGTTCAGTTTGGAACATTAAGTTGAAACGCCTATAAGAAATTCAAGTGGAGATGTCAGGGAGGCAATTTGGTATCAGTTTGGAGCTCAAGAGGGATATTCAGGTTAGAGATATAAACTGGGGAGCCATCAACCCGTAAGTGAATTTTAAAGCAGTGGAACTAGATGACATCACCAGCAGAGTGAGTATGGGGAAGAGGCCTGAGGGTTGAGCACTAGGACACTCTGAACATAAATGTGAAAAATAGGGAGGAACCAGTAAAGGAAACCAAGAATTATGGTGTTTCAAGAAGGAGGGCATGATCAAATGTGTCAGATTATGTGGATAGTTCAAGAGAGATGAGGACCAAACTTACCCATTGGACACAGGAACATGGGGGTCATAGATACTTCGATAACTTTTTTTTTTTTAACTATGGGTGAGGAGAGCTCTTAAAATCATGAGGAATCTGGCTATTTTTGTGCTCTATAAATTTAGGATTCGGATTACATTTTTAGCTGGCAGTTTTGCAAAGAGAATTATTCTACAAAATACAGATTTCACCATTAAAAATGAAAGCATAAGACTGAATGACATTAGTAGATAGCGTTGTGTCTTTCTATTGGTATGGAACTCCACTTTGGGCAAGAAATAATTTCTGAGAAGTTTGTGTTTAGTTCTGGCTGATGAGCAGGGAGAAGAGAAACCTGTGAGGAGTGTTAGTCCGCCGACCTGCGACACTTACGTACTCTCAGGCCCATTTGCATCATGCATAATATGCACCTGGTACACTTGGCAGCAGGTAATCTTCAGGGTGGGAGCGAATTATAGTCATGAAAGGAGGTTGGGGAACAGCCTGAGGAGTTTGTGGTGATAGACAAGAGATGAAATGGGAATGAAGAGTGAAAAAAAGAAGCCAAATCCGATAAAAAGAGCTGGAAAGACGGGCAGTTCACACTCTTTCCTGGCGCTTAGGTGAGTTCTTATTGGATGCAAGAAAGGGGAGCCAGCTTGAGAGCTTGACTGGCATAGACTAGACAATAACTTAATTTACTTATCAGTTCTAATCGCTCCTCATATCTGCTTGGTTTTAGGCAGCACCACACGAGTGAGTGAGAATGATAAAATGCTTTGTTATTTATATTGGAAGACAAAGTGAAAATGTAAAGCAGGTGTTTCCCAGGTGAGGCTGACATATATTCAAGGCTTTCTAAATTACCATCCTCACGATCCCTTGAACATGTTCTTTACTTAGAATATTATGTGACACGATTCTAGAGAGGTGGGTTATAGACAGTGAACCATACAGTAGTTGACCATCTAAAATAAAAGTGAGTTTAAATAGTGGTGTTATTTTTTCCTATAAATGCATTTTATTGCTACTTGAGCATTTACAGTACCATGGTTGGGCTCTGTAAAGCTGGCCTTGAAATGATTCTTATTGAAAGAATGAAAACTAGGAGTGTTTTTTAATGATACAGAGCAGTGGCTAAGAGTGTGTATTCTGGACATAGTATTTGCCTACTCTGCCACCTGTCAGGGTTCCTGCCCTTTGCAGAGTTAATGTACTAGGAGGGAAAACCCACACACTTAGCTCAGTTTGCAGGTATTTTCCTGCAAACAAGGATTATTATAGGTCTGCATTCTATTCCTCAAGAACTCAGAAAAGATACTAGGAAAGCCCCATCGATAACAGAACACACAGCATATCTGTCTGCAGTCTCTACCAAATGAACTTGCTATAGGCCTCAGATATGAGCATGCTGGTATCTTGAGGCTGGCCGCCTGAGATAGGCACATGGCTCTGTGTAGAAAAGAGCAGCAATAAGGTTGTGGTTTTCAGGGCTGTTCACTGGGATTCTGACTCCACTCTTTGGGTGTATAATGGAAGTCATTTATTATCTAAACTTGGGTGTGCTCACACTGGCTTTGACCAATGGAATGTAAGTAGAGGTTATATGTGCCATTACTGAGCAGAAAACTTTAAGTGAGAGCATGACTTGCCACGTTTCCTTCCCTCTTCCATGTTGATAGATGCTCATATCACGATGGAGCCCGAGTTCCCTTAGATGGGAAGAAGCTCCCTCCAGCCTAATATTGACATATAACACTGTAAAAATTAAACCTTTGTTCTTTAAAGCCTCTGAGATTTTGAGGTTATTTATTATTGGAGCATAACTTTGCCTCTCTCTTTAAAATTTTTCTTTTAATATAGTTGTCATACAGTGTTATATTAGTTTCAGGTGTATAACATAGAACTTTTAAGGTAGAGTGGTGAATGATTAATTACAGTGGGTTCAAGAAGAATGATAGGAAAGGAAGTAGATAGCAAAGATCTGGACTATAAAGAAGAAAAAGAAATAGCCGAAGAGGGTTATAGGGTCAAGCAAGGCTGCTTATTGTTGTTGGTTTCATGCGGGCTGTTCAGAATAATACGTTTGACTAAGAAGGAAATTCTGTCGAAGAAACAATTGAAGGAGTAATATTCTTAAGTAGAAGAGAGAGGACTACCAAGGAGTGGATTGGCCTTAAATGGGAGCAAGGACACTGTTCATTGCAAGAAAAGAATAGACTAGATACAGCTGCAGGTGCAGGAAGACTGGGAGGTGGGGGATTTACCATTCTCTCTGATTTTTTCTCTCTCATCTCAATTAAGAAGCTGGATTATCGACTAAAAGAGGAGGGAGAAAGAGATGTGGGCGGTTTCAAGACAGAGAAGACGGGACAAAATAATTACCTATGAAACTTGGTAAATCCTAGGGGCGTAGCACCACGGGCCTCTGATACAGCCTTGAATTTAAAATGCGACCCCAGCACCGGTGACCATTTTCCTTTCCGCATATTCAGCCGGCTACTAGAGTGTAAGCAAAGCAGCTGGTTGGGACTTTTCCAGGGGAGTAGGACAGGGAGAGAGCGGTAAGAGGAGTGAGGACGAGTGCAAAGGAATCTGAGCCAGGTAAGGAGCAGAGTGAATACGTGACGGGCTGAGGGATCATGAAAATGTACACGCGTCAGTGTGGTTGAACCGCTCTTATAGGCAAAATACTAGGAATTAAAAATGAAAAATATGAGTTTGACTCAAATTATGGATGAGGTGTAGTTATAACGTGTGGGTGGTTGAGGAGCATGGATGAGAGAGGATGTCAGAGAACTGAGAGGTTAAGATATTAGAGGTTAAGATAAACCATCTGTGTGGATGTTGAAATCCCCCCAAAATGTAAGAGGAGTCATAATAGAGACACCATAAGTCAGATGCTGTAATCTAGGAGTGAGGAGTAGAGTCAACAGGTAACAGCAGAGGAGGGTAAAGCTCATCTATTCTGATGGTGCAAACGTCACAGAAAACTAAGTCGTTTTAGGAAGAGGAAAGGATAAAAGTTTGGCAATGATAACAGAGAACAGAAAAAAGGCCGCACCTCCAGATTGTGGCTTGCGGATGAGAACGCATTTTCTTTGGACGATTTCAGTTCTAACTGAAAAAACAGTGAAAAGAAAGTTCACTGAAGAGCTTGAAGAATGAGACAGTTTTGCTGAAGGAAGGTGGGAGATCCATGGGTCACAATTGAAGGATAAAAAAATTGGGAAGTGGTTGACATATCACATTAGAGGACTTTCGAAGCTTCCTGAGGATGAGTCTCCACGATGAGGAACGACCTGGGAGTCAGGCTGCTCCTGCAGACTGAGGTTAACAGAGCTGTAGGAGCGGTGCCCACAGCATCTTAGGTAGATGTGGAGATGACACTACGATCTGGGGGAGAGAAAGGCAGGGGACTCACCAGAAAGGGACCTTAACCCGGAAGTAACTTAGCAGGACCATGAAGAATTCACCGAGTCTCCTCTTCAGTCGTGCGGACCGCGGTGTCGAGGCTGCTGGAGGTCTGCAGCGCCGCGGCAGGTCCATCAGTGAGCTTCACTGGCATGGTTTTCCTAAGAAGAAACGTGGCAGGTAGTGGGAATGGAAGGGAAAGGGTCGATTAAAATGGCCTTTGAGCAACACAGAAATAACAGAAGTGGTTGGCTTCTGGAGCGGAATATGAAGACATGGCTCTTCGCTCAAACAAGTCAAACTCTTGGTCGTCTAGCATACTGGTTAAGAGTGCGAACCTTGGAGCCGCACTACCCGAATTCCCATAAAATCTCTCACACTAATAACTGTCTGATTTGGGGTGGATTTCTTGATCTCTTTGTGTTCACTGTATTTCTCTGTTAGATGAAAATTACAATAGTATCTACCTCATAGGATTAAATGAGTTAATATTTGAAGGTTAATATTTGTAATGTTCTTACACATGGCACAGAATAATCACCATATAATGTTTGCTTTTGTTGTTATTTTTTATCTAAAGCACTTAGAACAGTCAGGTACAAAGTAAGCACTATGTAATTGTTTATCATTGTAATCAACCGAGAGAACTAACCGAAAATATAAATGTAGAAGGCACGCATTTTCAAGATAGGTAGGCAGAATTAGGGAGAAAGTCTGTGACCATGAAACCCATGCAGCAGAGTTAGAGAGAAAATCAGATGTGGATTTATTAGTATTAATCCGGGGTAGTCTGTATGTGAAGCAGAAAGGACATAGATAAATAGCGTGAACAGAGTGAATGGCCCCGTCAGCATCAGGGAAGGCAACGCAAAACAGGCAAGTTCGAAGTGAGATCGGGGGAAGGAAAGGGCAAGAAAAAACAGGAAAGAATCATAAAACGGGTGATTCTGACCTTCTGCTGAGTAAAGCTCTCCGGATTTAGCTTGGTAAGATATTTCTGGAAAGATTTCAGTCTCCCGATTCAGGAAGCAATTTAACTTTGTTCTTTCTTTTTCTTTATATATCAGGTTTCAATCCTTTAAATTTTTGTTTTTGAAAACATGTGTAATTATTATACAAGTGCTTTGTATTTAACCAATCTTTAGGAAAGATATTTAGTGGTTTTGCACATTTCCTTATAGAAACTTCTTTACACATGCCTTCCTGTTATGGTAATATTTCACTGCTTTTGGCTTGCAAACTTTATCATGACTTTTTATGATTGGAAAGATTCACAGGTTCTATAAAAATCATCGCGAAGATTTTTTTTAAAAGGATGTCATTGAAATAGGAAAAAATCCATATGTTCAAATGTTAAATGGGAGATGACAATTCCGGAAGTATTTAACAACATTACATTTCTTTTAATAATCATGCAAACTCGAATGAACTCCTTGGTGTAGGAATGGACAGACAAATCCAGATGCCCTTTTCCTGAAAACTGGTAATGTCTGACTCTGCCAACTCAGCTTTCATTTGCTGTGTTGGTAAAGGAAGGGACTCTTTCCATCTTCCAAAGGAGAAAAATATCTACCCCTTCATCTTATCAGTTACTCCTACATACAGAAGAGATTGAAATGCAGTTTTAAACCTGCTTAGGGCTTACCCTGCCCAGAATAGAACTGGACAGGAGTGCTTTATTTTCTACACCCTATACAGAAATTGCTGATCTAACTCGGCACTGTTTCTCCTTGATTCTGCTATTGTTTTAGAATTCATTTCATCACAGTATCGACGGTACCAGCTATTAATCCATAGTAATTAATTAGTCGTTATGTATATATGTATGTATGTATGTATGTATGTATGTATGTATGTATATATGTATGTATATATGTATGTTAGATACTGTGCCCAGCATGTTACATATGTTACTTTAATTATTACAACAGCCCTGTGAGATTTTACTGACGAAGACACTGACGATCAAAGAAGTTAAGAAAGTTGCTCAAGATTATTAACAGCTGAAAAGATGGAGAACCAAATTCAAATACAGTTCTGCCTTCCTTCCCAAATCATTCTTAACCACTGTATTTTAATTCTTGGAACTAAGGATGAAATGTCATTGCCATCCCTGTATTTGGCTACTAATTTACTTGCAGGATCAGCAGGATATATGAAAAGAGCAAAAAACAAAGAAAAGTGAAAGATTATCAACATCGATTATTCTGTAGGAGTAAAGAAGGTGAACCAAAAAGGAGACAAGAGACACAGAAGTATGCCAGGCAACGAAGAAAGGGGGTGTCGAGGAGTTCTTGGAGAAGGTAATAAAGCAATCGTAGGAAATAAATAATGAAAAGATAGGCAGCAACAAAAAAGTACATGTGATAAGATAATTGTGTTAAATTTTATAACAAATTGGAATATAGCGAAGCTGTTAAATTTCTCCAGGAAGAAACTTATTCAGTGTTTAGAAAAGGCATAACAACCTGAAAATGCAGGCCTATAATGAAAATTCATCAACTGTAATTGCTATGTAGTTGTTATAGTGGCAATATAATTATAGTATATGCGCAAGTGGTCTGGGTAAAAACAACTGGGACAATCAAAATATTTATACTGTTCCATAAAGGAAACAGGTATAACATTGCAGTAGGCGATTTTGAATCATCTGTTATTATGGCCTTTTATTTTGGTTTTGTTTATAGTCAGAAAGGGAAGATTACCAACTCTGAATTTAGTTTATTGATGAAGAAGCATCACATTTTTTATGACTTTGAGTAAAGAAACATAACTTTTTTAGAATGTTTGCATTTAAATTTTTTAATGTACGTTATTTTTTTTGTCTAGCTCTGGCTCAACAAGACATATCTTCATTAACCGATGCTGTCGAGCAAGTTGCAAAGCAACAACAATTGCAGACATCAGAAATAGAAAGACACAAAAAGATTCTGTTTCATTTGCAGGTAACCTGTTTTGTACTGTCTTCTAAACGAGTCTAGATTTTCCTCAAAACTATATTAAATTAGTAACAGGGAAGTTATTAAGGACACTTAATTTTGGGAGGCAATTTTAAACTCATATTTTTTTATATTTACCTCTTTTTTAATTATTCTATTATCCCTAAGTGAAATCTATGAGTATTCCAGTCTGCAGAACATTTTATGCACTCAATATACAAATATTCAAAATGTCATTGCAGCCGTGGTATAAGCATATAACCCAGCGTGTCACTTAGAATTGTTTTAAATTAACTTTTATTTGATAGTTTTTCCTAAAATACTGAATTGAAGGAAGGTTAAGTTTATAAGCCGGTGTTTTGAAAATTATCACTTGTGAGTTATGAGTTTCCAGTGAATATTTAAAGTAAATAAGGAACACTTCTCTCTTCTTTGTACTTCATAATATATTTATAATTCCATTACAGAGAATCTGGAAGCCGTACTTGGTTTTTGTATACAGCATAATTAGATGTAACTATACTCCGTTAATATAGCTAAAGAAACAAAATGGAAATAGTATCTTTACTATGTGCTCTGTAAAGCTTTTTTATTATTATTAAATATATCATGGAAATGAAAAGAATAGCTTTTAGAACTAAACTGCCTAGTTTGAGAGACAAGATTTGGTACTTTCAGCTCTTTGGTTTAATTTCGTGCTTCTGTTTTCCCATTTGTAAAACGGAGATAGCAATAGAACCTGCCTATAAGATTTTCATGATGATGAAGTGAATTAATCATACTTGTAAATATTATGTAAGGCATCCTTGCTAGGATGAGATACTGATATTGGCTTTAGGTATTAATGCATCAGCAGAGATATGATGATAATAATTATACTATCATGGTAATATGGATTTCTTATAAATATTTGCATAGCATTAGTCACTGTTAGAAAGATTACATGTTTGCAATAGAATATAAGGCAAAAATAGTAATGTCTTAGATTTCTCCAAAGAAATTTTCTGTTAACACTTCTCAGTCTTCAAAGACTTTCACAGATGTTATTTCACTTATATGGAGGCATTTTGCTTATTCGTAAGTTTCTCACCATCTAGGAAGGAGGGGACAGTGAAGTAAGTAAATAATTACATGCAGAGCAGTAGTGTCAGCAGTAAAGGCATGAACACAAGGTTAACACCAAAGGAGGAGCGATCTCAAAGAAAGTGATGTTTCAGTTGACTTTGAAGGGACAGTTAGAGTACACCTGAATGATTGGGTACCTGGGACAGGTGTAAGGGTTAAGGGGTGAGGAGGACAATATTCCAGACAAAAAGAACCTGAGAAAATTCACAAGAGCCTGAAATCACGTTGGTATATTCACAGAACTCTACGTGGTTTGTGGTGGTATAGCAGAGTATGTTTTGAGAACTGAGAGCTGTATAGAATGGTATGAAACTTGGACTTTATTTTAAAGGTGATGAGGTTTTGATGGGCTTTAAGGAAGGAAGCAAATTATTAAATTTATGTGTAGGAGGGAATTCTAGTGGTATAAAAAACAGTTGTCATAATCCAACATCCATTCATGCTAAACCCTCTCAGGAAATTAGGAATCGAAGTTTCTCAGTCTAAAAAAGGGCATCTACCTAAATCCTACAGCTAACTTTATACCTAATGGTGAAAGAGTGAATGTTTTACTCTCGAGATCAGGTATAAGGCAAAGCTGTGTGCTCTTACAGCTTGTGTTCATTTAAGCCACTGCAGTCATACAAGAAAAATTTTAAAAAAGCATCCACATTGGAAAGGAAGAAGTGAAACCGGTTTTATTCACAGACGACATGATTATCTTTTAAAAATCCTAGGAATCTATTTTTTTTAAAAAGCTATCAGGAATAATAAGTGAGTTTAGAAAGATTATAAGCTATAAACATAATTATAAAAATCAATTATGTTTCTATATATTGAAAGAAACAATCAGAAATTAAGATTTAAAAAGGAGTGTCATTTACAGTAGCATCAAAATTATGAAATACTTAGGGGTAAATTTGACAAAAGGTTTGTGTTATGTACTGAATGTTTATGGGCGGCAACACCCCCCGCCCCTGCCCCCGTAACAGTATTTAGAGGTGGGGCCTTTGGGAGGTAATTAGGGTCAGATGAGGTCATGAGGGTGGGGCCTCCTGATAGGATTCCTTCCCTTGTAAGAAAGGGTTGGGGTGCTTGCTCTCTCTCCACTCTCTGCCCTGTGAGAACCAGCACGAAGGTGGCCCTCTGCAGGCCAGGAAGAGTTCTCACTAGCACTGGGCCAGGCCGAGGCCCGTACCAGCCTCCAGAACCATGAGAAATAAATTTCTGTTGTTTAAGCCACGAAGTCTATGGCATTTTGTTATGGCAGCCCGAGCAGACTAAGACAATTCGTAAACTGCACAACATTTCTGAGAGAAATTAAAGACTAAAATAAATACAGAGATATACCATTTAAATGAATCAGAAGATTCGCTGTCGTTGTTCTTTCCATTTTATCTATAGTTTAAAAGCAGTTCTGCTCAAAATCTCAGCAGGCATTCTTTTTGAAGAAATCGATAGGCCGATTCTCAAAGTCAAATGGAAATCCAAAGGACCGAGAGAAACCAAAACAACTTTGAAGAAGAACAGTGTTAGAAGTTATTACATTACCCGATTTTAAGATTATCATAGAGTACGGGAATCAGGACAGTGTGTCACAGCGTACAGATAGATATACACATCCATGGAACAAAGCAGAGTGTCCCGAAATAGCCCCCCACATATCAGTGGATTTCAAAAAGATGCTGGTATGGACTGAACGTTTGTGTCCCCCGTGGTGTCTGGAGGTGGGGTCTTTAGGAGTTAATTAGGTCTAGATGAGGTTACGAGGGCGGGACCTGTATGATGGGATTATAAGGAGAGAAGGAGACCCACGGGCAGGCATGTGCTCTTCCTCCACTCCCCTCCCCTTCCCTCTCTCTCTCTGCCATATGAGGACATTGCGAGAAGGCAGCTGTCTGTAAGGGCTCTCACTAGGAACTGAATCCAGGGCTCTCACTAGGAACTGAATCCACTGCACCTTGATCTTGGACTTCACAGCCTCTAGACCTGTGAGAAATGAATATCTGTTGTTTAAGCCACCCAGTCTTTGGTGTTTTGTGATAGCAGTTCGAGCTAAGACAAGGTGCCAAGACTGTTCATTAGAGAAAGGGTAGTCTTTCAACAAATGGTGGAGGACAGCCACATGTATAAAAAGTAAACCTCAACTTTCACTTCGTATTACACGCAAAAATTCACTCAAAATGGATTATGGGCCTAAATGTAAGAATTAAAGCTGTCTAGAAGAAAACATAAGAGAAAAGTCTAGTGATTTTGTGGGGTTTGGCAAAGATATTTTAAATAGAACACATTTTTTTAAATTGGACTTCATTAAATATATTTTTTTAAATTTCTGATTAAAAGACACTGTTATGAAAATTAGATATACTTGCTAGGGCCCACTGGGCATTTGGGTTGTCATAGAAAATATTTAAAAATACATCTGACAGTGTATTTGTATTTACGCTATGTAAAGAATTTTTGTCATTCAAGAAGGCAAACAATTTAAAAGTGGAAAAAAGGTTTGAACAGTCATTTCATGAAAGAAGATATTAAAAAGACAAGCATATGAAAAGATATTCAATATCGTTAATCATTAAGGAAATGCAAATTGTGAAATGATAATAAGATAGGTTCAATAACCACTAGATGGGCTAAATTTAAAAAAATAGACCATACCAAGCACTGGTACAGATATGGAAGAACCGGAACTCTCAGACCATGTTACTTGGAGTGTGAAATGGTGTGACCACTTGGGAAACAGTTTACATATTTTTAAAAGGTTAAAATATATCTACCATATAACCCAGCTGTTCCATTATTTAGATACTTGTTTATCCAAGAAAAATAAGTGTATGCCCATTAGAAAACTGGAAACAACCCAAATGCCCATCAGATGAATGGATAAACGAAGGATGATAGATCCACACAAGGAATAGTACTTAGCAATAAAAAGGAAGAGCTATTGCTACGTATGCAACTATGTAGATGAATCTCAAGTATGCTGAGTGAAAGGAGACTTAAAAAGTATAGTTTGTATAATTCTATTTATGTAAAATTCCTGAAAATGACAGAAAGCAGATGAATTGTTGCCTGGAAACAGACGAGGAGGGAAGGGCGAATTGAAAAGCAGCAGGAGGAAACTTCTATGGGAAATGGATATGCTTATTATGTTACTTGCAATGGTCTTATGAGCATAAAAGTGTATCATACTGTAAAGTTTAAATATGTACAGTTTATTTACATCAAGTATGCCTCAACTCTATAAACAAACAGAAAGGAGAAGAGGGCAAAGAGGAGGAAGAGGAAAAGGAGGAGGAAGAAGGAAGGAGCTGACGGAAAAAGGAGAGGAAGGGAGAGGGGGAGGAGGAGAAAGGGACAGCAACAGTAACGAAATCTAATTCTGGCGAAAGAGCTTAAGTAGACTGGAGGAGGAATCGACTCAAACCAGAAACGAAAGTTAACAGTCTATTAAGACAACCAAATCACTAACTACAAATGTCATCTCTTCCCGTATTGATCAGTAGGGTCAGCAGCCTAGTCCAGTTGGCAGGGCATGTATCCCATTCCATGTGCATCATTAGTCACTCATTTAATATTTTTTGAGCACTCCTTTGTGCCAGGCACTATTTTAAGCCCTGAGAAAATGGTGGTAAAGAAGACAGACAAGGTTACTGCACTCGTGGCGCTTACCTTCTAGTCAGAGGAGGCGAGCAATGAGGAGATAAAGAAAATGAAGAATATTCCCTTGATCGATGTGTTAAAGAAGAAATACAATAGGATAATGTGTTGAGAGTTACTGGGGGAGGAGAGTGGGTGGTTAATTTCTATTTTGATCCAGGGAAGACAGTTCAGAGGATCAATTATAAAGCCGAGCTGTGAACGACAAAGACAATAACAGGTAATAACTAGGGGCTGAGAATTCTAAAGTAGAGCAATTACGAGTACCCTTAGGTGGGAGGGAACCGGGCATGTTTAATAAACAGGAGGCTGGAAGCTGGAGAGAGTAGTGTATGAGAGAGATGGAGCAGTGGATAGGGACTAGAACATGCACGGCCTTGTGTAAGCCACAGTAGAAATTTGAATTTTATTAGTACAGTGAGAAACCACTGCGGGAACTTGGGCAGGGAAGTAACATGATATGATTTATATTTTTAAAGGATTCTTCTGCTCAATACAGGGAGCCTAGTTGAAGTACAGGGGGAAGAAATGAAACAGGGAGACCGATTAGAAACTAGAATGCTACAAAAATTGGCCGGAAGTGAATTTGGGATTTTATTTTGGAGGCCCGACCATCAAGATTCGCTGGTCGTTTGTTGGAGGTGAGGTAAAGGGAAGAATGAAGAATGACTTCTAAGTTCTCGAATACTCAGATGGAAGGAAGTACGGCTTATTGAGTTCAGGAAGACTGGGGGAGGAACATGGTGAGCGTGTAAGTGAAATGTTCTTTTCTAAACATGTAGTTGATACACGAACAGAAATATCGAGTGGGCATTTGAAGTATCAGAACTGGAGATGAAGATTGAGATTCACCAGCACGCTGTGTTTTTCAGTGTACTTCCCTCTTTTGTCTCTGCCAGGAAAAGGATAGACTGGGTCTGCTTGTTTAGCATAGTGCATCTTTCCCAAAATTATAAGTTTGTCAAGGAGAATAATCGTACTAGACAGAAAAAAAAGATGGAGGATGGCCTGCAGAGTTGACTTGGTGGCAGTTACATACAGGCAGTACAGAGAATGGAGGAAATAAGGGTGCTTCCAAAATAGTACCATCAGTTAATTAGTTTGTGAAAATAGGGGTGTAGTAATTTGCATTTCAGTCCCAATTCTTAATCCTTGTGTATATACCCAGACATGTATCATTACGACGCCCTCCCACAATGGGTGGGCATACATCTAGCCCCTGACTGTGAGTTTCATCATGTGACCAGCTGGGATGTTAACAGATGTTATTCGAACAGAAGCTTGAAAAAGGTCTTCAATAATTGGGCTTCCATTCTTCTGCATCTGCTATCATTACGAGAAGGACACACCTGGCCTGGCCCATTGGAGGTTGAGGTACATGTGAAGCAAAGCCAAAACACCCCAGCTGGCCTAGTTGGCCAAACTAAATCATCTTACAGCCAGCTTACAGCCAGCCAAACCCCAGACATTTGAGCAGATTTAACCAAGGTCAGCATCTAGCCCGCTTCAGCTGCTCTCAGTCATGTGAGCAATAAACACTTATTTCTGTACGTCACTAAGGTTTTGTGGTTCTGACAATACATAATTGAAGAACAAGGAAGCACAGGGTGGGATTGGGGGAGGATTAGGCTGCTTTGGACATGGATCAGTTTGATATGGCTAGTGGCAGCTGGGTGTAGGACTCAACAGCCACTTCTATTCTGTGACTCATCAGCATATATATAGCTCAAGATGTATGTATGGATAAGATTACCCAAGGAGTATGTATAGAGCGAGGGGAGGAAGTTACGGTGACTGCACCTGAGGAAGACCTGCATTTGAAGGAACCATTGTGATTGAGAAGGAATGCTCAGAGATGTCTGGGAGAACCGGTGTGAAAACGAAGTTTTAAAAACAGGGTACTTGGTGGAACTGCCAAATGCCCAAGAGGTAAGGTAGACATCTTTATACTCATTTTACAAAGGAGGAAACTGAGATCGGATAAGGTAATTAAGTTGTCTGTGGTCATACCAACTAGTCAATAGAACTAAGGGCACAAAATCTATGTCTTTTGATTTTTTTAACTCAAGTCTTTGTCATGTATATCATACTGCCTTTCTTCAGTGTGTACTTCTGATGCCCATAAATATATTATTAAGATGATTGTAAAGTATCTTTTACACATAAAATGTTAAAATAAATGACAAAATTTTAATATTTAGAATTAGATGAACAATAAATAATAAGAAATATATAACTCTGGGCTCCCATTGAGATTATACCATAACCTTCTTATGTTATTGCATGTTTCCTTCTATTGTACATCAGTTTTTCTATATCTGATAAATATATATTTTTTATGTTGTGATTTGCCTACATGCACTATGGGTCAAAAAATAACTTTCCTCTCATGTGAATATCGTGTTGAATTAATAATGTTGAAATATTTTACAGAATGAACTTCATGAGCTGGAAAAACAGATAGCATCTGTCTCTGCAGAAACTAAAGAAACAGAAAGGCAGATTCATCAGCAAGATGCTGCCATGGAGAATAGCAAACTTCAGTGTGAAAACCTGGAAACACAAATCAAAGCCTTACATACAGAAAACGTAAAGCTTAAATTTGACATAGAAGCAGCTCAAGAAGAATTTGAGGAACACATGATAAGATATAATGAATACTATGCAAAAATAAAAGCGCATAAAGATAGTTTGGGGGAGGAAGAACGCAAACAGTCTTTTATGATTGAACTCCATGAAAAACGAGATCTTGTTAAAAAACTGAAGACAATGAAAGAGGAACTTAGGCAGGATCTCCAAAATCCAGAAGGAAATCGGATGAAGCAAGTACAGGTTTGATATAGCACTTATCCAAACTTTTTCTTCTTCTTTTTTTTTTTTTTTTTGCAAGTACACTTTTGTAAGTGATAAATTTATCATAAACTTAATTAAATACCCACTGCTGCTCTAACTAGATTCAGAAACTATTATCACAACTTTAAAAATCTGGGATAAGTACATGAGTTATGTAACAACTATGCCAAACGTGCAAATGCATAAAGAAAACATCCCCAGATCTCCCATGGATTAAGAAAAATACATAGTCACACAAAATCACAGTGAACAATTAATCCATTTGTTACAGAAAGTGTGACTCAAAAACGTTGAAACTCTACCTTCTAAGCTAATCTATGTCGATTTAGTACGCTTAATGCTGCTATGTAAAGAATATGAATTAAGCATCTTTCTATTTCTTTTACTATTCTCTGAAGACAGGGAGAGATACCAACTTAAAATATCATTTTGCTAGAGAATTAAAAAGTACCCTTTACACTGCTGTTCTGGAATTGCCATTTAAACTACCACTATCCTTTATGTCTTATTTTCATTTGAATTTTAGTTTTCAATTTTCAAATCTAAGGTTTCTTTGTTTGTTTGGATAATTGCTTTTTTATTATTTGTACCATAGAAGTAATATTCAAATCCTGTTTATCAAAATTAAATATGATGGCTAGTTTTCTGAAGTTATAGAAATACTGAAAATCTAGGATTTATACTGATCATTAATTGTTTGACTTGTATATTTTAAATTTTATAAACATACAGGATGATATTACAATGCTAAAGAATAAAATTATAACTGTAAAAGAATCTATCATTGAAAAAACTTGTTTTCTTGAGAAAGAAAAAAAGATACATGAAAAATTAAGAAAAGAAATCGAGGTAAGTCTTAATTATCTGGATTTCACTTTTTACGCGATCGTTTCTTAAACTTATGCTGTATTCATAGTTTCCACAGTTTACTTCCAAACAGCTAGAGAACAAAAACTACAAAAAGCATTAGATAAGTACAAATCATTAATAGATAATTGGAGATAACTCCCCCATTCAGATACTCAGCTATGAATGTGTTTAGACAAAGGAAGCACTCGCTACTGTTTAAGTCTGGCCTGGAATTCTTCAGGTCTCATGCCACCAACAAGCTGGTACCCAATTAATGGCTAGAGAGTCAAAAAAGATGACCATGCTTAGATAGACACCAGAGACTTCTCAAAATAAAGTAAAAGACAATGAATTCATGGGTGTCCTACAGCCCTCTAACTTCATATTTGCAATTATGGAATCAATTAAAAAACACCAGTCTGCAAAACCGAAAGTGAGACGGAATTTGGGGCACCAGCGATAGACTTCTGTAGTCATTACTATTTAGTCGAATGGGAAGGAAAATGGAAGAGAGTGTGTTAAGGGAAGATAAATAATTTCCACCCTTAAGACATTAATTTGGAGAATAAAAAGATTCATGTCTTTAACTTGCTTGTGACTAATTTAACACAATAAAAAAGCATCTGATGAACTCGAAGATAAAAACCCTTTCTTTAAGAAACACTGTGATTTTACTTATATTTTACTAGTAATATAAATAAATGGGTGTGTTTCGTTTTTGCTCTTTTATACATAAAGATTTATTATTAAATTATAAATAGTAAGTATATAAATGGCATAGAAATAGAAAAAATGATTAATGAAATAAAAATAATCAAGAGATTGGTGCAAACAAAATAAATCAGCTTTATAAATAAAATAAAGAAAATGAGATAAGATTGTCATAACACACTTCTAGGAGTACTGAAGACAATATAGGGAACAAACTTAATCGTTTGAGTCGGAATTATTCTCTTTAAAAGAAACACATACAAACTGCATAATTAAATATTTGGGTGTATCATTAAATTTCTCGAGTATTGAAATGCACCAAAACAAAAAAGATTCATTTTAAGAGAAGGTATTTGAAACAAATTATGACTAAAATATTAGAAAATGTCAAATAAGCCAGCAGAACATTGGGTAAATGGTATGGAAATTCTTTTTTTTTGAAATATGAATATCCAAAAAACAATGGAAAACATGACTAATCTCATTAACAATGAGGGATTGACCATGAGGTCCCATATTTATCCTGTCAGTTTGTCAATATTACGATTGGTAAGATGTGGACTGCCTGAATTCTAATATAATATTGATACGAGTATAAATTGGTAAAAGTATTTTGGAAAGGAATTTGAGATTTCCTAATAATTTTATGCTAATATACTTTATTGGGATATAATTGTCATAAGATTAAGTGAACAGATTGTAAGGGTTTAGCTCGATTAATTCTGACTAATCTATACGTACACCCACATTACCATCACCTAGGCTAAGATATTAAACTTCCCGATCATGACCAGAAAGTTCTCATGTGCCCCTTTCCTCAGGCTACCACTATTTTGATTTTTAAAAACAGATTTTTTGAGATATAATTTACATACCACACAATTCATGCATTAAAGCGCATAATGATTTTTGGTATATTCACAGATAATTTGCAACCATCACCACAGTTAATTTTACATATGTTTAACCACCTCAAAGAGAAACTCCATACCCTTTAGCTAAGACCTCTCCATTTGTCTATTGCATTTACCTATAATTTTGCTCTACCATATTTTTTTCTTCCTTCTTGTTGTCCTAAGATTTCTTCTTTTGTCATCTCCTTTCTCTTTAGAAAACTTCTAAATTCATTCTTTTAGGTTAGGTCTGCTGGTGACAAAATCTTTTAGTTTATTTAATCTGAGAATCTTCATTTTCTCTCTGTTCCTGAAGGATATTTTTGCTGGATATAGAATTCTGAGTTGACAGTTCTTTCTACAGATGAAAAATGCAGTGCCGGTTCTTTCTGGCTTCCAGGATTTCTAATGAGAAATCCTCTGTTATTAAAATTGTTTTTCTCCCTATGGATAGGATGTTTGTTTCCTGCTGCTTTCATGATTCACTCTGTTTTTACTTTTCATAAGTTTTGCAGTGATGTGTTTCAGCATGAATCTTTAGATTTATTCTATTTAGAATACTCTCAGATTCTTGATTCTGTAGTTTTTGTCTTTTGGCAAATTTGGGGAATTTTCGGCTCTTATTCCAATACCTTTTCAGCTCTACCCTCTTCTCCACTGTCAGGACTCTGATGATGCAAACAATAGATCTTTTTTGTTTTAGTGTCACAGGTCCCTGTGGCTCTGTTCATTTCTTTTTTCAGTCTGTTTTTCTCTCTGTTCAGATTGAGTAATTTCCAGTATTCTAGCTTTCATTCACTGATTCTTTTTTCTTCCCCTACATTCTGCTATTGAACCTCGTTCTAGGTCTGATGAGTGATTTTCTTTGAAATCTGGACATGGTGGGTATTATTTTTAAGATTCTGGATTATAGTTATTTCTGGGTGGTGATGGAAATTCAGATTTCCTTCTCAGTCTCCACTGATACTCTTGTTACTGCTGACCAGGGGCAGGAATTCCGGCTGTCCACTAGGCCTCTGCTGGTAACCCTCTGGCTGGGAGGGGCAGGGGCACCTTGTCAATTCCTCTTTGTGGCCTCCAATGATGCCATGTAGATGTGGACTTGTTACTGCTATCTCTCTACTAGGTCTCCTCTGACATTCAGTGTGAAGGGAAAGGATGCCTTATTACCACCAGATGGGGGTAGAAGTCCAGGCTTCCCAAGTGGGCTCCACTGTCACAGCAGTGTTTGGTTTTCTACTACCCAGGATAGAGGCAGATTCCTGGCTCCCTAAGTGCCCTTCCCTGGTGTCACTCCCGCAGGGGAATTGGAGCACCTTGTTATAGCTTAGCAATGATGGAAGTTTAGACTTTTCACTCATATGGATAAATCATGAACAATACAGAATTTAGCAATATATTTTATATAACGTTGTTCCCCAAAAATGTTAGCAGCATTTGCTTTACAAAAACTGTCTCATTTTATTTATGTATGTATTCATTAATTCATCAACACATATTTTGAGTTCATACTATGTGCCAATTACTCTTTTAGGCTCAGATGATAGAGTGGTGAATAAAATAAATGGATAAAAGTCCATGTCCTTGTGGAACTTGGGTTCTAGTTGGAGAGAGACATAAACAAGATGTAAAAGTAAGATATGTAGCACTAGCTGTGGCTGGTGATCTAGAGTCCCACTTAGGGGACGCTGTTCTGATCTATCGTGTATGCATTTCATAGCTTAACTATTGAAGAATAATTTCCAAAGGAGGCTAATATACAACCAACCAAATTTATTGATTAACCAGAAATTTGTTATTTTATTTCTATTAATATATTCTATGAACATGAATATAAGCATATTTAGTCATTATAATCTCCTTAGGAATATATTCTATTGGCTATATCAATGCAGATATATTTTATATAGTAGACATATATAATATATGCATCAGTGGACCTATATCTTGAATATATTTGATGTATAAAAATCTTTCGAATATAGCTTCATTATTTAAAAAAATTTTATTAAAATATAGCTAATATACATTTATTTTATTAGTTTCAGTAATTTTTCAACAATTACATAGCTAAAGAAGTGGTCACATGAAATGTTCAGCAGGCATCTGATTCCGTACAGTTATCACAATATTATTGACTATATTCCCTATACTGTTCATGACAGCCCCATGGCTTATTTGTTTTATACCTGGAAATTTGAACTTCTTATTCCCCTTCACCTTTTTCCCTCCTTTAAAAACATTTCAATTACAGTTGAAATTCAATGTTATATTACTTTCAGGTGTACACATAGTGGTCAGGAATTTATCTAATTTATGAAGTGATCCCCCTGACTAGTCTAGTACCCACCTGGCACTATATGTAGTTTTTACCATATTGTTGACTGCATTACCTGTTCTTTACTGTACATCCCTGTGACTGTTTTTATAACTCGAAATTTGAACTTCTTACCCCCTTTCACCTTTTTTACTCACCCCTCCAATTCCCCTCTCATCTGGTGACCATCAGTTTGTTCTCTGTACCTATGATTTTGTTTTTTTGTTTATTCGTTTAAATTGTTTTTTAGATTACATGTATAAGTGAAATCATATGGTATTTGTCTTTCTCTGTCTTATTTCACTTAGCATAATACCTTCCAGCTCCATCCATGTTGTCATGGATGGTAAGATTTCATTCTTTTTATGGCTGAGTAATATTCCATTGTATATATGTACATCCTCTTTATCCAGTCATCTATTGATGGACACTTAGGTTGCTTTTATATCTTGGCTATTTTCTAATGTGTCACTTTGGGCAAAGGAAACAAACAAACAAGAACAACAATAATGCCGTAGTAAACGTAGTAAACGGCATTATTGTTGTTCTTGTTTGTTTGTTTCCTTTGCCCAAAGTGACACATTAGAAAAAATATTACAAAGAGCAATGTTAGGAGGTTTCTTGCCTATGTTTTCTTATAGGAATTTCATAGTTTTGGGTCTTCCATTTAAGTCTTGAATCCATTTTGTGTCTATTCCTGTACATGGTGTAAGAAGGTAGTCTAGTTTCATTTTTTTGCATGTATCTGTCTAGTTTTCCCAACATGATTTATTAAATAGAGTGTCTTTACCCCATCATACATTCTTGCCTCCTTTGTCATAGATTGATTGACCGTATAGGCGTGAGTTTATTTCTGGGCTCTCTTTTCTGTTCCATTGATCTGTGTGTCTGTTTTTATGCCAGTACCATGCTGTTTTGATTACTATATCCTTGTAGTATAATTTGATATCAGCTATTGCGATACCTCCAACTTTGTTTTTTCTCAAGATTGCTGTGGCTATTTGGGATCTTTTATAGTTCCATATAAACTTTATGATTGTTTATTCAAGTTCTGTGAAAAATGCCTAACTTCATCATTAATATTTCAGTTTATTGCACATTTATTTCTAATCCTTTTAAAGTCATTTTCTATTTTGCCAACATATCAGCAGGACTAGTTCACCAATTTTAATGAATTATCTGAATTTGAAGAATTTCCCAAAACTAAGAACTTAAACAGATGTGTAAAGTTTATAGCAATGTATATGAAATGTTAGTTGATGAGTTTTCACTTTGTTTTTGTGGCAGTATTTTAGAATGCTAGAGCGTCTCTGTCCCAGTTTCCCTGCTCCATTGCAGAACTATGTTTCAATATAATTGGTTTCCTTTGTAGTCCTGTGTGTTTTATTTTATGCTTTTAAAAATAATATTCTAAGGAGTCCATAGTCTCCATAATACTGTCAAAATGATCCATGGCATAATAAAGGTAAAGAAACCCCTAGCAAAGGGAGGAGCTGGGAGAGAAAGAAGGGAATTTTTGCTGGGGGAAAAAAAAACATGAGATTCAGTGTATAGCACAATCTAGATCCCAGTAAGGACAGCTGAGGGGTAGAGAGAAGGGAAGACAAGTCGAGGGCTGAGTCTCAAGGCCCCAGAAACTAAGAGTCTTGTCTCCCCACATCCCTCTTAGGCTATAAACTCATTTTTGGCATATTGGTTATTTTGATAAATTTGGTGAATTGGTGTTTTGACAAATTGATCCTTATTTGAACTGACTTAGAACCAGTTTTCTAACTTTCTAGAGCACTCCCTTAGATATAGGAATGAAGAGGTAACTTCTCCAGCTCTATTATTCTATCAGTTTATTTAAAAGTAGGTATTTTTAGTCTATTGGCCATGCCACCTTGAACAAGCCCGATCCCATCTGATCTTGGAAGCTAAGCAGGGTCAGGCCTGGTTAGTACTTGGATGGGAGACCACCTAGGAAGACCAGGTGCTACAGGCGTAAAAATAAAAAGAGAAAGGATTGTAAGCTGACAAGGTCCTTGCAATCTGTGAGGTCACCAAGGGTTGCCTCACTTAAAAAATAAAAATGAAAAATTTTAAAAAGTAGGGATTTTTACTAAAATGAAATATCACTTCATACCCAATAAGATGGCTATGATAAAAAAAGAGATAAGTATTTTCAAGGATTCAAAGAAATTGGAACCCTCACACATTGATCATGGCAATGTAAAATCAGAAGATAGTCTAGTAGTTTCCCAAATGGTTAAACATAGAGTTCCCATGTGATCCAGTAATTCCACTCCTAGATATATACCCAAGAGAAGTGAAAACATGTCCACACAAAAACTTGCACAGGAATATTCACAGCAGCATTCTTCATCATAACCAGAAAGTAGAAACAACTCAAATATTTATCAACTGATAAAATACATAAATAACATGTAGTATATCGTACAATGGAATATTATTAGCCAATAAAAGGGAATGGGGTATTGATACATGCTAAAGCATGGATGGCCCTTAAAAACATGCTGAGTGAAAGAAGCCAGTTACCAGTCATAAAAAACCACATATTACATGATTTCATTTTATAAAATATCCAAAATAGGCAAATCTATAAAAGAGAAAGTAGTTTAGCGGTTGCCTGGTGCTCAGGGTGGGGGTGGGGGAATGGAGAGTCACTGCTTATGGGTACTAGGCCTCTTTGGGGCTAATGATAATGTAAAACTGATTGTGGTGATGCACAACCCTGTGAACATACTAAAAACCATTAAATCATGCACGTTAAAGGATGAATTATATGGTACATGAAATATATCTCAATAAAGCTGTTAGAAAACATTGGACGCTCTTTGTATAGCCATACTGATATCCTGAATTTTGACTTTTTTACTTTCTTGTGGCCTGACACCAAAACACTTGCACTTCACACTGCGCTTCATTGACTTCCAGGGTCACATTTGTCTGGCTCAGCGTAAATACCGATCTGCTTAAGGGCCGGGAAGTGGATGATGTGCTCTGGATCTTTTAGGTCAATGCGTCTGTGTTCCAGCGAACCACTGGTACAGGAGATGAAACCATCGCTCTTAACTAGTACCTGCTCGATAAGCCAAAGGCGCATCTTCGTGGGTGTTTCCCCTGGGTTCGAACTCCACACACCGGCGGTTGCTGGCTATGAAAACTCGGTCAAATACTGAAACTCCTTGATCTTTGGTTTCTTTATACAAAAATGGAGTTAATGATATCCACGTCATAAAGTGTTATGAGAATTTAATTATATGTAAACAGCTCTCAGCACAGTAACTAACATGTAATAAGTGTCAAATAGTTATAATTACTGTTTATTGTCATTATTTACAGTGAATAATTTCTAATCAAGTGTTTTCCTTTTTAGAGTAGTCAAAATATCCTTTATGGCTGTGTTCCATTTATCCTTCTCAAGCCCTGTTCACGTGTATTCTTCTTTAATAGGTACAACATAAGAGATATGGTGCGATTCTTAAGCGTTTGCATTGTCAGGTGAACAAGCTCCAATCCCATAGAAGACAATGGCAGTGGAACATTCAACAGCTAGAAAAAACTGCAGCTGAACTAAGAAGGTGCATTGCGATGAAAGAGTAATGTGGCCATAGGATAATGTAGAGCACAGAGTATGCCAACAAAAATTGGGACAGAATGTTGAGAAATCTGTTTTTAAATTTTTATTTATTTTTATTAAAGTATAGTTGACATACAATATTATATTCATTTCAAGTGTACAACATAGTGATTCTGCATTTATATACCTTATGATGAGCATTCGCTATCAGAGGTCTTAATGTCTTAATGACAGATACATTTCCTTTTTAGAGTCAGTCATTGTTAAAGTGCCTTCCAACCCTACAACTGATAGTGGTGGATAGTCAATAGGAATGCTTACAGAAGTATCGTGGATGACTCTGTGAATATCATTCATGTATAATATGTGTTATACTCATGAACACCTGTTTATAAACATGTTGCCTTCACTATTGCATGAAGTAAAAATTTAGAAGAAAAGAAACACTTGAATTTACAATGATTTAAATTGTTAAGATATTTAAAGGGTTGTCTGTTTCTAACTTTTTATTAGAACTTGTGTTTTTTTTTACTACTGCCTTCACAGTAGTCCATAAATATTAATATTTACAATAATATTGTTATATGTTCAATGTCTCAGATATTTTTCTTAGTTTTCCGTTTCATCCAGAAGGTAGTAATCATTTTTCTTTGTTATTAGATAATGTATTTTTAGAGTGTTGCAAAGTATAAATTTTTTTGTTCATGTTTCTGTCTGTAAATTTTTTATTATTATTCTTTGACTAAATATACAAGCTCTGTAAGGCAAACATAAAAGCTCTTAAATGAAGTGTTATTCAGTATAGACTAACATGTATTTGTTGTTCCACTGGAAGGCAAATGCTTTGACCATGGCGATAAATCAAAATTTAACTTGTCTGTTTTAAGATAAAAGTGCTTCTTCTCATGGCTCCATTGAGTCAATTTTTTAGGAGCAGAAACAAAATACTAATTATTGAATACATGTCTTTTTAATTTTTATTTTTTAATTACAGTTGAAATGCAATATTATTTACTTTCAGGTGTACAACATAGTGGTTAGACATTTATGTAACTTAGTACAAAGTGATCCCCCTGATAAATCTAGCAGTACCCATCTGGCACCATACACAGTTATTACAATGTTATTGACTCTGTTCCCTATGTTGTACTTTACATCCTGTGACTGTTTTATAACTGCCATTCTGGACTTCTTAATCCTTTTACCTTTCCCACCCAACCACCAAGCCACCTCCCATCAGGCAACCAGTAGTTTGTTCTCTGTATCTATGAGTCTATTTCTGTTTTGTTTGTTTTGTTTTTCAGAGTCCGCATGTAAGTGAGATCATATGGTATTTGTTTTTCTCTTTCTGACTTATTTCACTTAGCATAATACCTTCCAGGTCCATCCATGTCATCACAAATGGTGAGATTTCATTCTTTTTTATGGTCGAGTAGGAACACATGGTTTTAAGTATTTGCTTTAGGGTTTAATGATTTCAGATCACGACATCAGAATGATAGCTCAAGTTTGTTTTCTCCTCATCTTTCTATGAGCCTAAGATTCAGTAAGATTATAGCCGATATAAAAACCTGATATTAATAATCTTGTCATGTCTAACATTAATAGTCTTATTATGAATTAACATGGCTTATTATGGCTAACACTTTAAATGGCTTATGATATGACACAAACAGCTTTGGTCCATGACTCAGAAACACAGGGTTGAATAAAAACAGTAAACCTGTAGGTCGTGGAGTGAACCCACTATGCTTAGCTGACGACAAAGCTGAACCAAATGCTTATTATATAAAAATATTTAAATGTAGTTTGCATATTTAAAAGGCTCTTATAGTTATACTTCACAATTTTATTTATAGTTTATAAAAGGAAAATTCTAGTTTTTAAATCCTTTTTAAGTTCACAATAGGTTTCAAATTATTTGTACGTGATGTTAATACCTTGAGCTATATTTTCAAAAGTTTACTTTTAAAATAAATATAAAGAAAATAGGTTTAATCTGCTTAAAAAAAGTTACCTATTTTAGAAAGTAATTTTCAGTCTCGTTTTCTAAAATAACCATGATAATAATACATGTACCTATTTTAATTTTGTGACAGTTAAAATAATTATTTGAAAGAGAAAACTTTTTTCCTTCCTTGCTCTTGAAAACCATTTCAGATGATGGAGGCTTTCAAATGAACCAAGAAGAACTAAAACTCAGGGTATCCTCAAGCCTGATAAGTAGTTAGTGGATAATATTTCAACATGTACACAAACTCTAAAGTTAGAAAATTAATTTTTAAAATTTCTACATAACTGAATCTAGCTTAGAATATGAGCTGTTCTGTTTAATGGCCTTTCTCACATATGCTTTTGGTTTAAAATTCAATCTCTTTTGGGTAAACATACAGTTCAAAATTTCCCTCCTTCTCCTTCTCATTTCCTTCTTGGAAATGGTCTGAGCTCTTAGGGGACTTATATTGTTTCGTCGTCAGGGGAGGAGTCCTGGTCCAAGTTCTCTGACCTCAATGGCCTCTGCAGAGGTGTAATCTGTTCCTCTTTGTCTTGAGCATCAGCTTTTGTCCGTGCGTATCTGCCATTGTTTTCTCCTATCAGTGCATTCAGCTTCCACATCCAGTCGCAAGGCCTTTCTGGTTCTGTTTAGTTCTCTCTTTCTGCATGCTGGCCAAATTTGCCCTCTTGGGGGCCTGTTATTCTATTCATGCATTCTTCCTCACTTTTTGATTTCAAGGCTCTTTCAAGGCTCTTAGTGCTTTGGGGCTAAGCATATATTTTTCTCTCTTAAAATATCAGTCTTCTGTAAAGAAAAGCTATCATTTCAAAAATATTGTTTCTATTGTGGAGTGTTTTTAAAAGCCTAATATGAAACCCAGAGCTGATGAATGACTTCTTACATCTCAGCATTATCTGTCCTGACCCTAGCCTGCTAGGTTCTATTGCCTACGTGATCAGGAAAAGGTAACTAGTGCGAGGAAGCAGAGGGAGGAAAAATTCCACAATTAATATGTCAGAACATTACTTAGTGTATGTGTAATCCATGGGCAAATTATAGTTGACCAATGCAAAGAAATCGATACATATCTTAACCATGTAAAACACAAGGTAGTATACATTAAAACCAGTTAAATCAGCCACCACGGACATAGCCAATATAAATGGACTGTATTTTATCTGTTAGGCCATGTTCTTCCAATCAATTGATTAATCATGCTATTTTAAAAAACACTATAGATATGAAATAATTCTAATAATATACTGAGCAACTATGCTGTGCAGTCTGTATATATTATACTCTTTGGCAATATGTATATATTACTCATTTAAATGTCAGAATAATAGTTTAAGGTATATATTATTATACCTAATTTATAGATCTAGAACTAAGGCTTAGACGGGTGAAGTAACTTGCCTAAGATCTCATCACAAAGCTCATTAGGAACAGAATAGAAACCTAAAACTCTGTTTCTTTACTTACATGAGACTGTCGAGGGTAAGCCTCGAATTTACTATAAAGATTTATTTCTATATTCAATCGATTCTTTTCATAGATTGCAAGGCATAGAATGAATTTAACCAAAATGGGAAATTTTATGGTTAAAAACAAAACGAAGTGTGGTTTCATATGTTAGGAGCTTGCAAGTCCTAACAATAAGTAAAAAGCTGAACAGGCTGAAAATCAGCAATTCTTGGATTCCTAAGAGAAGTGAAGATACAGGACAAACTTATACCCCCAAGATGAGAGAGACAGGTGAAGATAGCAGTGCCAGGACAGGAAAACCTGAGCTGTCATTGATGAATTTCTGGAGGGGCAGCGTGGACAACTCAGAGTTAAAATAATATCATGAGATTTACCTCCAGATAAGAATTACATAGAATTTTCCTCAGAAATCATGCAAGCAAGAAGAGAGTGGAGAGAAATATTTAAAATGTTGAGAGAAAAAATTTACCAGCCTAGAACTCTGTCCCTTATGAAATTATCCCTCAAAAGCAAAGCAGAAATAAAGATTTTTCTCAGACAAATTGAGAGAATTTGTTGCCAATAGACATGCCTTGCGAGAAATATTAAAAGAAATTCTTTAGAGAGAAGGAAAATAATATAGATCAGAAACTTGGGTCTATGCATAGAGGAAGGAATAAGTGAAGATCAAATAAAAACTTTGTTTTTTTTTATTCTTAATTGATATAACACTTTGTTCAAAATAATAAAAAAGTAACACTGATTACATGTGTTTATATCTTATGTTTAGTTACATATGCTTAAGTACGCTGATATATAAGTGAAATGAATGATAGCAATGTACAAGGGACAGAAGGAAGGACTTAGAATTATTTTGTTATTATAAGATACCACACTAACTGTGAAGTGGAATAGTGTTATTTGAAAGTGGACTTGAATTAGTCGTAAATGTATATTACGAACTCTAGAGCAACCACTGAAAAAAAATTTTTTTAAAGTATAGCTGATATTCTCCAAGGAGAGAAAATGGAATAATATCAAATGCTTGATTAAAACCACAAAAGGCAGAAAAAGAGTGGAAGTCAAAGTTAGGAATAAAGAACAAGGGCAACATATTGAAAATACTGACAAATATGGTAGATTTAATCTAACTATGTCAATGATCACTTTGAATGTCAATGGTTGGAATGCATCAATCAAAAAACAGACTGTCAGAGTGGATCAAAAGATACAACTTAATTATATGTTGTCTATGAGAAACCCACTCTAAATATAAAGACACACATAGATTAAAAGTAAATGGATAGAGAAAATATATTATGCTGACAGTAATTAAAAGAAAGCACAGTAGCTATGTTCATTTTAGACAGAGCAAAATTCAAAGTAAAGAAAGTTGTGAGAGATAAAGGGGTCGGTTCTCCAAGAGACATAGAATTCTTAACGTGTATACACTTGATAACTGAGAGTCAACTATGTGAGGCAAAAGCTGATTGAACTTCCAAAGAGAAGGAAATGAGTCCACTATTATAGTAGCAGACTTCATCTCTTTATCAGAAATGGATAGACACAGCAGACAGAAAATCAGTAAGAACATAGTTGAACTTAACAACACCATCCATCAACTGGATGTAAATGACATCTATGGACTACATCATCCAACAACAGAAGAATACACATTTTTCTCAAGCTCACATTAAAATTCACCAAAATAGATGACATCGTGAGCCATAAATACACCTTAACAAATTCTAAAGAAATAGAAATCATAAAATGTCAGCTGTCGAACCACAATGAGATTAAACTAGAAATCAATAACGAAAAATAACTGGAAAATTCCAAAATAGGTGGATATTGAACAACACAGTTTTTAAATAATATGGCTCCAAAATAAATCTCAAGAGAAATTTTTTAAAAATTTTGGAACTAAATAAAAATGAAAGGAACAACTTATCAAAATGTGTGGGATGTAGTGAAAGCAGTGCTAAAAGCGAAATTTATAGCATTGAATGCATATTTTAAAAAAGATCTAAATTGATTTTAAAGTTTCTACATTAGGAAACTAGAAAAAGAAGAGCAAATTAAATTCAAAGTATGAAGAATAAAAGAAATAGTAAGAATTAGAGCATAAATCAATAAAATTGAAAACAGGAAATCAATAGAAAAAATCAAAATCAAAAGCCGATTCTTCAGAGAGATCAATAAAGTCAATACACCTCTAGCCAGGCTTACTAAGAAAAAAAGAGAGAGGACACCAATTACGGATACCAGAAATGAAAATGAAGGTATCCCTTGGTCATTATATGAAGCCAGCATTACCCTAATAGCAAAACCAGAAAAAGACATTACAAGAAAAGAAAACTACAAATAATTATCTCTCATGATCATAGAGGCAAATATCCTCAACAAAATATTAGCAAATAAGGTGCAAAAAAGTAAAAAAGAATTATTCATCATGACCAAGTGAGATTTATCCTAGGTATGTCATGCTGATTCAACATCCGAAAATGTAATCTACATGTACAGACTTAAAAAATATCACATGATCATATCAATAGATGCATAAAATTCATTTGACAATATTCAACATGGATTCATGATAAAAAAAAAAACTCTCAGTAAACTAGGAATAGAGGAAAACTTTCTCAACATGATAAAGATTATTGACAAAAAAAAACCTACAGCTGACATAGTTAATGGTGAAAAACTAAGCTTTCCCATTAAGATCAGGTACAAGACAAGGATGTCGCCTCTCATAACTCTTTTTAAACATCATACTGAAAGTCTTTACTGTTTCAATAAGGCAAGGAAAAAAAAACACAAAACAGCTATTGGGAAGGATGACATAAAACTGTTGCAGATGGCATGATCATCTAGGTAGGAAAACCAAAAGAATCGACAAAAAACTGGAAATAATAACCAATTATATAACAAAGTTACAAGATACAAGATCAACATAAAAAAATCAATTGTTTTTCTATATACCAACAATGAACGGGTGGAATTTGAAATTAAAAACAATACCATTTACATTAGCACTTCAAAAAATGAAGTATAAATATAATAAATATATGCAAGATCTTTATAAACTATAAAACTCTGATAAAAGTAACCAAAGAATAACTAAATGTATGAATAGATATTTCATGGTCATTGATAGGAAAACTCAATATTGCGAAGATGTCAGTTCTTCCCAACTTGAACTATAGATTTAATGCAATCCCGATCAAAATCCCAGAAAGTTATTTTATGGATATTGACAAACTGATTCTAAAGTTTATGTGGAAAGCAAAAGACCCAGACTAGCCAGCACAATATTGAAGGAGAAGAACAAAGTTGGAAGACTGATGCTACTCAGCAGTAAGACTTACTGTGAAGTTGCAGTAACCAAGACAGTACAGTATCGATGAAATAATATACAGATCAATAGAACAAAATAGTCCAGAAATAGAACTACATAAATATAGTCAATTGATCTTTGACAAAGGAGCAAAAGCAATATAATGGAGCACAGGTAGTTCTTACAAAAAAACGGTGCTGGAACAACTGGACATCAATATGCAAATAAACGAATCTAGACACAGACTGTACACCCTTCACAAAAACTAA
Source organism: Pteropus medius (assembly GCF_902729225.1). Classification (NCBI taxonomy): domain Eukaryota; kingdom Metazoa; phylum Chordata; class Mammalia; order Chiroptera; family Pteropodidae; genus Pteropus; species Pteropus medius. The sequence continues at coordinate 8,731,858 of NW_024347788.1, read as the reverse complement.
CTTAAAGCAGATCGCAGACCTAAAATGCAAATGTAAAATGCAAATGTAAAATTCCTAGAAGATAATAAAGGAGAAAGTCTAGGTAACCTTGGGTTTGGAGTTGTCTGTTTTCATACAGCACTGAAGGCACAATCCATGAAAGAAATAATTGATAAGCTGGACTTCATTAAAATTAAAAACTTCTCTTCTGTAAAAGACACCGTCAAGGGAATAAGATAAGCCCCAAACTGGAGAAAATATTTCGAAAGACACGTTTGATGAAGGCCTATTATTCAAAATGGAAAAATCAACAATAAGGAAATAACCAAATTAAAAAATCGACCAAAGACCTGAACAGACACCTCACCAAAGAAGATATGCAGGTGGTGAATATACATATGAAAACATGCTTCCCATCATGTGTCATCAAGGAAATGAGCATCAAAATAACAATAAGACAATCACCATACACCTATCAGAATGGTCCAGATCCAAAACACTGGCAACACCAAGTGCTGGGCAGGATGTGGAGCCACAGGAAGTCTCATTCATTGCTGGTGGGGATGCAAAATGGTACAGCCACTTTGGAAGACAGTGGCAGTTTTGCAAAAGTAAATACTCTTACCACGTGATCCAGCAATCATACTCTTCAGTATTTATCCAAAAGAATTGAAAACCAGTGTCCACACAAAAACAGAGATGCTTATAGCAGCTTTATTCATCATTGCCAAAACTTGGAAACGACCAAGATATCCTTTAGTAAGTGAATGGATAAATAAGTAGTGGTACATCCAGACATTGGAATAGTATTTAGTGCTAAAAAGAAATGAGATATTCAACCATGAAAAGACATGAGAAACTTTAAATATATATTTATATTTATGTTACATATGAGAAGCCAATATGAAAAGATTACATATTGTATAATTCCACCTATATGACATTCTGAAAAAGGGAAAACTATGGAAGCAGTAAACAGATAAGTCGTTGCCAGGGTTGGGGGGCGGTGGCGTTGGAGGAGAGATGGTTTTTAGGCAGAGCACGGAGGATTATTAGGGCAGTGAAAATGCTCTGTATGATATTATATTGATGGATACACGTTATTCTACGTTTGTCCAAACCCATAGAATGTATAACACCAAGAGTGAACCGTAGGTAAGCTGTGGACCTTGGTCGATTACGATGTGTCAATGTAGGTTCCTTCTTGGTCAAAGGAAATGTACCACCGTAGTGAGTGATGTTAATAAGGGAGGAGGCTATGCATGTGTAGGGACAAGGGACATGTGAGAAACTTCTGTACCTTCCACTCTGTTTTGTTGTAAGCCAAACAACTGCTCTAAAAACCATTAGGTATTTTAAAAATAAAAAGCACCCAAACACATAGATAATACTGTATGAAAGTCAATGTCAGTAAACCATTTTGGCTAAAGAAAATGAAATCTCGATATAAAAATTGCTTTAGAACCTTTTAAAGTTTACACAGGTGATTGCAGTTAAAACTCTTAAGTTTTGTATCATTGTGCATTGAACATGGAATTCATTGTTCATCCATAAAAATCATTAAGGCCTATATTAGTACTATCAAGATTTGGGACCATTTTTTGGTAAGTGGATTCAGAAGTTTTAGAAGAACTTGTAGTTTTGCAACTGAAAACTAAAAACTATTTGATTTATTAGTTGTTCATATTATCAATATTATATTTTGTTTTTCATTAATTAAGCTAATGATTACTAAAACTAATGATCAGAAGCTATAAGTTATGTGCCTGTCAAAAATAACCTATGCTATATTTATTTATTTGAATTTATAATGTATTTCTTAGGGAAAGGTTTTGTTTATTTAAACTTCTCTGATAAATTTAGCAGTGTAAGAAATAGGTCTTCAATATCACATTAGCTACCCTATAACAATTTCTCCTAAATGTTACTGAACTATGACCAAAACCAGGAAAAATAAATTGAAATGGAAACTAATAGCACACTAGATTTATTCAATATACACCTAAGATGCTCCAAATGGCATTTTCTCTTCTGCGCTGTTCCATTTAAACAATAGCTGTGAGATCTAGATCTTGAGAAAAATGAAAAATAGCATATGATTTGGTAATGACAGAGCCGTTTACATAACCCAGTGAAGACAGACAACTAATGAAACCTCAGTCTCTTAATTAATGAGATGGCGTATTCCAAAAGCAAAACCAGAGTTCACGTGGTAAATAGTTTTAAAAGTCTTCTTACCCAAAAAGCAACAATCATGTCAAATTGGAGTAAAACACTTCAAATTACAGATATTTGCCAGTATCATTCGGTCACAGAGCACAAGGTAATTTAGAAGCAATGATAATACACAGCCAGTCTAAGATACATTTTCAAATACTTTTTGTCCAAAATGTTTGTCAAGACATATAATCCACCTCATCTATTATTTATTACTCCCCGTGACATTATTTTACATGGAACGGACACACGTCATCCCCATGCTTGCATTGGAGAAGCTTCCTCAAGGTGCTGTCAGGACTGTGCTGCTTTGTGTATATGACACAGAGGAAAAACAGCAACCCCGCAATTTGCAGGGCGGTTAGATAACCTCGATATTATTTTAATTTGTGGCTCATACAGATTTGTATAAAACACTCCATTCTCGGAAAGTTCTTCTCTAATCTTTCGCTAATTTGGATTATTCATCTTTTAAGCCTTTCAGTCTCAATTAATCTGTCAGTGTGATCTACCCATGCACAGTTTGCTGATAATTAATGCAATCCTCTCGTTTTTCTTTGGTTCCTCTCCTCCTTCAGAGCTTACTTTTTTTCAGGCCCTGCACAGTCACTGTTATATCATCTTTAGGCGCCAGTTCTCATTTTTGTTGTAACTCCAAAATTTAATTTACTGGCCTAAAGTTAGATGCCAAACGCTGAAAACAATCTCTTCATGTATAACCATTTTTTTAAAGTATTTTTGGAGCTCGCCTCTCCTAGCTGACTCATACTATTGTTTCCAATAGCTGTCACCCAAGACCGTCTGTAGGAGGTTTGCTACCCTAAAAAGGATAAGGCAGCCTTGCTGGGCTCCTTTCTCCTTGCCAGTCTTGCGTCCCTTACCTGTTTCTCCTTACTTCAGTAGTAAATCACTCACTCAGAGTCTGCTTCTAGGAATCCCTAAGTCGCCTTCAAAAATAATCACACATGGAAATTTCTGTTTTCAATAGATGACCTTTACTCTACTCCTCTGCCTCATTCTAGATCAATTCCATCCCCTGCAGCAGCAACAGCAGAAAAAAAGAAAGAAATGTAGCACCTTTGACATCTAATCACTGTCGCATTCGTATAATCTGGTTATTATTTATTTGCTTAAAATTAGAAAAGCAAGCCAAAAGGCACAAATTTTATTCTGTGTTTTCGTACAATAATAAAAGTACTCTATTAGCCTTCACATATAATAATGACTATTTTGTATCAATCTTTTTTTGATATTAGTGTTCTTGGGAGCTATCACGTTGCTACATATAATAAATTTATTAAATAAACCTTGATTATGAAACCCTGATTTAAAAGTTTAGGATATCTTTTTCTACTGTGTTGAGGTCACATGATTTTAGCTAGACTTATTAGAAGACTCGTCCAACCAGACAGCAAGGGCGATCTTTGGGGAAAACATTTTGCTTGCTCTCATTTCAACGAGATGGCAAAGACAGAGACAGCACTGAACCATGGTGCACACACTCGGAGCCTGTCGCCACATGAAGACACCCCGGTGCTCTCAAGCCATTCTTTCCCATCTTTCCATTTTTGAAAGAATTAGCAATTCCACCTTCTAATCGTGCATTATCCCACCTGCAGCTCAAGAACACTAGAATAACAGTCAGGCGCAGATCAAGAGTGATTAACTCAGAAAATGACTAAGAAGTGTGGATCCGCAAGACAGAAAATTGTGACATATCAAAGCTGTAGCATCTGCTGTCATGGTTTCAGAAAATTTGCAGTCACTTTAAGAGTATTTATTGCTAATAGTATTTTATAATATCTTTGCGATGTCTTTAACAGCATTAAAATATAAGATGAGAAGCAATTATCAAAAACAATTAGTGTTGTGAAAATAATTTTATCGTAGGCTAAAGTAAATATAACCATTTTTGCTCTTGATCTCAAAATACTTGTGAAGTTTACGTTTAAGTTGCAGTCCTCAAAACTTCAAGCTGATACATGAATAATTTAAAACTGCTGCAAAATGTCACATGCTTACGGAAGTGGGGCCTAGCGATAGGAGCGTAACTCGAGTATTGACTTGCATTTCGTGACAGTCTGAACTAGAAGCTGACTGGTATGGGTTAGAGCCAAAAAGAGTGAGCCGATAGCAAACAAGCAATTTTCATTTTCTACCTTTTCTGTGTTAGGTAGCTGCATAAATAAATATGACATGATTCTTCCCATCCATCCAGGAGATCAATTTCATTGGCAAAAGAGTCACGTACATAATAGGTTCAACACAACACAAAACATCCTGTAATGGAAGAATAAACCAAATCCCATGGAAACACAAAACGAAGAGCAGTGAATTCCAAACGGAGCTTCAAAGAAGAGGTGACATTTGAGGTGGGCCGTGAAGCAATTACTAAATTATTAGGATAGTTTCTACTTATCAGACTCTGAAAGTTTCTATTTTATGCCCCTTTGCTTCGCCACCAGCCAGCAGACATCGGCATGCGTAAGAGCTGCTCTGAAGTATATTGAAGGAATTAGCGAATAAGATAATCAGCCATTATTCTTACCAATATCTCCCAATGCTCCCATGTTTAGTCTCTCCTAGTTCTAATCTTATTGTTAATACTATTGCTCGGTTATGTTCTTTGAGTAAAAACTGAGCCCGTAATAACCTTTTTTAAAAGAAAGAAAAAAGAACTTTCCACGGACACAAAACTTATTTCATGACTAAAGAATAAACTCTTAAAAGTCTGTACAGCCTGCTGGTCTACCCTCGTCTTTTCCTGTATTTTTTAACAATAAACCTATACTCCAGTCACAACCAAATTCCACCTCTTCTGTAAGCACGTATTTTCACGTATCAGTCCCTGGGCCCTAACGTTCTTTCTCATACATTCAGGAGTCAACTCCAACTCAGTCTTCAGAACCAAGTTCAGCGTCTATGGCTACCAGAGAGCTGAACATTTAAAATGCCTCAATTTCTCTGCAATGCCACAGCTTAGAATCTATATGATGATTTCTAAATCAAAATAAATATTCGTTTACAACTTGGAGAACTTACCTAGAGCTCCTTGTTTAAAATAGGTTAAGGCGAGTTTAAGCTTTTAAATATTGGGCTTTGTTATGGAAAGTCTGGCATGGGATTATTTGATTGACATAGAATAATACCAAATAACAGACAATTCATTTATCATTTATAAAAGAACATGAAAATTAGTCGTTCTCTGACTACTTCCAAAATCCGCTTTTATGATTTTAAAACAAAATATGTGACTATTTATAAAGATCAAAACTTTTTTTAAAAGTGCTTTTCTAGAAAATGAGATGGTAATTTTAAGTAGCTCTAATAAAAGTAAACGTGCTTAAAAAGCCACGAGAAATATGCTTTTGTATTCTTCAATTATAAATACTTTTAACTATGCTTTTAAAGAGTTTTATATGTTAAAAAATTACGTAAAATCGTTCATTAGAAAACTGATAAATTTCATGAAAATATAACTAAACCAGTTGGATTGTATGGGAATAGAAAGGAAAATCTTATTTTAAATAAGTGAAAATTTTTTTCAGTTACAGTTGACATACAATGATCTATTAGTTTCGAGTGTACAACATAGTGATTAAACATTTATACAACTTACAAAGTGATCACCCCGATAAGTAGTACCCATCTGACACCATGCATAGTTATTCCAACGTTATTGACCATATTCCCTGTTGGACTTTACATCCCCGTGACTATTTTGTAACCACCAATGTGACTTCTCGCTCCCTTCACCGTTTGCACCGATTCCCCTTAACCCCCCTCCCATCTGGCTACCATCAAAATATTCTCTGTATCTATGAGTTTGTTTCTGTTTTGTTGGTTTCTTTATTTTTTAAAAATTTCAAATGTAAGTGTAATTATATGGTATTTGTCTTTGTCTGACTCACTTCACTTAGCCTAATACCCTCTAGGTTCATCCATGTTGTTGCAGACGGCAAGATTTCATTCTTTTTATGGCTGAGGAATAGTCCATTGTATATATGTACCGCTTCTTTATCCATTCATCCATCGATGGACACCCAGGTTGCCTCCATATCTTGGCTATTGTAAATAATGCTGCAACGAACATAAGGATTCACATGTCCCTTCAAGACAGTGTTTTGGGTATCTTCAGAAAAATACCCAGAAGTAGGATTACTGGGTTCTTCTTTGTCTCTTGTCATAGCCTTTGTTTTAAAGTCTATTTTGTCTGGTAAAAGTATTGCTACCCCAGCTTTTTTTTTTCCATTTCCATTTTTATGAAATACCTTTTTTCATTCCTTGACTTTCAGCCTGTGTATTTTTCGATCTGAAGTTGTAGGTGGCATATGTAAAGGTCTTGTTTTCTTATCCATTCTTGTCTTATGATTGAAGCATTTAATTCATTTACATTTATAGTAATTGTTGATAGATAAGTAGTTATTGCCATTTTATTATTCACATTTTTTATCTTTTATTTCTCCTTCTTAAAGAAGTCCCTTTAATGTTTCTTGTAATACTGGTTTGGTGATGATGAACTCCTTTAACTTTTTCTTGTCTGGGAAGCTCTTTATCTGTCCTGCCATTCTAAACGATAGCCTTGCTGGGTAGAATAATCTTGGTCGTAGGTCCTTGGTTTTCATCACTTTGAATATTTCATGTCAGTCTCTTCTCGCCTGCAAAGTTTCTGTTGGGAAATCAACTGAAAGTCTTATGGGAGCTACGTTGTAGGTAACTATTGCTTTTCTCTTGCTGCTTTTAAGATTCTTTCTTTGTCTTTAACTTTTGTTGTTTTAATTATGATGTGTCTTGATGTGGGCCTCTTTGGGTTCATCTTACTTGGGACTCTCTGTACTTCCTGGGCTTGCATGTCTATTTCCCTCTCCAGGTTAGGGAAGTTTTCTGTCATTATTTCTTCAAATAGGTTTTCAATGCCTTGCTCTCTCTCTCTTCTCCTCCTGGTACCCCTATGATGCCAGTGTTGGTATGCTCGAGGCCCCTTAAACTGTCCTCATTTTTTTTAGATTCTTTTTTCTGGTTGCTGTTCTGATTGGATGTGTTCTGCTACTTTATCTTCCAAATCACTGATTCGATCCTCTGCTTTATGTAGTCTGTTGATTCCCTCTAATGTATTCTTTATTTCAGTTATTATAGTCTTTATTTCTGACTGGTTCTTTTTTATGTTTTTGATCTCCATTTTTATGTTTTCTATCTATCTCACTGAAGTTCTCACTGAGACTTGAGCATCTTTATAACAGAGTTTTGAACTCTATATCTGATAGATTGCTCGTCTCCATTTTGTTTTGTTTTGTTTTGTTTTGTTTTTTGAGTTTTGTTGTTTTTTTTTCATTTGGGACACATTTCATTGTCTCCTCATTTTGGCCACCTTCCTGTGTTTGTTTCTATGTATTAGGTAGAGTTCTATGTCTCCTGGTCTTGATAGAGAGGCCTTATGTAATAGGTCATGTTGGGCCTGGTGGCTCAGGCCCTGGTCACCTGAGCCGGGTGCTGCAGATGCGTCCTTTGTATGTGTTGTGTGTGACCTGTTGTAGTTGAGCCTTAATTTCTGTGGGCACATCAGTGGGTAGGATTGCCCCTCAGGCTGATTGGTTGTGAGGACTGCCCGTGACTACAGTGGAGGAGCTATTGTGCAGGGGCTGACTCTGCAGAGCAGGATTCACTTTAGTGGGGCTCTGGTTCCTGCCCAGTCTGCCACTGGGTATGTCTTTTGTAGAGGCAGTTGGGTGGTCCTCTTGGTCTGGCCACCAGGTGCAGACCAAAGTCAGTTGCTGCCTGTACTTTGTTTGGGGCTACTTAGTATGAACTACAAAGTGATCTACAGATGGTTCCCACTTGTACTGGGCTTAGAGGTGCCTAAGAAAAGCTAAGCTGTGAACCAAGCCCAGCTGCTGCTAGTGCTGGGCTTGGGGCTACTCAGCAAGATGTATGTGGCGTGCTGAGGCCAGATGCTGCTTGTTTGGGGTTTGTGAACCTTTGAGAAATTTTAGGAAAGTCTTCAGCTTGGGCCATGACAGGCCATTTGTATGGAAAAGCCACTGAAAGTGGCTTAGGTGGGCCTGCAGTTTGGGTCGGTGGGGTTTCAGGGAATCACCAGTGCAGGGTGAAGGGTGAAGGGTATTAGTCAGGCTGATAGAGACTCAGAAATGGTGGCTGCCTGCATTTGCACGCTGCTGGGGGGAGGGTTCAACAAAGGAACAGCGGCCTCCACCAGCTCTTCCGTCTGGGAGAAAGGTGCTCCTCCAGAGCTTGCCCTGAAGTTAGTTCCTCCTCATATGTCTCTGGTGCCTTTCGAGCTGCTGCCCTAATGCTGGAGTTCAGAGCAAGTGCGTTGTTAGCAAGTAAGTCCATGTGCGGGCCCTTTAAGAGGAGCGCCTGGAACTTCGGCAGCCCTTCGTGTCTCTCAGCCACACTCTCCACTGGTTTTCACAGCCAGAAGTTGTGGGGACTTCTTTTTCCAGTGCTGGAACCCTGGGCTGGGGATCCTGGTGTGAGGCTAGGATCCCTTGCTCCTCAGGGGAGACCTCCGCTGCTGAGATATTCCTCTTAACTGCCACACGTGAGTATGGGGACCAGCATGTTCTGCGCCTCAGCTCCTCCTACCAGTCTCAACGAGCTTCTTCTGTTTATTGTAATAGGACTTCTGTTTAGCTAGATTTCAGGTGATTCTCGGTGATGGCTGTTCTGTAGTTTGGTTGTAATTTTAACGCCATGGGAGGAGGTGAGCACAGTGTTTATTTACTGTACCATTTTGACTAGAACTCAAGAAAAGTTTTACTAAAAATGGAAATTATAACATTTTTCCTACTAGAATATTATACTTTAATCATAAGTTTAATGCATACTTAGAAAAGTCTGGGGCAATTTTACTTTGTTTTTATTGTTTATATATGGGTTATGCATAATTATGGAGTTTATATATAATTCTAATATAATTTTTCCCAGTGACACACTTTATATCTTTCCTAATTACATCGGTAGCAAAGTTATCTTCAGGAAATCAGCGTCCCATGTCTATGTCTATTATATTATTATTTACACCATCGAAAATAGCCTGTTTTTTAATCACTTTCAAATATTCCTTCCTTTTTTCCCCTAGAATTACAGTATTCCATTAGCTGATGGCACAGGGGTTTTGAGTACTTTTCAGAGTATGGCATCTGTGATATCTTTAACTATGCTTATTAGGCCTTAGAGAGCACTAATTTTCTTGTACAAAGGGAGTTTTGAGCTTTCATTGAGATGTTTCCCAGATGCTTTAATTTCAGATACAGTTTAGTACAATTATGGCTGTTTTAACCAAGGATATTTGAGAAATACTCTATATAGCAATATAGAAAAGCACCGAGTAGCCAGTAAACAAAGAATCACGGTAACGTGGTCTAATATTCCATATATCAAAGGCAAATGTGTATCCTGTGATATTAATTACTGTAATTGCTAATATATCACCATTTAGGCAAATAAGTTCAAAGATTACCAGAGTCCTTGAAATCATAAGCATTCTTTGAATCCGAATTAAAAATGAAGCACTATTAAATATAGTGGACACTAGAGTGGAGTGAATAAAAAATGAAAGACCAAATATACTTTATTAAATATTGGGGGGGGAAGCTTATTACTCTGCATATTACCGAGAGTATGAACTCATTGAATGAGTTAAGAGAAAAAGGAGATTAAAAAACATTATGAATAATATATTCTAATCATATTTTTAAAAAAGTGACTATGAGGTGTATTATAAAGGGCTGAGAATATTTAGCCCATGTCCAGCCCAAGTACTGTTTTCTCTGGGCTAAATATTTCCAGTTCTTCTATAACAACTCATGCGACATAAGGTCGAGTCCCTTCCATCCTAGTCACAGCCTTCTAGATATACTGCGCCTTGATATTGTCCTGTGAAAGATACGGAACACAAAATGATACCTACGGTATAGTCTAATCAGCTGCCTGTAAAGTGGCCTGTTTCACCCCATATTTTTGTCTCGGTTTTGTATTAACAGAACCTAGGTTTACAGGGTCTTTCGTGGTAATCATATCACCTCGCTCACTCATACTGAATACAGTTCCCTGAACCTGAGAGATTTTGTTGGCATACAAAGGGTTAAATGTTTTGCCTGACCACGGAATCATGAAATCACCATTTATTATGATTTAATACATTTTTCTTACTAGTTCATCCTGAACCTCATGAAATGGCATATGGGATGCAATATTTGACAACAAAATTTGCTTTAAAATAGTGAATATTTTAATTAAACATTGTTCTAAGTAGGAAAATAAATTTCATTAATATTCTCGATAGCATGTCTATTCTCTCAATAACATCTTCGAAAAGAGAAATTACACTCTTCAAAAAAGTCATTATAAAAGTTAACACTTACCTAGCCTTTACTGTGAGATGCTATACAATAGATCACAAATGCTTCCATTTTAGAGATGAAAATGCATTCATTTGTAAGATCCTCACATAAAGAAAAATTTCGCATCACCAACTCTGGTTAACCAGAAATATGGTTCACACAAGAGAAGCAAGATAGATGCTAGATTTTTCTCACTTTCATTTTCAGAATAATGAACCTATGTAAACAAATCCAGAAGGTGCCGGAGCGAAAAAGGAGAAACATTCAGATAACAGTTTGCAAAATAAGATGCAGCCTCTGGTAAAAAACCAGAAGTGTGTTCCACAGACAAACGAGAGGCCATTTTCTAGAGAAAAATCTTGTTACCCATAGTTCCCATCTCAGCCCATTTCAGTAAATGAGGTTTCCAAATTGTACAGTTTGGGTCGGTCGAGGTAGGTCACAGTGGACTATTTGGACGACAGCATGGCAGGGACAGAGCAAGGAACCTCCTGCAGCGGTTGGCCCGGACGGCGTAAACAGGCGGGCGCGGTGTGGGAGACACAGAGTTTGGCTTGTGGTTCTTCCTCCTGCACATTCCCTGCCTCAGATCGGAATCCTGCTGCCCTTCCATGGAGCTCTCATTTCACTCAAAGGAAAAGGGCTTTAGATATAACAAGTCGAGCACGAACGATGTTCATCAATACCGGGTTGTCTCATTCCCAGGGCTTTTCAGAGGGTGTCGGTAAGAGATATCACCATTTTGGGACCAAAACAATCATGAGTTTATATTATATTTTCAACTCAAAGATTACATGGAAGTTTTACGTAACACGTTGAATCTTAGAGGTGTATTTTAAATCTTATCCTGAAAAATCGTAGTTCCTAAATCGTGTTAATATGAATATTTATTTTTCAGAATAATAAGACAATTTCATTATGTGAGACACATTTTAATTTTTCTTTCTTAATAATTATGGATTTTTATCTCGAGGTCATCATTTTCGATAGCTAGTCTCTTGGGATGCTTACACAGCGGTAAATGGAGAAATTGTGAACGATAAGGCTGAACTCAGAGCGTACTTGGGAAGTCGTCTGTTTGGTTTGTCGGTTTATTTAACACTAAACTCAACATCTCACATTGCAAGTGGAGTGTTAATATTTACTGAACACCTAAGAAATGCTAGATATTTGCTAGGGCACGACGCAAATATGTACCTTGATTTGATTAAGTATTCCAGGGTTCTGGATCATTTATTCAATAGTTGTACATCTGCAGACTACGTCTCTCTGTAACATAATACCATGTGCAATCTGCGTTCTTCCCGCTCCTTTATCCCATACTCAGTGTGCCAGTTAGACATGAAAAAGATGAATCGGTTTAGCGACGCCGAAAGGGTAAGTCTGCGTTTGACACATTTTCAGAGGAATGAACAACGAGCTCTTTGGGGGCCGATAGACAGGATTTGGTTGGAAGGAAAAGGAAAAGAGTTAGATATTTCAAAGCATAGCTGTTATGTGCTGGGACAATGCAGGTCTGACTAGGGAGGGAGTCCACGAGAATGTTCGAATCAGACATGCTGAGCCTCGGGTTGGTGAGGTTGGGAGACAAGAGAAACACCCCTAAAAGTGTCCACCATTCGTTCATCCACTGGCTCCTACGGGTTGCTGTGGACATGAGTTCATGACTAGGCCACGCTTCTTTCGTGGTCGTATGTATTATTATGTAAAATAATCCCATCGTAATGATTTCAAAACATGAAGTCTTCAGGCATCTGTGTTCTCTGTAATCATTACAATAAGTCCCTCTCCCACAAGCGACCCTCAGCTGACCAGCCCTTCATCTGAGTTAAACTGGAAACCAACTCGAGCCACAAGGCCTTTCAAAAAACAAGAGAGAGTAATTTAAAATGTTGAATTTCTCTTACAGCCAAAATCTTAGTTCAGGTGTTTTTATTGTTTATAGCTCTGAAAGCAGCTAATGGTTGATGCCATTTTATCATGCCTCATGAAAAGAAAAAGAAACAGCCAAGTGAGTTTTACTTTGACAAATGCTTGAACAAAACCTGCCAGAATGTACCCTAAATTGGCAGCAGCTCAGATACAACACCAGGCTGACTCTGAATCACAAAGCCCTAGACGGTGGCAGGTTTTGGGCTTAGTTTCGAGCTTCTCACCCCTCCCAGATCCTCGGCCCTTCCCACAGAGCAGCTGGATGGGGAATCTGGCCCCTGCGGCCACACCTCCTGGCCCACGCCTCCCACCATACCTAGCACTTTGACGGGTTCGTTTATTCGTTCGACAAAAAATACCTGTGGAGCAGCCACTCCATGCAGGGTGCTAGGATCCAGTGCAGGAAGGTGGACGAGATCCCTGAACTCATGGAGCTCATAGCCGAGCGGGGAAGGCAGGTGTTCAATAACTATGAGGCTAATTATCGAATTGTGAAGATGGTAAGTGCTCTGAAGAGGTGATGCAGCGAAGTCCTGAGAGCATGACCTAGTCTGGGCAGCTCGAGTAAGACTTGTCCAGCTGTTGCCCCACAGAGGTTCTAGAATGTACGAGAACAAGCAAATTATCATTAGCAAGCACTTTTTTTGTGTTTGCTTTGCCTCATACACTCTCAGAAGCATTTTATTAACATCAACTCTATAACCTCCTTAGGAGGTAGATGCTATTATTATCAGCGTTCTCATGTCACGTGGGGAAACTGAGGCACAGAGAGGTTCAGTGACTTGTGCATGGTCACCTAGCGATATAATCGCTTAGCCAGGATTTGGACCCAGGTGCTCTCAAATCCCGTGCTTCACAGCGTCTCTCACACAACCCACACAAAGCACGAGGGGAAGAAGCAAGCACATCCAGGTACAAAATATGCTGTGATTACCCTAAGTTCATGTGTCTTGTGCATCCAATAGCAAAGTTCAATTGGAACCAGGATTACTAAATTCCACCAGAAATCAAAGTGGATCTGAATAATTGGGGGTATATTATATTTTTATATTTTTTTCTTACCTAAGTTTTCCCCTCACCTCTTTCCATATTCAAGCCAAGAGCCAGCCCTGCGATCTGCTACCTCAGGTCTAAAAAGTAAAGTCACCTCTCTCTTTTCTTTCGAAAAAATGATACAGTTTATAGAGGATGCATAAGGGAGAAAATGTTTGCAGGATCAAGCAGAGTTTGAAAAAAATGGGAGGAAGGGAAGGGCTTGCCCCAGGGAGGGAGGTCCGGGGCTGGAGTCAGCTGCAGCCTTTGGGAGCTATCCAGAGGCAGAAGAGCCTGATACAGAAAGGCTTCAAGCACTGGCTGTGATTGGTGAGGAAGGAGGACGGGAAGCATCAGAGGCTGCCAGACTGGAAGGCACAACACGTGGAAAGAGACGACGAGTGTGAATTCAGTAGGGCGCAGTCAGGAAACTCCTGTCTTTCTCTGTGTTTTGGTGGGTGTATTCTCCCTAATACTTGGCGACATCTCAGAGAGATCACAGAGCATTTCTGATCCTTTTCAAGCATAGCTGCAGTCTCATCTTTAGGTAAGCATAAATCTCATTTTAATTTTCTGTTTCAACTAGATCTCTTCCTCCAGCGGAGGTCTGACTCCTGTCTTCGTTTGGGTACCAAGAGTAGGAAGTGCAGGCTGTGGCCACTGCTGCCTTCGTCAACACTCCAGCTTTCAACACCACAGCTGATCTCCTGTCCCCACCGCAGTGTGGAGGAGGGAGGCCGAGAGGAAAGAGCCGAGGCCTGTTTTCTTACCTCTGCTGTTTGTAGTTCCGCCGAACGGAGACCTTCTCCGTTGCAGGCTGTATTTGCTGATGATTTAAATACCCCTCGGGGAGCTCTAGTCTGCACCGTTCTCTAGCGGGACACCTTCTAAATGCTCCTTCCATCCCCGCAGCTCCGCCCCCCCTGGGATGATAGCCACGTTCTCCTTCTGCTGTCATTTCGGCAGGCAGCCTCTTGACCTGGTTCAAACATGGCACCCCTCTGGAGTCCGCGTGATGATGAGCAAAATTCCAGAGCCATGACACATTTGGAGGGTAGAGAAGGTTTCTAAGAGAGGCAGGGGTCAAATTTTCCTCCAAGCAAAAGTGAAGTCCAGAGTCAGAAATTTAGCTGAGTTATAGAGAATTAGTGGATATTTCTTGCGTGGTTATGTTTGTAGCTTGAGAGTCATACCTGCTAAAAGAGTAAGCCTACTGTATGAATGCTGTCCCCCTGGAATGACACATGGCCCCGATCATCTGTGAATGTAGGCCAAGAATTTTTTGCCCATTGCAATAAATTTTCTTGGACTACCTTAGAATAGTTGCAGAGGAGGAGAGGTCAATTGCCCTTATCCTACAGGAGGCTGAAAGAACAATTTCCTTTCTAACCAATTTGTTACCATGGAAACTATGACATCCAATGAGAAGTGACTTCCGGTTTCTCTTTCCGGGTTTACAGTCGTCTTTAGTAGAGCAACATGGAGAATGAGATTTCTTCCCCTTCTGTCCTCCTCTATCCTTCCTCTTCTTTTGTCCATTGATCACAATTGTCCATAGTTCAAAATCCTAAACTCACTGCTATGACTAATCGTCACAAAGTTGGGTTCTGTTCACCATCTGCTTTCTAGATTTTACCTCATTCTTGTGGTTCAGGGGACCAACATGTTTTGACAATTTTCTATTCTATTGATCCTCTCTGTTAATTTTCA
Source organism: Pteropus medius (assembly GCF_902729225.1). Lineage (NCBI taxonomy): Eukaryota > Metazoa > Chordata > Mammalia > Chiroptera > Pteropodidae > Pteropus > Pteropus medius. Next base: position 8,716,625 of record NW_024347788.1, on the reverse strand, counting down.
AGAAAGTTAGCAAGAAAATCCTTTACTCTGTATTGGGGAACAGAATCTGTTATCTGGCATTTATCCAATATTAATAACAGTTCTAAAAGAACCAAATTTCATACTTAAAAGTATCCGATGCCTCTGTGTCACTGGATTCCACTTTACATCTAAAGAACTATTATGTGCTGCCGGGTCAACTTCGACATGCTTAGTTCACAGGAAAAAGAACACAAAGAAAACATGCCTCTGACCTGGGTCTGCAAATCAAAGAGAAGCCAGCACGGCCGGGGGCTCTCGAGAATCACACATCTCCTCTCACACTGGCTTTCTGACTTGTCAGATCTTTTTGATCTTTCAATTACACATCTCTGAATCCTTAGAAAGGTAACAAAACCTAAACCAAGCAAATCTGTTAAAATCTCAAAAAAGAAACAAAAAGACGGAACAGAAACAAACGCCTGTTCTCAGCTCACAGCACAGAATGCAGTTGGGAGAGGATGACATAGCATTTTCAGGTCAATAGTTCAATAGTGCTTGTCTAAGGCTCAGCCCTCAGTTGGTTCTGAGTGTTTTTACAGCAACCCTCAGAGTTCTCTATATGCCGATAGACGCCTATCTAGTGAAACTGGCGGATAAAAACTCTCATTCTTAATATGTGTTCAAAATTACATTTTACGAACTAATCGTGTATTCCAAATCAGCTAATTTTTCCTGATAAAATAGATGTTAGACATGCAGATTTTATGCCATGATCATTTCCATTGATTACTGACAGAAATATTAGGGATCCAATAGTGTGGCATATAATTAAATAAAACAATTTCAAATGGACGGAGGAGGGCAATGTGTCCTAATGTGAATCATTTGATTTTAGCAAAATCTGTTGCACACATATATTTGCCATTCACAGAACCCCTAGATATTCATGTACTGTGCAAAACATGGTGACGGGCTGAGAAACATCCCATGCTGTTGAATTCGATGGCAATTAAGATGGAAAATCCTGGAAATGGTGCACTGAGTGGGCATTAAACTGGCTTAGATACAATGGCTGGCAGCATCCTCTACTGGGCAGAACATTTGAGTGGGAGTTGTGTTTCTAAATCCCATTCAAGGCAATCCTCTCCCGAGAGGAAATTTCATCTCTTGGTGCCTTAATTTCTCCAGCCTTTGGAGGTGGGAGAAACGTTTGGGAAGAGAGGACATTGGTGAAGATTCCCCAGGCCTTGTTTTCCCAGAGCTTTCTATTTCATGTGAATTCATAACTCGTATATTAATTAGGTAGTTTTAAAACCCACTTGGAGAAGCACATGGCCGTGCCACCCTGAACAAGCCCGATCCCATCTGATCTCGGAAGCTAAGCAGGGTCGGGCCTGATTAGTACTTGGATGGGAGACCACCTAGGAAGACCGGGTGCTGTAGGCGTGAAAAATAAAAAAATAAGGGATTGTAAGCTGACAAGGGCCTTGCAATCTGTGAGGTCAACCAAGGGTTGCCTCGCCTAAAAAAATAAAAATGAAAAATAAAACCCATTTGGGGAATCCCTGGACCAAATATCAAGATTCTAGTTACCCCATGAGGTGATGGGAGTCAGGTAGAGTATAACCCTCCTCTGCATTGTAGTCACATTATATTTAGGTTTCAATAGCCTATATCGCTGCTAACTTTTTGTCAACATCTATATTTGCATATATTAATTTTTAAGAGTGAAACTTTAAGCCGGGAATTTTGACCTAAATTTGAGGAGACAGGCAAAAATAGGAACTTCTTGGCTGACAGGAGAAGAGCGGAGCGTTCTCAGTTCCGGCCGCACGTTAGAATTACCTGAGACATTTTTGAAAAACTGAATCCTTGGTTGCACTGCAGACCGATGAATCAGACTTGCTTAAGGGGCTCGGGCATCAGCATTTTCCAGAGCTCTCCAGATGTTTCCGAGGTGTAGCTAGAGCTGAGTGGCACAGGTGAAGGTAAACCAGCGATGGGTGAGAAGAAGGTGCGTCTTATGGCTGTGGTGGACTCTCGGAAACAGGACAAACAAGCTCTGAGGGGGAGATGGGATTGCCTCAGGGGAAGCTCTGTATCTGGGGGCGGAAAGCATGGCGGACCAACGAGGGCGCCACAGAAGCAAGCGGGTGGGCCACCGAGATCGCCACGAAAGAAGGCCTCGGTTTGGGAAGGGGCTGAACGGGAATGGCAGGACCGCGATGTCCAGACGGCCGCTCGGTCGGGACCTCTCCTCCTCCGTGACCTTGTCATGGCCTCTCTGCGGGGGAGAGAGCGTCTGGACCCTCTTAAACTCGCATCCTGCTCGGGAGCAGACGCGTGAGAGAAAGCAGCACCAGATGAGTCGCTAATTACTGAGCACTCGTGCTGTGTGAGACTCCATGACAGATATAAATAAACGCGAGCCATGGTTCCTGCCTCTAATGAGCACATTTCCAGTGAGCCGCAAAGATAATTGCAATAACAGTGCTCATATTAGATGCCGTTGCAAAGTTTCACTCACGTCACCCTTATTTACACCCTTCCTCTTCAACGCGACACGGCCTTTATTGGAAGTCTGTGGCTAGATGTCATGCGGCAGGTGACACTAAGTGCTGTGGTTTTTGAGAAGGAAGAGATGGTGACGGGCAGGGCTGACCTAGGTGGAGCCTTTCTAGAGGGCTCAGACCTGAACTGGGCTCGGTGGCTGAATCGGCCGCGGGTAAGGGACAGGAGGGTGTTATTGGCCCAGGTGATGTCTTTCCCTGGTGTCACTGCTGTCCTCTGGGGAAATCAGAGCCAGGTCTGGTTCGCTGACACTCGGGAGGTCTCTCTGCCTGCATGGTATGCACCGGCATTGTCAGGACAGGTGACACCTCACGTGACCACCTTCCACGAAAGGCTAGATGGCCAAACCTCCGTCCACACTGCCACACCATCCACTGGGTGCTCTGGGACCACACACGCCCATCACTGTAGCGACCCGGAAGCCTTCGGCAGGCCAAAGCTGTGACATCTTTATCTAGAGGAGCCCCGTGTCTGAAAACATAGCTGGCTCTAGAATAAATGGTTTATTGAAATTATGTTACGATACATGATAAAGCAATATTTTGTTTCTAGACTTTACAGGCCACAGTCTGGGCACCTGAGTTCATTCTGGGAGCGGTTAGTTGCCATCAACAAACCTCTTCAAGAATGGGATAAATGAAAGGAATCTGAATGTGGGGAGTAAGGGGGAGAGGCGGGGCCCCCACAGGAAGGCGGGGTACCCAAGGAAAGGAGGAGGCACGCAAAGGCAGTGGCCAGACAGCCAGCCAAAGCTGTCTGCTCCATAGTTTTCCTGAGGACTGTCTGCAGGGGTGGCCCCGGGGTGTCCCTGAGACAGTGGCTTACCACGCCTGGTTCTGCACTGGCCTGGCCTGGGAGCTGCCAGTGACTCAGATCACTGGGAGGCTGTGCAGCTTTAAAAGTGCCACAGATGGTGTGACGCGCAGGCCCACACTGCTCTAGAACAGACCTCCCAGCAGAGGCCTCGGCTGGACGGCTGGGGACCGTCCCACTGCCGTGTGACCCCAGACACCACCTAACCCACAGAGCAAAGAATCACAGAGCTCTAGCCGGTGCTCATCAGGCTGCAGTGTGGTCAGAACAGCCTATCAGATGACGATGTCCGGGCTCCAGACCAGAGGTGTATGGCGCAGCGTGCCTTAGGGCCAGGCCAGGAACCTGCGATCCTGATGCAGGTGGCTGGTGACCGCACACCGGCTGAGACAGGGGCCCAGCCCTTCTTTACCACCATGCGAGAAGCAGCAGCTACGCACAGCTCACAGCCTCTTCACTAGGGAAAGTTCTTCTTTGTAATTAAGGAAATACATTAGCCTCTAAGGTGGCTCCGACGGACGGTGGAAAGGGAAGTTGTCAGCTGAGCAGAGGAGATGGATTATTTCATAAACTTGTGGAGGTTTCTCTCAATTTTTACTTGGTGATGCTTGCATGTAGGGTAATTTAACTTTCTAGAAAGATTTAAAAACATCAAGCTAGATTTCTAAGAAGGCGATTTGGTTTTTATTAAATTTTTCTCTTAACACCAATAGTAAAGTGACTTAGAAGGTATTCGTAAAGAAATAGCCATTTTAAAAAATGTCTTGACGTTGTCATGACTGGTATCAAAGGTCTTTACTTATTTATGTTGTGTGAATGTGTTGAATACACACACGTTATCTGCAAAACCTCTAACACAGAGAGAAAATTAAATCCCGGTAGATGGCGCTATTTGCTGCTTTTTTACAAGTTAATTCAGTGAAAAACATTCCCCTCATCCCCACACCTATCTTTGTTTTGACAGTAATCTCAATCCAACCTCCATTTGTAAAAAGCATTACTTGCAAGGAGCCCCATCATTATGTCCCCTTCCAAGCCTCATGGAGTTACTCTGTCACGATTTATTCTATAAAAAAGTTTTAAACTTTGTTAGTCCTAAGAGTAGAAAGCTTCACCTTGCTCCTTCCCCTTCAGTGCCAGGAGGCGCTGTATTTCTCCTGCCCCACAGCCCCCGACACCGGACAGATGCTCTCTCTTCAAAAAAGATGTAGTTTAAAAATCAATTTCAGGCCAGAACCGCACTTGTGTTTAAACGAAACTGTTTGCATTGCGATTACACCTAGCTGTTCTCTAGCATCCTTAACTCCCCAAACGTAATGATACATTTGTGAACAAATACTTTATTGGATCTTTTTACATGAGAAAGAGTGGGTATGTAATTGATGTGGGAAAGACATTGAAACAAGGGGGGCACCAGTGTGGGCTTCGGGGTTCCAGTTCCAGCTCTGATCATACAACCTTGGGTAGAGTAATTGACTTTTCTGTGCATCGCTTTACCATGTGTAGAATGGTGACAACGGTGCCCGTTCCACGGGGACATTGTGAAATGAAGCCGGAGAAGGCGATGGTCTAGACCGTGCACGACGTGGCGGGGACTCGGAGTGGTTCCGTCGCGTATGCTTAGATCCTAGAGTCGGGCATGCTGTATGGAGAACTTGGTTCAAGAACCTCAGAAAAATAAGCTCCATAGTCTCCATTAGCCATACAGTTAGTCTCAACTCTCCCCCAACCTGAGCGATGCTAAATTACTATGCTTTCTTACCATTACTATCAAACCTATATTATTAAGCTTTTTGGGCTCTAGAGGCACATGGAGGCAATTGAGCAAGCACCATTTGCTGTTGAAGGTTAAAGCGGCTGCACCCTGTAATCTCCCACTCAGTTGCCAGTATTAATTTACTCCAGAGAGGTGAACACATGGCTGAAGCGTTTAGTGCAGTATCTATTTTTCCCATCTTGGTTTAAGATTATGAAAATTATATATTGTCTACAAAAGCTAGTATTTCTAGTTAGTGATAGTTTCCCAACATCAGAGCCCTAAATATATCAAAGTGCCAAGATATTCTACTATGAATTAAAATTTGGTATCTGTCGGCATTCGATTTGATTAAAAATCAGAAACCAAGCAGAAAAAGATTAATGAAATGAACTGGAATATTCAGAAGGAAACAAACATTAAAAAAAAAAAACTAGTAAGGAGGAAAGGAGAGGAAGTCACCCTAATAACAACTTGAATTTTCTATATTTACCCATGTGTATTTGCTTCACTTGGTTGTCAATTTTAATCGGTTTGCAACACGCCGTGGTTCTCCTAATGTATTCAGAATTTCAATTGTTATTTCTGCCATCTATTATAGTATCCCCAAATGCAGTCTAGTCCTAGTTAATAATAAGAGTTTCTCTCGTTATAAAAACAAATAGCTCATAAAATCTACTGTTAGTTTTTATACCTGATGACACAACTGTTTAGAAGTACACAAAATGGGAAACTGTCTCCCTCACAAATCGTATTTACTTTATGAAGAGCAAGGGTGATTCATCAAGGTTGGCCCAATGCTAGTTAAAGCCGAGGCAGGTGTGTGCCCAATGTCAGGTATTCGCTGCTGATACTCATGTCTTTCCAATGAAGTTGTTTTCTTGAATGCGGATGCAGGACTATGTTTAAAGAGGAAAGAATCTGACTCTTGTGTGCATGCATATCTGCAAGTACATATATCTAGATAACATTCGATGGCTTTAAAATTCAAGAGGCCACCCGATATGCTGAAAAAAGCATATGCCTTGGGGAAAGACAGATCTGGATTCCTAGATAGATACTAGCATTTATTAGTTTTCTTGGGAACTTATTTAAACTTTCTGAGGCAATGCTCTGTCATTGTTTTCTTGGGAACTTATTTAAACTTTCTGAGGCAACACTCTGTCATCTATAAAAAATGAGGATGATAACGCATGTCCCACAGGAAGTGACTGGTCTATTTTATCACAATGACTAAAATGTAAAAGATGTTCAATATCTGATTAAAAATTAGAGCATAGGTGAGCCCTTCAACAACTTCATATACAAAAATCTAGGTTGACAACAAAAATTAGTCATCGATAATAATTTCTAAACGATGATAAGAAAAATAACAACAGCATCTCTTTAAAGAGCATCTATTAGTACATTTAAAATGAACAAAAATAACACTGTCGAAAACGTTATTAAGTAGAGTGCTATATCCCTTAGCACAGTGAGGGGCAAGGCCTTAGCGCTTCTGGGACATTCTTTCGTTCACTCCTATTAATAAAAACAAACTCCCCGACTTGAGTAGCACCTAACAAGCGTGCTTCTGTGCTTTCCTTTAAATGAGACCGGTTGATATTTAGCTATCGAGCTTTGTTCATTTAGCTTGTGTCAATACGTATGTACACATATATTCTTTCATCCTCTTCAGAGATATTAGACAACATCTGTCCGATTCATATGTGGAAATTAAAGGGTAAGCAAAATAAACATAAAACAGACTTAGGGGTTGTGGAGCCGGGAGCTGGGGCTCACCTTCCTCTGTCGTTTTTTCTGAAAGTCTCTCAGACCTCTCGCTTGGAAAGGTGCTTAAAAATCTCAGATGGTTTTACTGAAAGAGTGAGAAAACTGAACCATCGCACGTCGATACTGGATGAATGAATGAATCCAACGTTTTATACTCTATAGTTATTCAAAATGTCATTAGAATATGTTTATCGGAAGGCTTTCGTTTCAAATAAGATTTTCTTCCAAGAGACATAGTTTGATCGATGTGTTGTTTTTCATATTTTCTAGAAAATAAGAAAAAACTGAACTAAGGAGGTGATGTTAGCTGCAGTTCAACACTATTTGTGTTTGACAGAGGCTGTGCGGGTGAGAAAGGGTTGGTAGTCTCTTGAATTGCTTATAATTCTAAGTCGTAAGACTTAGTAAGTTTAACCACTGACTTCCTTGATGAACCATTTTGAAAAGATAATTAGCTAAAATGCTACTAAAAGACTAAAAGACATCTGCAAAATGCTAGCATAGGTGGAAAAGATGTTGAGGATGTTGATTTGGTCCCTAAGCTAGTGCTCATATCAAACATATGCACTGCCCTTTGATTCTGGGAGCGTCAAGGGTTGTAGGACACTCTTAGCAACAGATATGTGAGCAACTCCCTCAGCTCCAATCTCGTCTAGCTGGTAAGATTACCGAGTGTCCCCTGCCACCTCGAAGGAAAGTAGCCCCTGAGAAACATGCAGCCATTCTCACGCCCTTCCTCTCATTTCTCTCTACTACTCCCCAACTCTCCTATTGCGCAATCCAGCTTGTGTGCCCAACGCTTTTCAAAGCTCAATATAGCACACACATGTCTCCAAACTCTCATATGCCATTAGCACGAACAGAGGACATTGATAGCAGACTCTCAGTTGCAAGTCATGTGTGTCCTGGTATTAGTGTCTGACTTCTGGACAACCTAGGAGATGTTAGCAGTAAACACATCACGTATTTTCTTAATGAAACGAAAGGTTAAGCCTGGACTTTTTAAGGCTCTTCCACGTACTTCATTTTGTAGGTTATAGCTGAGTCTCCTAGAGAAGTGGCTATGTGTCTGAGATGCTGAACAAACGCAGCAGTTTCTTGGGAGAATGATATGACTGGAAAGCAATATCGAAAACTGGCATCACGAGTTTTACTCAATAAAACAGAAAATTAGCAATATATGACGGTTTTCATGGATCGAGCAGCAGCCAAGATGGTGAGAATATCAGGACTTACCATGGACTCGATAATTAGTTCTTGAGTCCTGCTGATAGGATAGCCATACTACTCATTAATTAATGAAACAACTATTTATTAAGCACTGGCTGTGGGCCAGGGTCAGACTTAAGCGATGGGATGCAGAGGGAGGAAAATACATAGGCGTTCGGGCGTGTTCCCAGAGTCGTCACAGTCATCGCTCTGACATTCCTGTGGCGTAAGTTGGGAAGAGCACGGGGCGGGGATCCTGGGGCTCGGATTCCTCTCTCACGGGGCCGCTGGCTGGCGGAGGGGCCTTGGACAGTCATTTAACCTCTCACTTGCTGCTTCCATACGAGGAGGCAAACACTGAAACTGCCCTCTCTGGCTTTCCACAGTGTCACTGTGATGGGCCAACGAGATTATCGATATGAGAAAGCTTGGAAAATTGTGAAGTACCTATTTTATTTCCACCTTGCAAGAGACAGACATAATCATTTCCACCTATTCACCTCACACGGATGCCGACGCTTCTCGGCCTTTATTGAACAACAATGCTCTCGCCCTGATTTACAAATGGAGTTGGACAGCGTTCCTGCCCGGTGATTTTAAACTAGGCGGGTGGGCGTGATCGAAAGATGAGAAAACGTTCAAGAGGGACATATTGTGTGATGGTCATTAATGTCTTTGTAAAAGGCCCGTGCATTTCTTGCATGGAAAGTGCTATGGGCATTTTTCTTAGTACTTAGGATATCAACTTATTTGTGCAAAAATAAACTAGATAATGTAAAAGAAGAAGAAAGGTACAGGAGGATTGAAAAGAACTTGAGATCGAATAAAAAGAAGGGAATAAATAACACGGGGCGGTTAAGTGCAACAGGATGCATCGAACGCCTTACTATCTGACTTACGCTATGCTGAGTCCTGGATGGGGGGACATTGAGGGTGGCACGAGACGAAAAGGTGCTCATTTTGCAACTGGATTCTTTATTTTAAGCTAAAAATTATGCCAAGTATTTCAACTCACGGTTGATTGTGATACTATATTTAGCTTTGAAAATATTCACATTTTTAAACAGTAACAACTGCCATTAACCTCCCCAAATATGTTAGCATTTATAAAATACCTTCGATTTTACAAAATTTATGTGAACAATTTAGTTTACTCTTTGGTATAACTTTATAAGATGGGCATCCCCATTATCTCTCATTTAGAGATGAGAAAGCTGGACAAGGATTGGTAAAATAATTTACTCGAAGTAAGAGACAATAAGTGGGAGACCATTGGCTTGAAACCAGGTTTTCGAAGATGTGTTTTCCATCTTCACTTCACGTGACTAAATCAGGAGTCTAAAACAAAGGACCATTATAACTGGCTGAAAAAAGAAAGCAACCTGGAAAATAAATTAAAAAGCAAATTTGAAACACAGATTGAACCTGGAGCCATTGTCCCTCATACCCCTCCTCTTAATCCAGTTGTAGAATTTACACGTCGGTTCTCTTTATTTCCAGAATGATGCAGTCGTTAGAAGAGTTTTGTGAAAAGGTCCTTCTGGAAAAACGGTGTCTCTTTAAGGGATGTCGCTGTGGAGGTTTAATTGTGGATTGGGGCTCCGAATGTGCGTAGCGTATTTTCCTTTCGTGGCATTGGTATGCTCGCAAAAGAGATTGACGTGAGGTTCACTAAAAAGTTTAGGCCATTTATTTCATTCATGCGCAACATGAAATCTGAAAAGGGAGTGAAAACAGTTAGAGAAATAAAAGCCAAACACAAGGTCATAATTGACATTTCCATTCGAAGAATTAAACACTATTCTAGTTAACCGTCATAATGGTAAGGCTATACAAGTAAAACCCATACACGTTCGCATAATTATGCATTGTTGTTAACAAAACTTTAATGATTTCCTGGAAATCTGAACAGTCTTCTAATCCGAGAACAGATTAAGATATGGCCCCTTTGCCAAAGTGAGGATTAAAAACAACAATAACAATGACAGCAACCCTTGGGCTGGTGTCTTATTCCAGGTCGCTATAACGGAATATCCTAGACTGGGTGGCTTAAACAACAAACATGGATTGATCCCAGTTCTGAAGTCTAGCAAGTTGAAGATTAAGGTGCTGGCAGATCCAGGTCTGGTGAGGGCTCTCTTCCAGGCTCGCAGGAGGCCATCTTCTCGCTGTGTCCTCACGTGATGGAGAGCAAACTCTTCTGACCCTTCTCCTAAGGGCTCTCATTCCATTCACGAAGGTTCCACCCTCATGACCTAACCACCTCCCACATAATAAGAGGACATCTGTCTATTTGTTGAAATTCTCTGATGTGCTAAATGCAATGGCTCTCTCTCTTTTGATTAATGCCAGAGACGCAGGTATCAGTTCTCCAAAGCTTTTGAATGCATATTGTTATGCCAAGTACTGCAAACAATTCCCATGATTATAGTTTCTCTCATGTTGCATTTTATTATCTCATTATTTTCTTATATGAGTTGCACATACAAGATGATAACTTATTTACTTAAAACTGTCGTAACTCCCAATGTAGAGTCTTCAGAGAACTACGGTAAATAATTAATCTCACTTCTTTTTTTCCTCTTCTTTCCTACCATTAATTCCTTCGCTTTCATTTTTAAAATAGCACCAGAGGTCCTGGTCTCTTAGATTTGCAGAATGGGGTAGTCTTGGTTGGGGCTATTTTACTTTGAGAACTAGGAGCCCTCTGTATAACTAGCAAATTTGCAAAATTATAAACATTGTTATACATTTCATTAATAATGATATTATTAATGGGTAAAATCGTGACCATGCTCAATTGCAAAAGTAGGAAATTCTATTGGAATTATAGCCAGCATTTGCATCAGTAAGGACTGTTTCTGGACTCTTAAAAGCAAAATAAAACAAACTTTCCCAATTTTACCTAAAGCGATTGGCATAAAACACGAACTCAAATTGTTTGCCTCTAGGCTAACCTTCTGCAGAACTAGTAGGTGGTCATTCCAGTGAACATTCTGGTTACTTATTGAAATCAAGACTCTTTTCTGCTCCATCAGGGAATGCAGTACCAGGTCCAAGGTCAGAGCTGGACCTCATCTTGGGGGTGGAGGCTAAGTAATGCAAAGCATCCACAGAATGGCCAGAGGCCAAGGAGCAGGGCTTGTGACTCCAGAATACATCAGCTGAAGGTGAGGTTAAGTTTTAAAAAGGACCATTAAAATATATGCATTGTTAGAAATGGTGAAATTGGGGAAATAAAAAGGACAGGTTTCAAAGATGACTAGCTAAAATCCTATTTAAAGGACTTGCCGATCAAAGAGCCCACCTTGAAAAGAAAGAGTACAGAAGGAAAACAAAATGAAACAAAACACTTTTGAACCTTTTTGTGAAAGTGGTTTAACTGTGTTTGCTGGAATTCTAGCATTTAAATGGCTGAACTTTGACTTGAATGGCATTAAAAAAAAAATAAAGCGGAAGGAAATGTCTGGAAGGGTATATACCAAAATAGTAATAATGGGGGTTCGTCTCTAAGACGTGATGTTACAGTACTTTTTTCTTCTTCCTACGGTTCTGTATTGCCCGTTTCCCCCCAGTGAGCACACACACTGCTTTTACAATTAAAATTGGAGAAAGGAGTGAACTATTTTTGTTTGTTAAAAAATAGAAATCTTAAAGTCGGTATTAATCTGGAGAATAAAAGTTTGCATAGCTAAATTAGCAGGGCACCATCGAGGAAGTGGGATCTGTGTGACGAAAAAAAACAGATACTGATTAAAAACAGATGAACAAAGAGATGGGGTTTTGCTACAGCAGCAGAACTCATAGAATTACAGCATCTCTAGAATTCTGGAGCCCACAATTTCCTGCACGCGACTGTTTCTGCCAACTTTTGGTTGTCTGTGGTTTTCTTAAAATATCCTTGGAAGGGACTCCCAGGAATCATCAAATCAGTTCAACATTCTTTCAGTTATAATCTAACAAAGGCTTCCAGAATTTCTACAGGCGCTTTCATTCATGTACGTGTTCCAGTGATCTGCCACACGCTTTTGATTTAGACCCAAAAAAGTAACAGAGTTACTGAGCTTCTATGACGCGAGAGACCCTTTCTCACATTACTCTATGTACTTCTCTTAATCCATGAGGCCATCGTTACCGCCCACCACACGCAGGACGGCCAACTCACGCTCAGGAAGTGAGTTGCCCAAGGTCTTGGAGCGAGATGTTGGCCAGGCTGGGATTTGAACTCTGATCTTATGACTTGGTGCCCAGTGCTATTTTTGTATAACACCAAGATTGCCTCTGGAACAGCAAAAGGAGGTGACTGACAGTCCTGGTTTCCCCTGGGTCCTAGAGGAGGAGGATTATGTATTCACCATGTAGAGGCCTGGGCTTTCAACTGCTCTAATTAGAAGACTGGCTTTGTGTCCATGCCAGCCTGTTGGTGGGAAGGAAGCTCGGGGTAAATCGCCTTCAAGCACCGAAAACTTCTCGTTTCCTTGGATGATTGCTTTTCTACTCTATAACTTTGTTAGGACGAGTGAAAGAGATGTATTTTTAAAAGTTATAGTAATAAAAAATAATTGTGTATTAATAAGTGAAAAGAAAATGAGAAGGTAAAAATTTAAAAAAAATTTTAAGGAGAGTAATAATAAAATGTTATGTTAAAATTACCCAAGAATAGACTGCTGGGTCTTTGTAGATACAGACATTTCAGAAAACATGGGCTGCGCTACTAATTTTTTTTTTTTTATATCAGTCGAATATAGACTGTAGCATATGGTAATCTACACCACTCGGCCTGGGATTCCCAGCGATGGTAATCCACAGCTGCCCCTGACGACACGGGCCATTTTTTCTTGTCGATAATTTTCTTTCTATCCCAAATCTATAATTCAGAATACAACAGTAGACTATCTTGTCACTTTATACATCACGTGATAACCTAAAAGATTACTACTAGGAAAAACTAATATGAAAATATGCGTATATACATTGGCCACTAATAATTTTCAACTGCATGCTTTATTTATGTAACAAACGACTTCATTAAGTTGTACCGATAATTCAAATTGAAGTTTGTTGTACCTGGTCAGGTGATAAATTATTCTTATGTTCACTTTTTTTGTTGTTTGCAAGAAAAATAATAGCTAGATTTTGGGCTCCTTCGAGGCAGAGATAGAATGTGTTTCATACTGTATTGGTGATGACCACAGCGTGAGGAACAGAACCGATTATGAAGTATGTACTCAATAAATAACTTGTTCATTTTACCGATTTGCTTATGCATCTTCTTTCGATTAAAAACAGGAGTGAGGGCATTAATAAATCTACCAATCCATTTTACTCTAGCCATGAACGTCAGAGCGCAAAGAATCTATGTAAGACACGGGTTCTTAACCTGAGCCTCAGATGAATTTCCCTTAACTCCTTAGAATTTTATTCAGAAAATTGCTTGGATGTTCATATATTCACTTTCCTGAGGGGGCGATCTGTAGCTTTCTTCAGCTTTCTGGAAACCGGTAGGTCCATAAACTATGAAGAACCATTGGTTCTAATACATCCACCTACACCTCCGACGTCAGCACTGGTAACCAAGAAAACCTGTCTACTTTTGAATGGAACAAACTATAATCTTTTTTTTCCTCTCATTTTTGGTTTTCCTAAAGATGCTTGATCTCCTCGAGTCAGAATTAAGTTGCCCTAAGTAATATCTGGAATACAGCGATGACTAAAAGTATGAATGCCGACAGGATGACTTGAGACTGCTCCTCGCCCTAGTGCGGTGCTCTGTACTGAGTTGGCACTTTGTGTCCAGGTGCAGGTCAGGGTGCCTTTTATCATTTAAAACTCTAATGGACTAAGTGATCTGGGACCTAATTATGGGGGAAATTGCCTGCATCCTTATGCATGCTCACAACCACTAAAGTCCACAGCAGCACTTCAGCTAACGGGCCCTGCCTTCTCACTTGCAAGAATTTGGGGCAATCTGCTCTCAGCATGAGGAGTTGGCTATGGGATTCATGGTATATCTCACAGCCTGAATTTACCAGTCTTCAGAGGTAGAAAGCCTTTGTTTTTTATTTAGGCCGACAGGATAGTTTAGTTAGTTGTGGTCAAATCAATTTCAAGTGTTTCTCTACACAGCCGGTCCTTTCTCAATCCTGTGTTTTTAGGGAAGTTAATGTTTGACTAGTTTATTGCAGTGCTGCAAATTGAAAAAAAAAAAGCACTTTTGTTAAGGAACATTCCTTTTTAGGAAGAAAGATAGGATTTTTATAATTATGCTATTGATTCTCAATCCAACTGATAATAATACTTGGGAATGAATCTCTTTGTGGTGTATTTTATTATTATTTAGTATTTAAGTAGCACGAGGAGCTATGGTAGCATTTTAATCTTAGTTTTTCTTCAAACTTTTATATTTAAGTGGTTCGGAAATACTATATATCTTGTTATTTCTATTGGTTATCTTTTAAATTAACATATATTACGATTGCTATAAGCCTACATCCTTATTTTTCAAATGTTCCATCTTAAAAATGTATTTATTTTAACAAGGACAAGACTGCTCCCTTTGGTGGTCATCAGAGAAGGCATGACTTTGTTACATTCTTCCATCCCAGCAAGTAAGACACGCCTGCAGGACACTGTTGAAACCCTAAAAGAGAACTAAAAAAAAAAAAAGCTTTAAAATTATTTTGGAAGATTTTGACTCATATCCATTTTTATTATTATTATTTTTAAAAACTTTTTTTTAGGCAAGACAACCCTTGGTTGGCCTCACAGATTGCAAGGAACTTGTCAGCTTACAATCCCTTATTTTTTTTTATTTTTTACACCTACAGCACCTGGTCTTCCCAGGTGGTCTCTCATCCAAGTACTAACCAGGCTCCACCCTGCTTAGCTTCTGAGATCAGACAGGATCTGGCTTGTTCAGGGTGGCACGGCTGTAGACCAGCTCATACCCATTTTAAATGTTGGCTGTTGAGTCCATTTTGGGTATCACAGTTTTTCTGCTCCTCCTATAAGTTCTAGAGCTTTCTTTCAAGTAAAAATAAATTAAATAAGTTTTCAACACAACAAAAAAGCACATGAATTCCGCATCACAAGAGAATGGCTTCTAACAAGATGGCAAATTGAGTGACAGAAGAAAAGTCATTCACAGGGACCCCTCTAGAGAACTCACCGCGGCACCCAAATAAATCCATTTTAATTTTCACTTTATTTCAGTTATATTTCGAAGCTGTGATATCACAAGTGGAGAGAGAAGCAGCTCATAGAAGAGTCCGAGTTCAAAGGAATTGGAATTTAGCATGGAATGTGAAATTGAGGTCTTTTGCTTCTCAGAGGATGACTGTAGAAATGCCAACCGAGGCCGAAGCACGTGGGCTTGGCGCCACTGCAGAATTAGTAGTCTGGGGCGACCCTGCAGGTCCTGGCGAATGGCCATGAGGTAAATCTCTTTACAAGAGAAAAGCTTGTACCTGACAAGCTTTTAGAAATGTGCATTTCTCTTAAAAGTCTCCCTGTCCTTCTGCTGTAGAAGGGACATAAATTGCTAATGAATGGTGACATTCATGTTTTGAGAGGTTAGATTCCCCAGGGACTGAAATAAAGCACAAGTCAGCCTCCTCATACCCAGGGTGCTCTCTCTCCGCTTGCACTCGCGCGTTGGAAAGGTCGCACGATAGGTCAGTATTCTCTGCTGTCCTTCTGTGCAATGGGGTCCTGCCGTCAGGGGGGAAAACAGCCACACACAGGGAAGTGGCCTAAGTTAAAATCGAGCAAGCCTGCTGGGAAGTAATGGCTTTCCCAGGATTCAAGTCTTTGCCTCCGGGATATGTGAAGCTAGGAAACAATGTCATTCATTCAACATTTATAGAGAGCACACGAAGTGCGCGGTACTGTGCTGAGTACTGCAGGGCATGCAAGAGTGTACAGAACACTTCCTGCGAGGAAGGCTATTTCAAATAGCACCCAGATCTTGTGCCTCTTCAAGGAATTCATGGGTGAATACAATTGCACTCGGAATTTAAAATAAACACGGAAAAAGAATCTGCTAGGACAATATGTCTTTTAGGATGGAGGACACGTAAATGTGCTTGAAACTTTTTATTTCTAAGTTTACAATGTGGCTTGGATGAATGAGGGACTGTGGGGTTGAGGGGGCCAAGGCGCCTGGCCTGGCCCGCTCTGGCCCCTTCCGGGAGGACCACGACTTCAAAGTCACTGCTCAGATGCCCGCACAGCCAGCTGCATCCGAACAAAGGACCCCGGCACTTCTACCAGGGAAGTGGACAACTTGGAGGCGAAGTGGCCTCCAAGGAGGAAAACAGGCAACAACAGTCCGCGGCGTGGAGTGCGAAGCGCCCCCGGCCGACGGCCGTACGAGCCGACCGCACCCTCCGCGGCCTCGCTGTCGCTGCCGCGCCCCGCATCCCGCACGCGGGCCGGGCCCGCCGCCCCCTCCCGGCCCGCCGCCCCAGCCCCCGCCGGCTCCGGCCTGTAACAGGCCACGTGCGCCCGGGTCCTCCGCCCCGGCCCTCCGCGGTCCCAGCGCCTCCGAGGTTGCGGCGGGGACCGTGGGGTCCCGATGACTGCGCCCCGGCGGCCAGCCGGGCAGCGCGGAGAGCGGTGGCCGTGGCCGTGGCGGGAGCGAGCGGCTCGGGCCCGCCCCAGAGCGGGCAGCGCGAGCGGGGCTGCGGGCGCCGCCTCTGCTGCATACTCGGCGGCGCGCTCCGCCCGGCTCCCCGCGTCCTGTGCCGCCGCCTCGCGGGCAGACGCGCGTCCTGTCCTCCGCCGCCGGGTCGACGGATTTGCGCAGGCGAAGAATTTCGCCTCGGTCCCTGCGAGCATCGCGGCCTCGCTCGCTCGCCCCCCCCCTCGGCGACCCCCCCCACGCCGTGGGCGCGCGCGCATCACACACACTCCCACTCGCAGGCGCGCGTGCGCACGCCCGCGCCCGGCCGCCCAGTCCCCCGCGCCCCGCGGCCGCTGCCCGGCTCTCGCGCGCCGCCACTCGCACCGGCTTCCCGCCGCCGCGGGGCGTCCTCTGTCTGCGGCGGCGGCGGCGGCGGGGACGGGGCGACGGAGGGGACGGCAGCCCCGCGCCGGGACGGAGTGCGGGCGCAGCGGGCGGCGGCGGAGGACGCCGAGGCGGGGAGGCGCCGCGCCCGGCTCCGAGGGGCGGGCTGCCTGCCTGCGCTCCGGCACCGCGGCTCCAGGTAAGCGGCTTCGGGGCCCGCAGCATCCCCGGGGCACGCAGGCTCGGAGCCCGGGCTCCCCGGTCCCGCCCCCGGCGAGGCGCCGGCGCCCAGGCTCCGAGGGGAGTGGGCTGGGGGCGGGGGGAGGGGAACGGAGCCAGAGGTGCGGCCGGTACGGTGGGTGCTCCGAGGCGCGGGGGCGTCAGCGCAGCCCCCCGCGCCCTTCCTTGCCCTGCCGCCGTTCAGGCGCTGTCACTTTCACGAGCCCGGCGGTGCCCGGCGCCCCGGACAGCTGCGCCCCGCTCTCCCCGCCGCCGCCGCCGGCAGCGTTGGCTCCGAGCTGCGCGCCCGCCGCGCGCCTCCCACCGCCCCGCACCTTGGACAGCGCACCCCGCCGCCCCCTGCGCGGCACCCCGGATCGCGTCCTGGCTGCCCGCTTCTTTCCGGGCGGTCACTGTCCCGCCCTCTGGCCCTCGTCCTCCCTGTCCCGGTGGGCTGTGCTCCCGTGCGGGCCGGAAACTTTCCTCCCGCCTCGTCAGCGCTGGGTACTATTGTTGTCATTTCTGGCTGCCCCCTTAACGCGGGGAGCTCGGACACCCTGGGCTGCTCCTCCGCGGTGGACGCACGTCCTGCCGGGTCGAGCCCGAGGCAAAGGAGGCACTGGGCAGCTGGACCCGGAGGCTGCAGGGTGCAGAGACCGCGCCTCGCGAGCTGGACGCCCGTGGCCGCTCGGACTCCCCGCCTCGCGGGACTCGACACGTGCGCGCCTCCCACGGACGCAGCCCCTCCCCGACCACCCACGTCCTCCCCCTGCACGGCCTTGGCCACCCCATAGGTTGGACACCCGGGGCTCGTGGGTCCTGATTGGCTGAAGGCGTAACCCCGCCTCCTTTTCCGAGGGGGGTGGTTCTGGAGTGTTGTGGTTGTCATCTCGCGGCGCGCACATGGGCGAAGTGGGGTCTACAGGTAGCCGAGCCCCGCTGGGTGGGATCCCCGCGTCCCATCGCGCACAGCTCCTGTCACTCACCCTCCTTCCCTACTCCTCTGTGTCTTTGTCAACATTTGACTGTCATAACAGGGGGACAAAAAAAAAACTGGCTCGTAACCCCACTTTTATTAATTTTGTATTCGTTGGGTGGGACTGGTTTTTAAAGCTGATCTAGAAGAATGACGGAAACAAGTGCGTGTGGGGAGGTTCCTGGCGAACTGGGCTGCAGATCTGAGTCCAGCAATTCGGAGAAAGTAATGGGTGCCTCAGGGATCTGAAGAGGGTGGGAAAAGTGAGAAGGAAGTTGTGTGTTTGGAGAAGAGACGCAGGCTGGCGAGCTTGGGACGCTGAAGGACAAGGAAGTGGGTCATTTACGGGGTGAAACGTGGAGGAGAAACCGAGACAGAGGGCGGTCCCCCAGAAGGTAGGTGCGTTCTGCCGAAGAGGGCTTTGTCTGAGAAAGGGGTAATTTTTGGCTGGTATTTAGTTCATTATTCGCATACTTTGTTTCTGTTTTGCTAGTGTTGCCTTTTTTGACAGGAGATCTTCTAGTGATAATGTCAGTCCATGGGCTGGATTTTGCTTATTCCAGGTTCTTGTAATGTACAGATTTGCCAGTAGTAATGAATTTCAGAAAGTGAATTTCAGAGGCTCCTCCAGAGGGGTGCACTAAATAGTTAAGTTAGAGAGCTTTTGAATTATTATAAAGGAAGATGGGTGAGCAACACATGAAAGCCAAAGATCGTTGGGCATTATCTGGGGCCTTTGCAGAAACATATATGCATGCATAAACGACACTGATTTCTCTTCATTTCAGAGCTTGATTGCCTCTAGCATTTTGAAGTTTTAATTCCTTCAGGCTGTTTCGATGTTGTGTCTGCACATCTAAGAATATTATAATTCTTATCTTTAGAAGCCTTGTCACAAAACAAACAGCAGCGGATGCCAGCTAACGTTGACAGCCTTATATTGAGTGTGCCGTGTGTTACAGTGTTAGTAAGCTGGTGAAATATGCAAGAGTAACATAGCATGACTGCTCTTCCCCGGGGACCCGTGTCAGAACAAAGTGGGGAACCACAAGAGCCCATTTCAGGGAGAACAATGCAATTACTTAAAAAATGAATATGTTTAAGATTCTAGGGTCTAGACAGCAGCTACATTTCCCCATTTGAATTATTATCTTTGTACACAGCGGTAGCACATGATATTAAGTAGCATATTAAATATGTGATTCCTAAGTAGATAGTAAAGACTTTCTATTTATTATTATTTTTATATAGACAGAGTTGCTTTTGTGACTGGAAATTTTCTGTGTTCAAGGAACAGAATTTGATACATCTGGCAAATTGGAAATTATTGCTATAGTTGAGAAAATAATCATTACTGTATTTTCATATCTCTAAGTCATGCCTTGATTTGCCCTCAGCGATTTAGATTCTGTATTTTGGCCTATCCAATTTAATGGATTTGGAGGTAGGTAGGAGAAGAACGTATGTAGTCACACATACACATGTGCCTATAGACAGAATGTGTGTGTATCAGCACACAGCTATGTATGTATAAACATAGTCTTAGGGTACATTTAGTGTATCTGCATATATACATATGTGCATACACACACAAATTGTCATCCTTAGAATTTTTTCTCATTTCTTCTTGTCCAAAAGGTGGCCCTCTTTTAAACTGAAGAAAGCATTATCACCAGTAGAATTGGCCAACAGATCATGGAAACAGACAATAGTATTTTGTTGCTTGGCAACCACCTACTGTGAATGAAAAACAAAGCAGTGACAGCTGCTTCCACATCCTGATACTCACATTGTAGCTCAAGCATTGCAGCCCTCCAAGTGAGACAGATCTACGAAGTTTCTTTTGAGTAAGGTGAAGCCGTTTCTTTTGGAGGATGTTTTTAAAAAAGAGTATTTAAATATTTTGTTATAATGAGAATTATGTTGTTATCGTGGGGTGAAATGAAGCATCTGATTTCAGTTTCCCTCGTAAACCGAGTATAAACTGAAAAATGCAAGATCGGGACGAGTGTTTAGTCCCTTCTCATTCTTCTCTCTATAGTCATTAAACACCATAAGCACATTTTCTGCTGCCGTCAGGTGCTCTTAGGATTTTATAAAAACTTTGAGTTCTCTATGATCGCTAAATAGATGGCCGGATTTTACTGCTAGAGGGAGTTAGAGATTGATGCTCTGGCCTAACCCTTTAATTTTAAGGGACACCGAAGCACAGTGAGGAGATGCGACTCGATCTTGGTGACAGAACTATCTCCAGATGTCTTTTCTTAGGTCATTTCCTCCCCTGACTTACTCTTTTTTTTTGTTCTTTGTTTACGTAAATTTGTGACTAAGATTTTTATCCTAACCAAGATACTCAGAAAGCACAGTAATATTTGGGAGTAAAAATTTAGTATCAGTACTAAGCTAGATTATTGTTTCAGATACATTGTATTCTGTGCATTCTGCCTTCGATGTCTGAAAGTCCTGTGACTCTCACCTCTCTCCCCAAACCGAGAAGCCCAGTCACCTGCCTCGGTAATTGTTTACAGCTTTGGACAATCTTTAATGATCTGTTATTCTCTGTGTGAATTTTAAACAGAAACGAGATTGAAGATTGTGTCGGTCAGCTTGTGTACCTGCAAGAGTTTGAACATTACAGCTAATTAATCACTCATCCTGCCTCCTGTCTGCGGCATGATAGACATACTGTTGGCGTAGTGATCTGGGCTTTTTCATGTGTGTGGGACAGACTGTGTCACTGCATAATACTCGTTCTAGTCTTTTATCAAAGCTGTCTTGCCAGAAGTGTTATCTGAAGCCTGTTCGTGGAGGACAAGTCATCTATCTGTGAGAGATGGTAATAGTGCAGGTTGGTTCTTAACTCTCAAATCATAAAGAATAGATTATCTGATGGCAAACTTGGATCACATTTGCGTTATTAGGTATTTCTTCTAAACTTAGGCAATGTAGTGCATGTGTAATATGTTTTGTGGCTCTTCATGCTATTTTAAAGAATCTATATTTCTTTATTATTTATAATAAAGATAGGCATTTAACTTTAATATGACACCTTAAGTAGAAAAATTTGGAGTGGACTGGGTAGAGAGGCAGTGTAGTGACAGTATTAAGTACCACCGAAGAGCCATTTTCACCAGAAAAGTGTGCATTTTAGCAGATTTGTAGGGGGGAATACATTGATTTACAGCGTGTTTAACCTAGTTTTAGAAGCCTGCTATTAACTTGTTCTGGCTAGAAGGATTTTCAAGCAGAATAATAATTTGGCAGATTTCAAGCGAACCTCACTGATTTTTTAAAAAACGATTCTCTACAGTCTGGTTACAGTTTGTGTAGGATAAGTATTTGTTTTGGATCCTCTCGGATTAATCTGAATTTTAAGGTTATTATTTTTCAAAAATTCAGAACCGTTTTTCTTTGCATAGCGTGTTGTTAAATATTCCGTAGTTCATACATTTAATGTAATCACCGGAGTCTTGAAAGTTCATTAACTTCTTCTATCTTCATGTCCATGATAATGTACATGTATGTGCAAACACATACAGAATCTTTACATTTTTTTCCTTTTAGTTGTTTTCATCCTTATGATACTATACTCGAAGCGCTGATTTGTGTGTGCTCTTTAAATATAGGAAAGGGAAGCTTTAAACAAGAGATATTTACTTTTTCAATTTTCCTATGTCAGCTTCTGCTATTATAACCTGTAAACTCTCACCCACACAAATAGAATGATTAGTAAAAACAAGGAAACGAATATGTATCTAAGCAGCATCCAGTTCGCGTCCCTCCATGCTAGCCAAGAAAACATTTTTTCTCATTCTCAGACACATGTATTCTCACACACACCCACATACACGTCGAGTTTAAGGTCCTGTAGACTCTTCTTTTTTATTTGAAGCACGGACAGAAATAGCATTCGATTGGGAGACCTGTGTATGGCAGTGTTTTAAAGCCTATGTGTTCCCATTTTCAGAAGTGCAGTATCGTTAGAAGGATTAAATTGAATTTTATTCTGAGAGCACGACCCGTGGCCCCTGTGACAGTGCCCAGTGCCTACAACGGTGGAGCCTGGCACGTGGTAGAAACTCAGCTTGTTCTGTGGACTATGCACTTGCCCTCCTTCCTTTTGTGATGTTGTAAATATTTCAGTTTGTATCTATGAGAATAGTTAGAGTTGAGATAATGGAGAAGAAATTACTGTAGTTTTAAAAATGGTTTGTGACACCATATAAAAAAATAAAAACAATTAACTTAGCCAGTGATATTTTAGAATATATTTATTATTATTGTAGGAAGTTATACCGGGATATTGATTTTTTTTTTCCACAATTACAGCCATGCTGAGCACAGACTAGCTTTTGAATAGCCCACAGTAGCATAACAGGTATGGCAGCTAGTCCGAAGGAATACTTTATTTGGTTGGAGTTGGAGGCTGAAGTTCGCTAGCCCCAATGTAATTATCCAGACTGGAACGTGGCCAAGGTGCTGTGCTTAGCATCGAGGCAGCGGGTGGAAAGCCCTGGATGAGGCCCGTCGTGGCTGACGAGTGGCCAGACCTCTGTTCTGGTCTCATTTGCAAGAGAGCACCTTGAGCAGCTTGAGGACTGCCGGAGCTGTTGTGTACTTAGGGACAGAGCCCAGGGCGACAGTCCCAGGTACCAAATTTTTGGTCATTGGAAGGAGTCATAATCTCAAGAGTTCTGTGTCATTGAAATAAGACTCTCTTCTCTATCCTGCTCCGTCTTTGTGAAGAAGGTGGAAAGAGAGAGCGTCTCTGGGAAAAACCCTTAGCAGAACCACAAGGGAGGTCAAGTCTGACAAGCTTCCAATTCCTCTTAAAGAATCCTTCACCTTACCACCACCGTCTAGGTGGTTATTTCCTTCGCAGGGTTTAATTCGCAGTTTCGAATCAGCACATCTTTGTTAAGGTTGGGCCAATAAAAGGTGACAGTGTCTTTCTGGAGGAATTTCTGAGCGGCTCACATACAGGAAGCGCTCAGTATATATTTGTTTGGTTTTACTGTGGAATTGTACCCACTATTGCGATAGGCAAGGAAGATGGTTTTGTTCAGGGAATCTACTTGAATAATACCATACTGTTTTCTTTTAGGATGATTTCTTGAACAAACCTTTATTAAGAATTTACTATATGAATGGGATGGTATTTGGCTCTAGGGACTGTACAGATTCTTAAGGCAGTTTATGCTCATGGAGGAGAACATGCCACTTGCAGAGAAGTCCACGCATTCAGAGTGGTTTATAAGTGACTGTGGCCAGGGGGGCCGTAGGTCTGGACGCCAGCCTAGGAGACAGACCACAGAGGACCTGAGGAGGCCCAGCCAAGATTTCGCACTTAGCGACATCGGCGAGTGTCACACAGTCCTGTTCAAAGGAGTCCCATGAAGCGCTTGCCGTGTCCTCATTCCGTCCCACCCCAGACCGGCTGAATCACAGTCTCCAGGGACGTGGCCTGGGGAGCACACGGTCAGTTTGGTACTCGTAGGCCTGCATGCTCACTGCTCTAGAATTCTTCTCCACGTACCTACATTCCACCGGAGGGCTGCCTCTCCCTCCTGTGCGGCAGCCTGGTAGGGCGGGACATTGATGGCCTTAAGAGTGGATAGCCAATGACAAAGAGAGCTGGGTGGTAACACACTAGCGTCCTGGACCCTTGGGTGCAACAGCTGGTGCGTGTCCTGCCCTGCCTCCCAGGGCTTCCGTGAAACTGGGCCTCAGTCGTCCGGGTGGCCGTCTGCTGGAGACCCTGTGCCTTGCTGGCCCTTTCCTCTCCCAGTACCCCCTGGGGTCCCCTCCCACCGAAAGAACTTGCTCTTAACTTCTGTCTCAAGGTGTGTTTCTGGAGGAGCCCAGCATGTCATACTGAAGACTCTGCTTTGTTTTATTATATTTTTTGTTACTGTCCACCCCTGCTTTTATAATGAGGCAAATTTGGGAGACCCAGCTCCAGGTGGTATCTACTGCAGGATTAATAAGATGAGGGCATCGCCCCCTTTTGATATGCAGCTGAGATCGTGCTGTCAGGTGTGTGGGGAACGGGCTGGTGGAGAGTCGAGGGCACAGAGATAAGCTGGGAGGTGCCCGGACAAGCAACGAAGAGCACGTAAGCCAAGTTGGTAACTGTGGGGACGGGGGTGCGGGAGGGATGCAGGATGGATTCTGGTGGAAAGCGGCTGAAAAAGTCGGCATGACATAGAGGCCTGCGACGTGCAGTCACTTAGCTCCCTGCCGTTCCAAAAACAAGATCTCGGTGCTCGGCCCTGCACCGTTAGGCTCGGAGCCCCTCCAAGGCCTGAGAACCCTCTGCCGTGCCTGTAGTCGTGGTTGGGCTTTCTAGAGTTAAGTAGTATAATTCTGGGCATACATAAAAGAAGACAGAAAGATAAAGAATATAAATAATTCATTATCAGATCATTAAAAGAAGGAAGGTATATTCTACAGGAAGGATTAGTGGAGTTGTGAGTTGGAGAGAAGTCTGTGATGCACGTCCGTTTTGTGATGAATAGTGATTCTCCCCGCCCCACCCCCCCTTGGATAAGAGGCGATTTTCATCCACAGTTAGTTTCTAGAAGACCCAGCCAGCTTGCACTCATATCTGTTGTTTTCCCTCTTCTCTGATAGCTTACATTTTAGCTAAGTGAATGGGGGTGGGGCTGGATTTTTGCTCTTGTCCTGTCAAGATGCCAGGCTTTGGACTGCAGTTTCTTTCGCCGGGTCTTAGGCCACCAGCTCCCAAAGGAGATCGAAGGATACAGAGGCCGGGAGGAGGGAAGCGTCAATCCATAAAGAGCCATTTTGAATACATGCTCAATTATGAAATGAGCAGGGTAAAGCCTGTCGGATGAGCGGAAATAAGATCAGGCAGCCCTCAATGGTCTCATGTATGGAGACAAACATTTCGGCCCTGTCTAGTCAGAAAAGCAAGGACCGAATGATGAAACAGGAATCCGCGGACACCGCCATGTTTCTGCAAAAGCAGCATTGAGCCAGTGACAGAGGGGAGACCGACCTATGGGACGATGTCCACCGGGTCAGCACAGAGCTCACTGGGCCTTCCGTAGTGGAGAACAGGGCCATGATGGTGGAAATACGGGACGTGTGAGTGTGAGAAGGCCGGGGACACCGTGTTCTAGATAATTAATTAGAGTTCTAGTCAATACAAGTGCAAGAGTGGAAAAAAATAACTCACTCGCACTACTGTGCAGTGACACAAGGAGTTTTTATCTTTAGGCGGTAGGGACGTGACGCGGTCACGAAACAGAGCGGGCGCTGTGCTCGGGACGGTGCCCTCCGTGCTGTGCTGAGTTGGCCCGACGTGCTCGGATGTCTCTCCTCTAGTTAGGAAAAGAATAATGCGGACATACAGTTTTAAATCTCACCTAACATCGTGACCTAGCTTGAGAGTCCGTGTGCGGTAGAGATGTAACGATCTCGGAGGAAGGCAGGCTACGTGCTCCTTGTGCCAAGAGAATAGGTGTTTACTGCGCCAAGTTCACTAAGTGCTGGGGATGCGTAAGTGAATGAAGATGGTCACCGTTCCTGTCCGCCTGTGACTCACAGTTTTCTGGAGAGGATATTAAGCAAAAAAAAAAAATTGCATCTTTGGAACTAACTCAGTGTAGGCAGGTGGCAAAGACCAGGTTTCTCCGCAAGGGCGTAATGAGGGGGAGTGGTCAGGGTAGGCTTAGATGGGACAGCAGCTTAGACATTAAGACCTGAAGAGTCGTCGGGGTTACCCAGGTGGGGAGCCCAGCGTGGGAAGCCCAGACCTGAGGGAGAGCTTGGCTTTCAAAGTCATTGAACGACAGCCTCTGTGGCTGGAGTGCAGACAGCGGGGCGGTCATCGGCTGGGAAGGAGGCCGCTGAGGTGTGGGTTAGGGCCTGAGTGTGCCAGACCCACGAGGCCATGCTGGGGACTTTGGATGTTGTTCTGAGTGCAATGCGCAGCCATCGAAGGGGTTTCGTTTTGTTTCGTTTTTCTTTTTTCGAACTGGGGTGAAATTCATGTAACATGAAGTGAACCATTTTAAAGAATAATTCCTTGGCCTTTGGTACATTCACAGTGTTGGGCATCCACCATGTTGTATCTATTCTAAAACATTTTCGTCACCCCTAAAGGAAATTCCGTTAAACAGTCACCGAGGGTTTTCAGGGAGTGGTGTGTCCATGACTTGTAGTATGGAAGTTTCTGGAGAACGGATGGGAGAGGCCGAGAATAGAAGCAAGACATCCCACCTGGAGATTACGGTCACGTCCAGAAGCAGACGGTGGCGTTGGCTTCCTGGACGAGAGACAAGAATAGTGACCACAGATACGGAGAAGAGCGGCCTTGTCTAAGACAGAGCTATGGAATCAGCTCTGATTGTCCACGAGTAACTTGAGCACCTCGTCATGGTCTCCGTCTCTGCTTCCCAAAGAGTGACCCGTACCCTGTTCACGTTGGTCCAGGATGCTCGTGAAAAGTGCAGCTACGTAAGGCCATCTCAAGATCCGCTGCAGAAGGACTGAGCAGGGCCCCTAGCGGCTTCTGATGGCAGCTGAGGTTTGAGACCCACTCGTCACTGCTGTCTTTGTCTTTGTCGTCCTGATGCGCTTTGAGATAGAAGGCTAACAAGGGACCGTCAGAGAGGGATGAATCTGAATGAGGCGCAGAGTGGACGGAGGGTCACCTAGAGCATGCTCGTAATTTTGAGTGGCAGGGATGCTTCCTGGGGATGCATTTTTAACTTCATCTCGAAGGCACATATGTAATACGGACGATCTTATGGATGGTGTTTATTTTCTGTTCTTCTCTTTCTTAGAGCATTGCGACTCTGCCAGAATTAAATGGTGACCGAGTGAGGACAACGGCATTATCGTGAAATATATTGTGGATACAGTACAGTAATGTAGTGTAAAAAAAAACAAACAAAAAAACAACAACAAAAAAACAAAACCCAAATAACTCCTAGAGATTAACTTGTAAAACGAACCATCCTGGTGTATTTGCAGTTATCTTGTATCTATAAAATACCTATTATTTTAAAGAGATGTTCATTCCAACGAACTCATTTTCAAAGCCAGAGTTGTTGAGACTCTATAGTCACAAGATCCCAAAAGCTGTAGTAAAAATCGCCAGTAAACAAATCGAGATTTTGTTTTTTGGCTTCAGTTTTCCATTTGCCTTTGGCAGGTTTTTCTAATCCAGTGCTCCTTTGTTGCCCGAATCTGCGATCCCAGTGGTGCTCGGACCTTTCAAATAATCCCCTTCCCCCCAACAATTGATGAAATATACTTGGATAAGTTATAATTTTAGGACTGAAAGGGGTCACAGAGAAAATGTGTGGTTCCCTCGTTTGCTCGTGACGGTTACGTTTGGAGAGGTTACAGTGACCAGCTCTGTTGTCGAGGAGCAGAGTTTACCCCGATGAGAAAGTAATGCCCAGTGGCAGTCAAGGGTAACCCTCTACTCCACCCCTCCGCAGCTTATAAGTGGCCTCAGTGGCACCTGCTCTTTCTGGGAGCAGCTGTGTGTACTGCTCTCTCTGCACCTTCGGCCCTCCCACTTTTTGGAATGTCAAGTGCTCAGCTTTTGTAAGAAGATGTTTCCTTCTGATTAATATTAATCCCTCTCTCTAGAAAGACACTTAGGCAGCTCTGGCTGTGTTTCTTTTCCAGCATGTACGAATCCGGACCTTAAAGGGCTTTCATTGCTTCATCATGGAATTTTAAAATGAAATATTTTGAGTGCCTGGCTAGCTTCTTTGAAATTTTTTTTTTTCCTGGAATACTTGTTTAGAGAGGAATATGAAGCAAAGCTGTCCACTTATTTTACGCTAAAGAGAAACAGAATCAGTAAACAGCCAGCATTTTTTAAAGCTTAATTTTTCTGTACTGCAAAAATTCATGCCATTATTCAAGAGCAGACATTATAGAATACAAAAAGGAGAGTAAAATTACTCAGAACTACTAGAGGTAATCCTTGTTGACACTCTAGTAAAATTCTTCCAGGAGTCTCTCTCAGTCTCTGTCTCTTTCTGTCTCTTCCACTCTTTACGTGGAGATATATGTGTATATATATATATATATATACACACAGACACATACATACATACATACATACACACATACATACATACATATATACACACATACATCATACATACATACATACATACATATACACATATACATATATATATATTTACACATCCATACCATTTACAGATAAAATTCTAAATAAATGGAATTTTGCTTTATGTGCTATTCTGTGGTCTGCTGTTTTTCTAACAACATGTGGTGGCCATCTTTCCATTCCAATAAATATATAGTATCTTTTTGATAACAATACTTTTTTGATAACAATACTTTTATTGGATGCTTTTCATTTAAGTAACACGAATCCCAGGGCAAACCAGGTTAAATAATATTTTGAAAATTCCAGTGGGTACAGACTTCTAGCACAATCTAACTTGGATTTAGGATACTTTCTTCGTAATTTTCTCTGTGCTACTCTTTTTTATGCTCTTTATGGCAGCAAAATAGCTGTACCCCTAGGGGCCCATTTGCTATTCAGAGAAAGAGAACTTCTCGAAATCATCAGACTAAAGCCCCAGGCTGCCTTGTGCTTGGACCGTCCTGGGATCTGTGATCGGGGAACGCATTTCCGTTGCTTTGGATCGGGGTGGAAGTTTACGGCTCATCCCTTCTGAACTTCACGAAGAGTGACTCAGGTCCTGCTAGCCCAGGAGAACGGGGAGCTTCCGTTAGCGGGCTCGCCGGGTTTACTGCTAGACACATTGTTTCCAGTTCTTCCCTCTTAAAGCCATCGCTGCTCTAAGTATGCCCGTATGTATACGAGTTTAAACTTGGGCCATAATCTCATTGGAGTAAATTCTTATTAGAGGAATTGCTGGATCAGAGGTTCGCCAGTGTTACACTTTAATAGCCGTAAGCCATCAAAGCTGTAGGACCACACTTTTGCCATTGAAATCCCTCAACTGCCTGTTGTGAGCTTTTTTTAAGCTTCTGAATCTGTAAGTGGAGACTTCAGAACGAAAGCAGAATTTCAGGTGTCACAATTTCTCTGAGCAAGACAAATTTGAAGTGACATAATTTGAGGTTAATCAA
The DNA here is from genome assembly GCF_902729225.1 of Pteropus medius. Taxonomy (NCBI): domain Eukaryota; kingdom Metazoa; phylum Chordata; class Mammalia; order Chiroptera; family Pteropodidae; genus Pteropus; species Pteropus medius. Next base: position 8,687,219 of record NW_024347788.1, on the reverse strand, counting down.
AGCTTCTGTGGCATAAAATGTTTCACCAGCAAGGCGAAGAGAAAAAAAGGGTGGAGAGGGATGCGTCTGCCAGCTGCAAGCCTGGAGCTTGGCGGTGACGGCTCGGGCTGGACTGTTTGTGTGCCCCCGAGTGCCCAGCCGCGTCTTGCCGTTGACACTTGCTCTGCAGTCAGTCCCTGTTCACCTTCCCATTCTAGGGACACACACAGGTCAGCCAGGCATAACTGGAAGTGCCGGGAGCAGGTGGCCGTTCACGCCCTTACTCTCCATTTTCAGCTGTAGTATTTCTCACAGTTGAGGTTGCGAGAAAAAATTACCTTCTAAATCAGCGATCCCTAGGATGGCGAGACCTTGCGTGCCGTGGTCACCGTGTCGAGAAGCTCGTTGGGATGATACGCTTTTAGGGACCCAGTGGCAGAGAGGTGCTCTTTGCCAGGATATTATTAATGTGAATGGAAGGGCATTTGAATGGAAACCCAGCGGAAGATGTCAGAGTTAGTCGACGTCGTGAGTATTTTCGGACGCTGTCGCACGGGCCATCCCATGTAATCCACGTGGGAAAGCTCAGAAAGACTCAGGGACTTGTCTGCCGTTGGAGCTGGCAGGCGGACAAAACAAGAATTTCGAAGTCTTTTTTTTTTCCCTGCACACCGCCGCTCCTCTCCACAAGGGGAAATTACTCATTGCAATTTGCCTTATTTTCCTTTAACTGATGGCACAGAAGAAGGGGTGCAGCGTTCAGTATTGAAACTAAGATAGGACCTTGAAGAGATTCACCCGAGAACTGGAAATGATAAAAAGGGCCAAAAGTACAAATGGCCCAGATGAAGCATGCGGCCTGGAAAATGAGGACATTGGATCAGCAGTGACGAAGGGAACAGGCTGACCTGTGGAAAACGACTGCAGGACCAGAGCTTCCTGGGCATGAGACACGTGCAGAGGGGCCACGTGGTCAACTGGAAAAGACAAAGCGATACGGTGTACAGTGCACATTCTAAAGCGACGAATGTGCGAAAGCAAAATACATCATTGTCGAATTACAAATGTTTATCATGGACCGTGTTTCCACGTCAGAATTTTGTTACAAAGCAGAGAAATGGTGGGGCTTTGCAGACGCATGAACTTGGCTGCTACGTTTGTTTGGGTTCAGAATGATAGAAAGGATATTGGCTCAATGAAGCCAAATAATAACCGAATCAAGAAGGAAAAAGGGCAACTTATAAATAAAAGGACAGTTTTATCAGAGTGAAAATACACTTACACTTAAAAAGATAATGTTAAGGTGTGGATGACTTAGTGGAGAAACTTAACGGCTTAAACTCGCAGGAACGGTGTTATGTAACAGGGCCAGTTCTGCTGATATTTGGAATAAGAGTTGTCCATGGGCCTGGGCCAAAACAAGGGCTCCAGCTCTCCCCTCGCCACCGCCCAGCGCCAGGCCTGGAGGGCACTGTCACAGGGAGCGGTGCCTGGAGGGCACTGCCACACGGAGCGGTGCTGGCGGGGCTCCTGGGGCACCTGGCAACTCGTGTACCGCCCTCCCGGAGCGCCTGCTGGCTGCCGGGTCCTGCCTGTCGGTGGTGTCCGCCCGTGGACCGCGGAGTAGGAGCCCCGGGGGAGAGCGCCCCGCGCCTGCGAGCGCGCAGCCGTGCGCCGCGGTCCCTGCTCGCGCTGCGCTGCGCGCAGTGGCGGGAGCTGGGTGCCTTCTTTCCCACGATGGCTCTGATGAAGCCGTTCCCGAAAGCCTGCGCTAGTATCTCCTTAGTCACCCTGACTGGAACCGACTCCACTGCCCAGTTGCACTGATCATTAAAAACTTCTAATGTGCAGCGTAAACTTTTCTCTCCCTGGCTGGAGGCTGTCGCTGGCTGTTCCATTTGGCACTCACCCGTTGAGCTGTGAGCACTAGTGATGTCATTGGCCGAGGAGTAAAACAGAAGCTGAGTAAGGTTTGGCTCCAGCATACCCCAGGGCAGAGCTTCTGGCCCCAGGGTTAAAACAGCCCGGGAACAGCCACGGAGGATGCCGAGACGCATCCACGAATGGCCTTCGGTGCCCGCGGGGGCGTCCAAGCCTCGGTGGCGGTGGTCAGAAGCTGCTGCAGACTGCCAGAGCCTCGAATGTGTGCTCCTGTTTCTTTAGTCTCCAAATCTTAGCGTGAAATATTTAGTACCCCAGGAACGCTAAATTAATGGCGAGTCAAAGTAATTAAGGCAAAGTAAATAATCTCCAAGGTTCTCATTCCCCGTGAAACTAATTTCATATCTTATCCTTCATGTGTTAAAAATAGTTCCCCGCTAATTCGAGATGCCCGTGCTCTGTGTTGCTGAAGTGCACTTCAGTTCGATTGAAAGATGCAGAGCAGAGAGTTATTTTCAATTGGGCGATTTTTGTTTTTTTGAAAGAGACATTTTGGCACCAGGAGAGCGTGACTCTGGGTGAGCTGACAGTCGGCTACAGCTGTAGCCAGGCAGATGCCAGGCCAATAAGCCTGTGATAACTTGCAGCTGGGATGGCCTGTGCATCCTTTTTTGCAAGAACTCTTCAGTTCCCACCCTTCCGTCCAATCCTGAGATTAGTTTGACTCCTTCGCAGGGCTTTGACTGGCCACCGCTTGGCCTTGGCCTTCTAGGTTTAGAAACTAGACCTGTTTCACTCCTACGAGCAATGGGACATTGGGGCTTGAACTTAATTTGGAAGTGATGCGTCACCTTAAAGTAATGGAGACCTATAAATAAGGGAACGGTTGTGAGCTTATAGGCCACTCATTATACCACTGAGCGGTTGAGCGACCGTACCCGCCTTCTCCCAGGGCCCGAGAGGGCCTGGCGCTTTGGCCTGTGGGCATGGCTGTGACATTACGCTTCCTTAAGCTAACGAAACTGCTTTAGCATTTGTTATTGTTACAGCCGTGGTTTAGATCAAAGGAGAGAATTCTTTCTCTTTGTGATAAGAGAATATTTTGCTTAGAAAGAACAGAGGTATTTGAAGAGGAATGTTTCAGATGCAGCCCTCAGTTACCCAGGCTGAAATATGAGATTGCTATCTTGCTGTTGCTCGTTTTCAAAATCCCTCAGGTATCTTTTTCTCTTCAAAGAGCTGCCTCACCGCTTTCGCGTGCCCTGGACCTGTTCTCCCATGGGAACGCGCCGCTTCGCTTTGCAAAGTTTTGAGGCGGCAGCGTGGGAGTGGCAGAGGCAGACCTCGGGGACATTGTGGGCTCAGTTCTAGACCACCGCAAGGGCGCGAGTCAGCCCTTTTTCTGGTGGCGGGTCTCGCCTTAAATTTGTAAAAACACAACTCCCGGGAAGCACGAGAAAGCGAGGCACAGTGAAACGAGGTGTGTCTGGACTCACTCTACATCGGTGCGATCTTCCTGGTCATGCGTTCATGCAGGAAAACGTGGCTCATCAATGGAAGAAGCACATGTCAGGAGACTATGATGAATCTCTCAGTTGTAGATATTTAGTTTTAGTGTTACAGTAACTTTTTTTTTTTGGACAGTGAGGTATTCCCTTTTGCTAAATCTCGAATTTCTCTAAGGAAAAGAATATCGAAATGGAATTGAGGGTAGGCGTGGGGTGTGCATGGGGAGTAATGACGTTTTACCGTATGTGAAAACATCACTGTACTGGTCCACGACGACTTCCTCATCTGACCGTCTTTATGGCGATTATTACATGCATTTATACAGCACCTGGCAATGTGCAGAGCATCTCGTCATCTTTTGATCAGCATGAGTTCTGAATGAACCAGGGAATGATTATTATCCTTGTGTCAAAGGTGATGACATCGAAATCTGGTGGACTCCGTTTGTGACGTCCTCCTTCATGGATTCATCCCGAATCTCACAAACCTCTGCCGAGTGCTCCCTGATGTCACGGGCAGTTCCGAACGTGCCACGATGGCGTGAGCCCTGCCGTCACGCAGCGTGTAGGCTGCAGGAGGACGTGGGTGGGCGCGGGCAGCAATCATGGTGAGGCATTGTCCAGGCTTGTACAGCAAGGTGTGATTCGTTCCGACGGGGTCCAGGTACCAGTCTTTGAGCTGAGGGCTCAGCTAGGCTGCAGAGGGGTTCCCCGGGCAGTGACCACCCGTCAAAGCCAAGTCAGCGGCACCGAGAAGCACAGTATGTCCCAGGAGAGCAGTGTGACGTGGCCTGAGCCTTGGGGTGCGTGCAGAGGCTGAGCACAGGAGACGCGGCTTGGAAAGGTCACATGGCTTATAAATGACAGATCTGGGAAGGCAGAGGGCTTCCTGCTTCCGCGGTTTGATATTTCTTCTCCGTTCTTTGTTGCATATTTAGGATTACTCTTCATTTTTTTTTTCCGAATACATCATTAGCACCTTCTGTACGAGGCGTGTCGAAGAACGTGACAAGGGGGATTTCATCGGACACGGTTCTCATGGAGCTACAGGTGTAGCTTGTAGGCGGTCAGTGTATGAATCTGTGCGTGTTCGTCCCTGTGTATTAGCTAAGGTGACGTGACTGCGGGCTGAGGACCGACGTTCCCGGTTAAGTGTCCCGACAGGTGAAGCAGGAAATGCCATTTTATCCACCACAGACAGGTGCACTTTCCCTGCACGAGCCCAGCCCTGCATAGAGGTCTCCCAGGTTGTGTAGAGTTGGCACTTGGAAATCTAAAAGCTTTAGTAATTATTCTGAAGGGGATGCTGTTTTTTAAAGCTGTTTCTCTCGTCGAAATGACTTTTTGTTCACAGAGATGAGTAAGTGCTAGAAATAATTGAAAATGACTTGAGGAAGGCGGGTGGAGTGGAGGTGACACATTAGCTGCTGGCTGATGCTCTTGCTTTGAAAGCCCCGGTTTCGTTAGATTTCGTACATTGTATGTGGTGTAAAGAACAAACCTTTCCATTTTTTTTTTTTCCAAGAGCCATGATGTTATCTTAGTAATTGAAAATAATCTTCTCAAGTTGCTCTCTAACTAGATTTATACAATCCTCTTTCAAATCAGCTGTTATCTGCCCTTACATTTCTCAGTAAATGTTGCTGTCTGCACAGCCCCTGCTAACAAGAAGATCAAGTGTAACTCTTTTCATGATTCGAAATAAAGTGCTTCTATTGTAATTATCCTGGCTCCTGGTTGTGTTGTTACAAGTGGGCTCATTTCTCAGCTGGGTTCATGAGGCTGTTTATTGGGGAATGTAAAGCCTTCTGTTCCAGCAGTGTGTATGTGTGTGTGTATTTTTCACAAACATTTTTAGGATTTTTCTCTCTCAATCATTGTAATTTTTTATGTTTAAAAATGATTTCGTAGATATTTCAGGGTGTGGGACAGGATTAGGGAGAGGTAGGTTTGGGGAAATTTTTTTCTTGCTGTACTCGGGTGACACTCGAGAGGCACCGTGTCCCTTGGTTATGTTTCACTGACCTACTTTGGCCAACTTAGAATAAACTCTGTCTGTTAAGCTGCAGTGGGCGGGTTTTAATAGGTGTTTTAGGATGGCGGTGAGCGGGGTAAACATTAAAAGGAGCTGGTAAGGAATGCCGTGAGAAGCTATGGAGTCTCCTTTGGAATTCTTCAGGAACAGGATAAATTCTCATGCGTTTCGGATACAAATTCTCGACGAGGCTTATAGATCTGCGATAGTACATGTACTTCTATCTCTAGACTGTGTTCACATTTTTATTTTTAAGATGCTGTGCTATCCCTCTTGCATAATTGATCTACAAAAGCCTTTTGCTTATTCTAGGCTAGCAACATTTCCAATAATGTTTTCTTTAAATCAGAATTGCTAATCATTTCCTCAAGGAAGTTATCAATCAAGCCATGGAAAGATAAAAGGACCTTAAGTCCTATTTCAGTTGGAGTATCAGGTCAATCTAAGACTGTCCCGAGGAGGTTCTCAGTCGGTGTTTGTTACTGGTATTTGGGAAAATGAATGAGGCCTGAGGGTCGAACTGAGGATGGGGTTGGGGTTGGGGCAGCTGGCGGTTTTCAGACATCTTTCGAATATAGTCTACATGACCCCACCTCACGCTGTCAGTTGGAATGGTGAAAGGCCAAATTTTCCCCTTTCACTACTGTATAAATCCCTGAAAGATTTTAAGCCAAATTTCCCTTGGGTGCAAAATAAGAGGGTTGGACAAAGTGACTCTCTAAGATTCTCAGCTGCTCCGAAATGACAGATTCTATTAACTCTGAAGAATATTCAGTGCATTCATATACCAACGAGAAAGAAAGCAAGTTTATGAGCTGCAGTTAAACTATATGATCTGTCTTTTTAGGCCATCTATTCCGTCGATCGATTCTATTAGTAGGGATAATTGGGAATTGATTGAATCATTTGGACACCTTGTTAATTATGTTAACAAAAATATAAATACTCCATAAATATGCCTCTTCCCCGGTTTTATATAATGTGACACTTTTCCCCCTTAAAATAGCTTCTCCTTTAGGTGGAATAAGTATGGTTTTGTGTTGCACATAGTAAGGGTGAATGTTTTGCCCGATTCCCACAGCGGGCTACCAACGGTGACTTGTGACTGCGAGGTTCCCAGCGAGCACTCCTCCCAGATCATTGCCCCCGTCTGCTGGGAAGGGGTATCCCGGCTTACACTGTCGGAGCAGGGGAGCCAGGCTGTGCTTCTGCTTTGCTTTCTACATTGGGTTTTGTTTAATACCGATTCAGGAACAATCATAGGGAGTTAGAGTCAAATTTATCCCATGGTTAACTAAACGGGTAATGAAGTCGATAAGGAAGAAAGTCAGATATGATCGTCAAGAGGAAGCATCCGGTGCGGTTTTCCCAGAGCCCCTCTGTCGTCCCCATTATTGTACACTTTCCGATAAGGAAGCAACCACAGTATCCTCCTGACAGATTGGAAGTCTTAGAAGGCAGGGACCATGCCAGTCTCGCTCGGAGCTGTAGCTATAGCATCTAAGACAGCACCTGACACACAGCGCACGCTCAGCAATTGTCTGTCAAATGGATGGACGGTGTCTCTGACTATGGTGCAGCTTGATCATCCTGTGCCTGCGTAGACTCAGACACCATGCAAGAAGTAAATACCCTAAGGGTTACCTGTATCTTCCTCCTGAGCAGACATCACTCTCTATCGTTCCAAGGCGATATAAAATGCCATACCTGCGGAAACCATTAGTCCTTATTTTTACAATGCCGATCCGATGATTCCGATATGCAGCTTGGAAGGTGAACCTCCGATGTAGAGAGTTTCAGTTACATTTTACTCTGAAAGGTGGTGGCTTCTCCGTCACCGAAAGTCAAAAAAAAAAATACGGAAACATTTCCTATTCGGCGTTATGGGGACTATTTCAGCATAATATGAGGGGTGGAAAAAGTTAAGTGGTGTAAGTTTAGCACGTTGACATTGCCCGTTTCCCTTGCCGTCACGCCCCTCCCTCGAAATCTGGCTGGACTTTAAACAACAAAAAATATCATATGACTGTTTGTTATTTGTTACTATTTGTATTTATCTGTTACTGCTACTACTAATATACCGATAACAACATTTGTTGAATACTAATCATCCCCTAAGAGCATTATAATAATCTAATTTAAGCCCTATTAGATAGGCACTGTTTTATTCCCATTTACACATAAGGAAATCAGGGCTTGGAAATAAATTCAGTAACTTGCCCCAAACCATTCAGGTAGTTAGTTTTAGATTAAACTTTTTGTTTCGAGATAATTGGATCTTTACCTGCAGTTTTAAGACACAGGGTAGAGAGGGTAGAGAGAGAGATCCCTCGTCCCTTGTACGGAGCTTCTGCAAATGAACACATTTTCCCAGGCTGCAGTGCAGTGTCCGTCACAGGCCGGGGGCCGGCAGTGGCACGGTCACAGAGAGGACGCGAACCTCGCCCCTCCCCGTAGCCGCGACCCCAGCAACCGCACTGTTTTCTAGGTTCTATGATTCTGGCATCTCACGAGTGCTATAGAAACGCAGTATGCGGCTGGCTTTTGGGGCTGGCTTTTCTCCCACAGCGTCATTCCCTGGAGACTCACCCGAGTCGCTGCTCCTACCAAGAGTTTGTTCCGATTTGTGGCTGAGGAGCAGTCCAGCGTTTTGATCATTTTTCCGTTAGAGGACCTCTGGGTTGTTTCCAGGTTTTGACTACTGTGAATACGGTTTCTGTGGACGTTCATGTGTAGGCCTCTGTCTGAACACATCCCGGGTTTCTATTTCTCTGGGAGAAGTGCCTGAGAGTGCCATCGGTGGCTAGTTTCCTATTTATTTTTATAGGAAACTGCCCCACTGTTTTCTACAGCGGCCGTACCGCTTTCTGTTTCCACCAGCAACGTGTGAGTGGTCTGGCTTTAACTCATCCTCATCAGCACTGGGGTTATCGTTATTTTGAAGCCACCCCGATAGGTGTATAGCGATACCGCATTGTGGTTTTAATTTTGCATTTCCCGAATCCGTTGGTGAAATGTCACGCATCTGTGTTCACGTGGCAGCATGGCTCGGGGCTGGCCGGCCACAGGTCCACTGGTTGACTGATGGTTGGCTGGAGTAATGAGGACGGCAGAGCCACATGGCCTCTAGGCTCCCACCATCCAGCAGGTCCAGCTTGGGGACCCGGCAAGTTCTGGGAGAGTAGGAGCTCACAGGGCCTTTGGAGACCTCATCTCGGAACCGGCACGGCTTCACTTCCCATGCTCTGCTATTCAAGCAAGTCTCAAGGCCAGCCCAGATTCCAGGAGTGGGGGAACAGACGCTGTGTCCCTCTCGATGAGAGAAGCCGTACGGTCAGGTGTCAAAGGGTTTGGACACAGACAGGGACAGAGACTTGGGGGCCATTTTGCAATCATCATAGCACATCAGGTATCTTGTATCATCCACCCATTTTTTCCATTTATGACACCCATCTTGGAAACAGCGTGCCTTAGTGCAACTGTATTTGACTGGGAGTTGGAACATCAATTGCGTGTGTGTATGTGTGTATTAAGAAATGGGATTAAAGATGCCTAGAGCCCTAATATTATCTATCCAGCTTATTTATGCACATTTACATTCAACCTATGCAGGATTGGCTTTTGCCGAAATCACAGTGGAACAGTTATAATTAGAGAAATACAATAACGTTTCCATCTTTTCTTTGTAGTGCGTCGTTACATAGGCTAGTTTCTACCTATCCAGTTTCAACTCAGCCACTCCTGGGGCAGCCCTTAAATTCCCTCAGCGAATCCTTACTCAATGCCAGGCACTAGGGGTGGGAAAAGAGAAAGGAACAGGAATCCTGCTGAGGACCTCCGGTCCCGTGGGAGGCAGGATGCAGGTGAAAGGGCACGTGGGGTGCTGTGTCTCCCGCCTCACGCTCATCTTTTTCTCTGGACCTCCGACTCCGTCTTTGCTCCTTCTCACCAGGAACGACGTGGCCTCAGCCCGAGTGTGCTGCTTAGAGGTCTGTGTGTAAACGGGGTGTCTCGTGCAGCCCGGCTCAGGGGCGGGGCTCTGGGTATGGCTTCCTAATAGCTGGGCATTTCCCCATTTGCCGGTTAAATCATTTGAATGCTGAACCACGGGCTGGCTGGAGGGAGCGCGGGTCCTCACACCATAATTGTTTCATGGCTTCGGCCGAAGCTTTAAAGCTCTCGGTAACATTTTACTTCTTTTGCTAAAATTGCACCAAAAAGTAACCGACGTGCCTTCCTGCCATTCTGCCTACTTGACAACTCAGAAGACAGTTATGGATAACTTTATAATTTCATTTTTGTTAAAAATGTAACGGAGGAGAAAAGTCTGGGAGAATATATACCAGATGGTTAGAAATGGTAACCTCCGGCTGGTAAGTTTAATGATTTAAAAAAAAAAAAAATTAGGCTTAATTGTATTTCCTAATTTTATACTGTAAAAAATGTATTGCCGTTGTAAAAAAAAAAAATTAAGTTTACATGAAAGAAATTTAGAGCCCACAGGTAATGATTTAAAACCAGAGAGAGAGCGCGGGCGTGACAGGCTTGAGAGCTTCACAGGTATTCCAGGCCCTGATTAAAGCAGCAACAGAGGCCTCCCGAGTGACTGTTGTGTCAACATAGAGAGATAAGAAGCAGGTGAAGGAATTTTGACTAGATTTCATTCTTTGATGTTAATTCTGTATGCTTTTCCTGGCATCTCTTTTTCTCTCTGCCCTTTATATAGCGTGTCATTCACGCTCAAAGATGATGGTTCTGACAGTGAGGGTCATCTGGAGACGTGGGTGTAGCCAGAAATACTCGTATTCAACCCCACATCCTTTCAATTAGGAGCTCGAAGTCTTCTGTGCGGTGTGGAATAGTGTGAGGAATAGTAAGAGTGGTGCCCCTTCTCCAAGTGGCGAGCAGAGAGGGTTCTGTGCAGGGCGGGGAATGTGTGGCCTCTTGCTTTCTGTCGTGGAGAGCCAGGACAGCATACTGCATTGTGAGCCCAGCATCCTGGTTCCGGGGCTAGGGTCACCGAGAACATAAGCAGACCGAGTTAGACAGGCAGTCAACGTGAATTAGCATGTCAGATTTAGAATCTGCAACCCAAGACTCATCATTCAAAATTCAAGCAGGTACATAGAAGAAATGCTCCAAGTTAAGGCCCGGCTCTGGAAAGGAAGGGTTAGATTCCGCTTATCACAGGACGAGGAAAAGAAGCGGAAGCCAAGGCGGAGAGAAGGGTGAGGCAGGGCTGTGACCGATGCCCTGGGCTCCTCTTCTGTGCTGAGCGTTCCACTGTTTCACGTCTCAGAGACTGTTTTAGGAAGAGCCATTCGCATCCCGTGTTAGACTTTCCCCCAGACCCCTTGGCGATGTCTGAAAGACTCACTCGAGCTATCTGAGGCCAAAGACGTATAGACATAAATGCTGAGGCTCTAGCTCCCTTCTCCTCCCTGCCCCAGCCGTCTGTTCGCACAGCACACCTTTCCTGTAGGTAGCTGTGACCAGCTCCCTTGGTCTCCTGGGCATCGAGATGTTAATTCTTAATTCCAGTGTCCCTTGGCAAGATTCCAAGATATAATTTCAGTGTATAAAAATCAATGATATTACTGTATACTAGCAGCGAACAATCTGGAATTGAAATAAAAATGCCATTTACAATAGCACAAAGCATGTGAAATACTGAAGGGTAAAAGACGTACGCACTGAGAAACCATAAGATATTGCCAAGAAAAAGACCTAAATAAGTGGCAAGCTGTGACTTGTACACGGTCAGAAGTCTCAGTGCTGTTATGATGTCAGTTCTACCCAAACACATAGATTTGAGGCAGTCCCAGTCAAAATGCCAGCAGGTTTCGAAATTTAGAAAATGAATTCTACAAAGTGACATAGATAAGCAAAGGACCTAGAACAGCCAAAACAACTTTGAAGAAGAAGAACAAAGTTGAAGGACTATTGATTTCCAGATTTATTAAGCTTGGTAAGCAAGAGTATGGTGATGGGCTCAACAGTCAAATAGATTACTGGAAAACAGAGTCAGAAATAGATTTGTACGTATAGATACAACTGATTTGAGACAGAGGTACAAAGGCAAATGAGTGGAGAAAGGATTGTTTCTTCAACAGATGACTCTGGAAAAATTGGGTATCCATAAGTAAAAAAAATGCACCTTATCTTACAGATACATAAGAAAAGAACACAAACTCGATCACAGATATATATGTAAAACCTAAAGCTATACATCTTGTAGAAGAAAACAGGAAAAAAAATCTTTATGGAATTGGGTTGTACAAAGATTTCTTAGATAAACTCAAAGCACGATGCATAAAAGAACAAATTGATAAACCGGACTTCATCAAAATTAAAAACTTCTGCTCTTCAAAAGATACTATTAAGCAAATGTAAAAGATAAGCCACAGATTGGGGGAAAATATTTGCACATATATCTGATAATGGACTTGCATTCAGAATATATAAATTACTCTCGAAACTTAATAACAAAAAATGGGCAAATGATTTGAACAGATATTTTTCCCAAAGAAGAAATGCGGGTGGCAAATAAACACATGGAAAGATGCTCAAAATCATTAATCACTAGGGAAACGCACATTAGCATCCTAGAGAGATAACACACTAGACATTAGAATGGCTGTAATTAAAGCAACTAATCAGGTCAGATGTCGACGATGTGGAGGAAACGCAGCTTTCATTCACTGCTGGTGGGAATGTAAAATGGCATAGCTACTTTGGAAAACAGTTACGGCAGTTTCTTAAAAAAACCAGACGTACACCTACCGCATGGTTCATCCATTCCCACTCCTAGATATTGACCCAAGAGGAAGGAAAGCGTGTGTCTGTACAAAGATTTGCGTATGCACGTTCGCAGCAGTGTGCTTCGGAATCGCCCCAAACTTGAAGCAGCTCACATGCTTAGCAGGTGGAGGACCCAGTGCAGCGGAACCACGACCATGCTGAAGCTACACAGGGACAAAACGCGATGAGCTCTGGATTCAGCAGCTCCGTGGGTGACTCTCAGCGTGACTGCGCCGCGTGAAAGGCACAAAGGAGAAACGGAAGAACGCACGGCGCAATTCCGTGTATTTAAAACCACGGGAAATGCCAGCGAATCTGTCTGAAGACTCGTCTATCTGAAAACAGATCAGCGGTCATCTAGAGGTGGGGGAAGGCGAGAGGGAGAGAGAACCAACTTCATCAGAAACCTTCGGACGTAGTGGATGCGTTCGTTATCTGGATTGTCACGATGCTTTCATGTACGGTCCTGTGTTAAAACTTAGGACATTGTATACCTTAAAATGCGCGGTGTATTGAATTCGAATCATTCTTCCGTAAAGCTATTAAAAACAGCACAGTGAAGTTCTGTGATGGGCAGGATGGCAGGAGTGGCCCTGGGTGTTTTGGGGCACAGAGAAAGGAGTGGGCCAGGCTTCCCCGCAGGGGGGACCCTGGGTAGACTTTTCGGGGCAGGGGTCTCCGCTGAGCTGGGAATGGTGAACAAGCATTTGTTGGAACTGCTATGAAGACAAAGCATTCCAGGAAAAAGGCAGTGCCGGCGAGGGCTGAGGGGTACCAAGGAGCATGATGACAAGACGCGGGGGAGAGGGTACTCGTGGAGAGGTTTAGCATCCTGACCGCTGTGGGGTAGACGAAACCAAGGGGCCAGACCTAGAGGCCTTGTTTGTCATTCTGGGGTGTTTGTTAGGATTTTAGCTTGCAGGCACAGGGGGCCCCAGGTGTTAAGTCTAAGCAGTAACAGACCACGTTCATGTTAAGGAAGATTATTCTCAGAATGGATGCTTAACTACGATAATTATGAATATGTAGGATTTCAGTTAAATAAAAAGAGTATTTCCATTGAGGAAGGTTCCATGTGAACACTTCCTGTGAAAGTATTTTATTTTGAAAGAGTCTGAAAGAAATTTGATCACACGGAAAATCTGGCACCAAATGCCAACTGTGCAGACACAAAGACGCGGACGTACGTGCCTGGAGCCTCACCCGTCTCCCCCGACGCCACCACCTGTCGACGTAGAGGGCGCATCGTCGACCTGGTTCCAAGGCTCTTTGCACAAACCGTCCAAGGGCAGCAATCTTGCCCTAATCTGCGCCGTTGAAGTGTTTGCCGGGGAGCCGACAACCAAGCTCAGCAGCCTGAGCATTTGGAGGGCGTCCCTGTGTGGTCCAGCTCCGGTGGGCCAGGCACTAAAGACCACGCCTGGGACGCTTCGAAAGCCAGTGCTGCTGGGGCAGCTGATAATCCCTCCGCTGGACGGTCACACTCGACACCATCAGGGATGCCAGAAATAAAACCAGCGCGAGTGGGCGGCGAGGCCGAGAGCCCACTGATCACATCTGCTGCGATTCCTCTGTAGATATTCCCACTTTCCTGACCGTCTTTGGTCCCTAAACCCAGAGGATGCCAGGTTTGTTTACCTGCTGGGAAAACCTTCTTGGGTTTTCTTCCTCCTGGGAATGGACCTTCAGTCATATGTGTTGGAAAACTAAGTCTCCAAGGGATACCTCTGTGTGCATCTGGGGAAAACCTAAATATTTTCGCCTCCGACTCATCAAGTAGTTTAGTCATCTTCTAATTGTTATGTTAAAAATCAGATCCGGCATTTGCATCTTTGTTGAGTACTGAGGATGGTGATGCACATTAATTTCATAGTATATTAGAATTATTGGGGTATGTATTATTTGATTTTAATAGTCATTATTTTATATGCCAGGACGGTTAATATTATATTCAGCAAAGAACCCTGGATTCTTTAAGCTCATAAGTAAAAAACAGTGAAGGGAAATGATGGTGAGAATAATTTCATTCGCTTCCTAATTTTTGTGTGATGACTAATTGTTATTAATTACTCAGCTACCTTGCAAGACAGGGAGATGTGAATGTTAATTATTATTATTATTATTATTATTATTATTATTATTACCGTCATTACTGTTACCCTTAGTTCAGAAAATAACATCAGGCACATTCTCAGAGATCAGTGGTTTGCGCTGGTTTTAAATGAAGTCAGACCCTACCAATGGCCAGGCGAGGAGCAAGGCCCCTCCCCTGCGGGGATCTGGTGTCTCTGCTCCCTGCCCTTGTCACCGAGCCAGCTTTTCCATGGTTCCTTTCTCTAGGGCGAGGCCACCGAGGCCACCGAGGCCCCTATCTGCTCCTGTTTAAAGATACAAAAGCAAAGGTATGTTTTCCTCTGTACGGAACGGGTCTGTTGTCAAAAAAGAAGCATTTCAAGCTTTAGGAAATTTTCGCTGGGGAGGCTTTCACTTGGTCACAAGCCACAGTGAGTGGGGTCTTTCTGATCCCTCCTAGGACGTCACGGTAGCCCGGTTTGCTCCCTCCCATGCTCTTATTAACATCGAAATCTATTCATGTAAAGAGTTTCATTTATATAGGACTGACTCCAGTTCGTTTATAATAAATCTTAACTAAAAGTCACAGGAGAGAAGGAAGAAAGATTTCTGTGTAACTTGATGAGGAACCATTATTATGATTGGTGATGCTGACGATGATGATGATGGTGACGATGATGATGATGGTGACGATGATGATGCTGACGATGATGATGATGCTGACGACGATGATGATGGTGATAGCTGATAAATTTACTTTGTGCTGGGCATTGTTTAATGTGCTTCACATATGATTACTCGTTTGACCCTTATAACCATCCTATGAGGTAGCTACTGTTGTTTTCCCTATTTTACAGATTTAGAAACTGAATCTCCGAGAAATTAAGGAACTCGCTTGGTGTTCTGTGACCTGTAAGGGGTGGAAGAGAGTTCAAACCCAGGCAGTCTGGTGTAGAGTCTGTGTTCCGAAGGAACGTACTATGTTGCGTCTTAATCACATAATCTTTTGAGGAAATCATCTTAAAGGCTCAGTGTATGGTATGATTTAAATGGCATTAGTAATTAAAATAAAGCAGTGCTATGGCTACAATTTATTTGGGTACTTACAATGCCAGGTACTGTACTAAGTACTTTGCATGCATTATTTAGTGTTTTGCATGTATTATTTAATCCTCGTAATAATGCTTTGAGGCAGGTATATTCACTCACATTTTGTGGATGAGAAAAATGAGGCTTAGAGAGGTTTACTGGCTTGCTCAAGGCCAGATAGTAAATTTGAGATAGGGTTCAAAGCCAAGTTCTTGACTCAAATGCTTGTGCTTTTAACCCTAAGCTAAAGGGTAATAAAAATGACTCAAATTGGACAGTTACATGCATAGGCAGCTCTACTATGAAGTCATGCCATTCATTTTGAACTTTTTAGTTAATATAAACACTTATACACTCAGAATTGTTGTAGATTCTCAGATGATTTTATCTTCACATTTAAAATTGTTTTAAGTGATGGGACTGGTGCCTGGATACTGCTTGGAATTATTGGGCAATATGGTGTAGAGCAGGGGTCCCCAGCCCCCTGGGCTGCGGACCAGTACCGGTTTCTGGCCTGTTAGGAACCGGACCACACAACAAGAGGTGAGTGGCAGGCAAGGGAAGCGTCATCTGTGTGTGCAGCCGCTCCCCAGCGCCAGCATCACCGCCTCAGCTCCACCTCAGCTCCTCAGGCATTAGATTCTCAAAGGAACACCTGTCCCTGGTGCCACAAAGTTTGGGGACCGCTGGTCTAGAGCAGGGGTTCCTGACCTTTTCAGTGTCATGCACATCTTTGATTGCCCTCCGTCTCGAGTAAAGTATGTGAATGCATATGATAAAATATACAGAATGGCAAGGAACCAATTATATTCAAGGAGTCATCAGATTGTTAAAGCACACCTGTTTTGTGGTGATCAGGTGCGTCTTTCTTAGCACATTGTATTAGGTCCAGCATCGGATATAATGACCACTGTAATTTCAGACTGGTTATGAGATGATGTTTTGAACAGTCGACATTTACAGGGAGAATTAAAGATATCTATGATTTCTGTTGGTGACAAAATTGCACAAGTACTGCTGATGTTACCATGATTTGTCGTCTAAATTCATAATCGAAGCGATGATTTCAGTTGGCCGTTGGTGAAAAGATAGATCTGGCTTTTTTCCCACCTGCATTTACCTCCGCGAATCCCATCCAGGGGCCCCTTAGGCGTCCCTGGGCCCGGGCTCACAAACTAGTGTAGATGATGTTGATGAACCTTATGCTCCTCAGGTAAGGGGGCCAGTGCGATGCGCTGTTCTCATCTGGGTCCTCAAAACTTTGTGCGGCGACATTGCCAAACCATCTGGGATCCCCTGTACTGCCACCACATGGAGGGTGGCCCCGGAAGGTTCTCCCTGGGCCTGGGGAAGGCTTAGAGAAACTGTCTTGTCTCGTGACCGTGTCGTGTGAGTTGGTTATTGTCCTGCTCGTGACGGGTGAAGACACAGGGCCTCGCTATCTTAGACCTTATAGTTCTACGGAGAGGTGGCAAAAACAGACGTACACTTCAAGGTCGAGGATGAGATGACACGTGGCCAGGAAACTGGCCCCTGGGGACCGCGACAGTCATGGGAGCAGTAAATGGGAGACTTCGAGGTGAAAAGGAAGTCACCTGACTCTGCAGCGCGGTGGGCTCCCCCAGACGGGAGGGGCCACCCTCCCGCCCCTTCTCGTGCACAATAGTGGCAGTGCCACCCGCTCCCTGCGGGTCACAGTGCTGTGTGCCACCGCACCGCGCCGGTCCCCGTGTTCACTCAGAAATACGTATCGTCTGCCGTGTCCCAGGCACTGCATTGTCATCCGTCTGTCACTTTGACGTTATTATACCCGTTTCTTCAGACGAGGAAGCAGAAGCATGCAGGGGCCTGACGTGCTTGTGAGCGGTGTAGCCAATCCTCTTGCTTTTACCCCGGAGGCAGCCCCGGCTGCTGCAGTGGGCGGGGGGCTCAGTAACCGAGCAGTTGAGCTGCCCGATTCCTGGGGACATCTGAGACCTGGTGACACCGACTAACAGGACATACAGGAACGGCGGTTTTCACTTGAAATTTGCTGAACCTCGTTACGGGCAGACAAACTGCATTTTGAAGTTCAGGTTGCTGTTTGGGAGCAAGAAAGCAGAATTCAGGTTAATGGGTTTGGAGCCAGACTACTTTGTGCTTGACCGGCCTTCGGTAACTCGGCGGGACCTTCCGAGTCTGCTCATAAATTCCGTTTACTCTCCTCCCGTTTTTCTTTTGTGCTCTTTCGGTCACCACGAGCCATTCATTCCCAGCCTCGCTTTTTCACGGTTTCGCACCTCCTCTCTCTTGCCTCTCAGAAGTTCCCCGTCACTTTCCGTCCGAACGCGCCCGGCGAACAGCGATCCCCCTTGGACCCTGCGAGGTCCTTCTGCTGCCCGTGCGTTCCGATGCTTTTGCGTTCCTGCTGCTGCTCAGCTCAGGGTGGCGGCTGCCCGTATGCCCGGCTTAGGGCTTGGCGCACCCTCTCATTTTGATCCTTAGTTACACGGCCCCGCCTGATCCCCAGCCACCCTTCGCCCTTCAAAGCTCCTCTTTGATCTTACTCCGCATCGACTCCTAAGATAAACTTCTAAAAAATTTGCCCCCACGTACCAGTGGTTTTTAAAATGTTTAATTCGATTTTTACTCTTTAAAAAGTTTTCCAGTGATAACATGTCGCACAAGGTTATACAAAATTCAGACATCACTGAAACGCATTAAGGCAGAAATTGAAAATACTCAGTCCCATAATTTTCCCTTTATTCAGCGTCCATTAGTCCAAACACTTTCTTTCCTGTGTACAGACCAACATATATTAATATAACTATTTCCATGTAAATATGATTATATCATGCATATATTTCTGCAACTTGCCTATTAAGAATTTTACTTGGTCATGTTGCATAGACATATCTTCATGTCACTACAAATAGATATACCTAAATTTTTAAGGTCATTTTATGTCTATGTGAGAATTTATTTAATCTGTCTTTTCCGTGGGTATTTATTTGAGTTTCCCATTTTTTTAGCCATCACGGCGTTGCAGCGAATATTCACATGCACTCTGATTGCCTATGAAAAATAGTGTGTGCATACATATGTGTATTTTCAGTAAGATTAAACGGAATTTTCAAAGAACACTTACGTTCATCATCTACTACGCTCATCTGGTGGTCTCGAGACCTCTATATTCCCTTCCACACTTGAGCCTTTTATGTACATGATCTGAATCATAGTGTATTTATCATTTAAATCTTGCTTTTGTCATTTGACATTCTTTCATAAGCACCTGCACATGTCGATGAATTTTCTCGTTGGTCCTCATGGAAATGTCAGTTTCTATTGTATTGATTTTCCGGTTGATGTTTTTGTCTTTCTACACTCTTCTGCTTTCTGTTACCCGTCTCACGATACGTCACCGGTTCAACTTTTCTGTTGCAGTTACTTCTCTTCTTACAGACCCTCCGGTAAGCAGCTCTTTCTCCCTCCACTTTTTGTGAAGCCTTCTGACCAATGCTGTGACATCTCGCCACCTCTTCCTTGGGGGCTGAAGGCCCGGCACACTCTCGCTGCTTAAAGAATACAAGATCGTCATCTGTGAGCGACCGAGTGCCTTCCCAGTCCCCTCCCTCCACATTGCCTTGCCTCTATGAACACTGCCTTCTTGGGGGAAAAAAAAAAAAGTATACCCTGTTAGTAGTCCATAAATGCTAAGATGTATTGTACATGTAATTCGTATTCATGGCCATTTGTGCATTATTCAGGCAGTTCAGCACCAAGGAGAGGGACTATTTGCTTTAGCTTGGGTTCAAGGTCACTGGAGGATTTACTGCATTCAGGCTTCTGTAGTGCTGTTGGCAAGATGTAATTTTTCCATAACAGATGAAGAGCCAACCCCTGTATAAACACACTTTAATAATGGCTAGAGCGCTGGCAGAGCTGCACACGGAGGAAATATTAAAGTTCGTACTCTCGTAGCTTAGACTTAATTGAAGCAAATAGTCCTCATATTTACATTTGGGTTGTTTGTTTTAATATCAGTTTCTGGAGTGACTCATCACATGTTTTTCATTCCTCTACACATAACGACTTAACAGCCTATTCCAGGATTCCGTTTGGTCTTTGTCTTGTCTCCAGGCCTGGGGACAGATTTACGTTTCCCTTTGTGTGTCTTAGAAATCCTTGATGTGCTGTCTGGCCTCCTTCGCTCTGGATATCTGCATGCCGGGGGCACCGGCTTCCTCATGAGTCACTGATTCAGTGAAAAAAAAAAAAAATGACTCCAGAGGCTTGTTAGGGTCTCGAATGGAGCTTTCTTTTTTGCCTGGTTGGGTAACAGGTTCTCAGAACTTGTTCAGGGCTGCCCAGACCCGCTTCAGAGAAGCCTCACGGCCTCATGCTCTCACTGGACAGGAAATGTCGCCCTCCCTTGTGCCCTGTGAACTCTAGGTTTTCACTGAAATGGAAATCTTGTCTAAGGTAGAAAGGAGTGGAAAGCTGCTAAATCCAGAAGAAAATCACACTTCTTTTGCAGAAAGAGAGTTTTCAGTGTCTGCTTCCTCCCTGGGCTGCAGCCCTTATCCTGCCTCACCTGCCTCTCCGGAGGCCAGCGGAGGAAGATGAAGTCTCTGCAGGGGACACTCGAGCCACAGTGCTTTTTTTCGCAAAGCACCGGTATGAGATGTTTGAGTTGTGCCTTGACCATCTTCTCAAGGGGCTTTAATGGAACTCGAAGATTTGTATCTGAGAACCCCCTGGTCTGTACCTATTAGAAAGTCTACTTCAAAAACTACTTGAAAGAGTTTCTGAGTTAACAGGAAATGAGGCTCTCTTGTCTTCCAGGGAAAATGCGGAGGAGTATGATTTGAGGGGTGCCAAAAAATCCCATCTAGCCTGTAACATCTTCTCCATTGACCTGTGATGAGATCTGTAGTTCTCACAATTAATTATTTGGAGTTAGTCATCGTGTCTCTAAAAAGTACTAATGACAGTCCAAATAAATTCCCAATGAGGGATTATCTCAGCAGCTTTCTGACTGGTCCATCTGCTTCCATCTCTACCCCTTCCATCTGTTTTTAAAACGGCAGGCTGGGTGATCACGTATGTCACTCTCCCTCAAACCAAAGTTAGAGTCTGTCTGACCTGAAAACCAAAAATATTAGAGTCAGCTTCAAGTCCTCTCTTTCTCTTACATCCACATCCAGTCTCTAAGCAGATCCGATCAGCCCCAGAATTTGAAACATATCCAGAATTTGACCACTTGTCATCTTTGCCACCGTCACCCTCGGGATCGAGCCACCATCGTCTGTTCCCACATTTACGATAGGTCGTCTCCTAGCTGTTCTCTCTGCTCCCACCCTTGTGCATTTCGCCGGTTCTCAAAACAGCAGCTGGACAATTTCTGTTACAATGTGATTAGTTTCACAAGGGCGCCAAGATAATTCAATGGAGAAGGGATAGTCTTTTAAACACATTGTGCTAGGACGACTGGATTTCTCCATGCAAAAGAATACAGTGAGACAGATCCCATCCTCTCCCAACATGTGCAAAATTTAATTCAGAACGGTTTAAAGACCTCAATGTAAGTGCTACAACTATAAAACCCTCAGAAAAAGACACAGATGCAAATTTCATGATCGCGGAATAAGCAATAGTTTCTAAAATATGGCACCGGGAGCACAGGTGACAAAAGAAAAAAATAGATAAATTAGACGTCATCAAAATTAAAATCTAGTATTTCAAAGCACACCATAAAAAAAGTGAAAAGACAACCAACAAAATGATAGAAGATATTTGCACATCATATATCCGATAAGGGACTTGTACGTAGGATACATAAAGCATTCCTATGACTCAAAGGCATACCCTGATTAAAATGAGCAAAGAATATGAATAAACATTTCTCCAAAGAAGGTATACCAACACTCAATAAGCAAACAAAAGGATGCTCACTATTAGCCTTCTGTGACATGCAAATCAAAACCACTATGAGATGCCACTTCACCCCAATTTAGATGGCTGTGATAAAAAGACATAATTACAAGTGTCGACGCTACTGAGAGGCTGGAACCCTCATACACCGCTGGTGGAATGTAAAAGATTCAGCCACTGTGGAAAGTAGTTTGGCAGTTACTCAAAGGGTTAAACATAGGGTTACTGTATAACCCAGCAATTTTACTCCTTGGCTTTTACCAAAGAGAATTGAATGGCTTGTCTGCTTCGAAACTAGTACACAAATGTTTATAAAGCATTATTCAAAAACAGCTAACACGCGGAGACAGCCCAAATGTCCATCAGCCGATGAAAGGATAGACAAAAGATAGTTATCCATACAATGGAATGTAATTCAGCAATAAAAAGAAATGAAGTACTGATACATGCTACAAGAATGAACCTTGAAAACATTATTCTAAGGGACAAGAGACCACATACTGCATGAGGCCATTTGTATGGAACATCCAGACCAGGTGGATCTGTGGAGACAGGAAGTGTGTACGCGGTCACCTAGGGCTGGGCTTTGTGGGGCGGGGCGTGACTACTGAGGGATGGGGTTTCTTTTTGGGGTAATGAAAATGTCCTAAAGTCGATTGTGGTGATGATGATGGTTTCACAACTCTGTGAATGTGCTAAAAACATTGTACACTTTAAATGGATTAATCGTATGGTTTGTCAATTATATCTCAATCCAGATGTTTAAAAAAATAATACACTAAGCGATATTACTCCTTCGCTCAAAACCCTTTAATAGCTGCCGTTCTCATTCAGAGTAAAAGCCAGGTCTTTGCGACGCGCCTACCTTGGTCGGTTCCCGACTCAAGTGCTCCCTGCCCTTTGCCTCATTTATCCCACACGAGGCACCCTGGCCTCATTTCTGTTTCTCGGAAATGATAGATTTCTCGCCCGCCGCGTCTGCTTGGCCGCTCTTCCTTCGCGTCCGTCCACATGACCGTGTCGCTGTCCTCAGGTCTTGACCCAGCTCTCGCCCTGTCTGGCCATCCCGTTTAAAGTGCAGGCGCACTTCCCCGGATCTCTTACGTCACGTTTCTTTAGCCCTCGTAGAGCCATCTCGCGGAATCTACGCGTGCACGTACGTACGTACGTATGTATTAAGTAATCAATTTCTTTATGTATCGCGTGCGTCTCTCGTGAAGGCGAGAAGTTTGATCTGGTGTTTTTCACCAATATGTCCCCAGCACCTAGAAGAATGCCGGCAGGTAGCAGTAGTGCTCGGTGGACATTTGTTAAATGATGAGTCCGTATGAGTTTGTTAGTGAACAATTCGTATCAACCCGATTAGCGAGTTGGAACTCCGGAAACAGTAGGAAACAGGAGAAATGTGAAATAGGATAGATTTTTTTTTTTTTTTTAATGAGCCTTTGCCGATCGGTCAAAGTTTGGGATGATGGACTCTGCCCGTAAAGGGACAGCCCCACTAAGCCATAAATTCGGAGATCAAGGGTCTTGGGTGCTATTTGAGGAAAACGTTCGGCGAACAAATGGGATGGAAGGCGCCCTGAGGGGGACGAGGGCCCCGCTAACGGCAGCGTCTCCTCCTTCGCAGCTTTACCGAGAGTCAGTGTCGGCTCTTCTTAGAAATCGAGTTACTGATTAGCAAAAGGCGAATGAGCAGATGCGATGGTTTCAGAGTTTTCGAGCAAAAAAAAAAAAAAAAAATCATCCACGTCTGCTTGTTTTTGTCAGGTATCGTGAAAAGGAAGCGAACAAATGTGATCCTTGAAGGATCAGTTGTCTCCGTGTATGCCTGTTGGACATTAACTCACTTTATCATTTTTTTTAAACAGATCTGTTGACATGCAGTTAAAGGATAATTGGCTGGAAGGTACTTCTCTTTGAAAAGTAGTGAATGAAAACATTGTTTCTACTTAAATGTGGATGAGAAATGGGTCACATAGAGTGGGTTAATACTTACTAATCTTTTTAACTGATAATTTAAGAACTAGTGCCATTGTAATTCGACATAGCACGAGAGAAAGGCAGTTAACCATAATAACCATAAAATAGATGTTTTTGGAGCAAGATATATTTTTTTAACTTAATGTCACAGAACTTTTTCTTAAATTGTTTGACTATATGTTTGAATATATAGTTATATATTGTTCAAAAGCTGATTGAAGACTTCCATTTAAAATACTATTGGCTTAATTTATAAAATTATTTTCCTCTTGTTTCTATCATATACCCTGTGCTCTACGGCCTTGGGTAAAAGGGCTTTTGAAAGTATTCCCACTGTAAAATAAAGAATATGGCATTCCCAATGCTTTCTAATATTTGGAAATCACCATCTTAATGATATCATTTCCCTACATATTCTTGTTTAAAATACACAAGATTTTCAAGGAAACTACTTATGGTGACAAATTTAGGATTAAATTAAAGAATCCTATCGAAGGAAGATGATTTAAAATCGTAGCCCCAGTTCACCTATGAGAGAGGGCGCAGGTGAGGCTGACCCCTGGCGTGGCCTGTCGAGCAGAGAAAGAATTGGGCCTCACGTTGTTAGGTGTGTTTGCTGTATAAGGGCCCATCGTGTGTTCATTGTGATTGCAAATTAGCCTTGTACGAATTTTAAATAATAAAAGTCAAGGTATATTCATGATACTCACAAATTACGGCTCGCTTGATGACATTTACATTTGCTGATACCAGACTTTTAATCAGATGGTCTTTTCCGGAAGGTCAAGCCTGGTCTCCTTTCTTGTCGAATACGTTATCCTGCTTTTCACTCAGGGTATGTAAATATGTTAAATATGTTTTCTGGGTCAGGGGTCTCCAACCCCTGGTCTGTGAACTGGTATCGATCTGTGTGGCCCGTTAGGACCGGGCCGCACAGCGGGAGGTGAGTGGTGGGCAGGCGAGCGGAGCTTCCTCTGTATCTGCAGCCGCTCCCAGCGCCAGCATCACCGCCTCAGCTCCGCATCAGACCCTCAGGCGTTAGATGCTCATAGGAGCCCCCGTCCCTGGTGCCACAAAGGTTGAGGACCACTGTGTGAACTGGGCAGATGGGGGGTGTCCTCGGCCAGTGAGCTCGCTTCTGGGGGAAGGCTGGCTTAGCGAGGGCCTGAACCAAACGGAAGGAGCATCCATGCTCCGGAACGGTGATGCTCGCAGGAGAGTGGAACCTGTTGACTCCCGGGCGTTCGTTGCCGCCGCTGAGCCACGCAGGATCCCGGCGGCCGACCCACACTCGCTCGAGGAGACCTGGACCAGCCGCTAGCCCCACGCCCGGGCTGTCTGGTATTTACTATGACTTCGCCAGGCTACGCGGCCACTCTGCCACCACTCAGGACCAATCAGGCCGCAAGTGGCGGATCGTCTCACTGTGGTCTGGGACGGCGAAAACCTACAGGACGGTGGTACGTGGCGATAACAAACTTACACTAGTTTTCCCGCCTCGACCCATGGTTCCGGGGGCGTCTTTCAGACGTTGCACTTGATTCTGTTACATACAGCGTTACCTCGATATTGGATAGAACGGGACGCAATGGGGAAAACAGTCGCTGTTCAATACTGAGAAAAACCCCAAGTCTCAGGCTGCCTTCCACAGGGCAGCGCGGGATTGGACTGACCTGCTTCAGGACCGACCGTATCTTCAGGCTCACGCGATTCATCCCAGTTTAAGTTCCCCATTTTTTAAGGTTCCCTGGAGTGGGATTGCGGAGGAGAGACGAGGGAGGGGTTTGGCTAAGACAGGGCGACAAGCCAGCGTTTCATCTCTGCTCCACCTCGAATGTCAAGTCTTTGCGGCTTTCGCGTCTTCCACAAGGGCTCAGCACCCACCTTGCGTTATAGCCTCGAGGCCGGCCCTGCCCTCACCCAGACGGTCTCCTTGACTTCTATTGTTAATCCAGTTCATGATATCCGGGTGAGAATGAGTCTTTCCCTAGGACTAGTGGGCTGTGCTGTAGATGAGAGACAAAATACTGAGAACTAACTTAAGCGTGATAAAATAATTCACCAGACAACATAAGCCACTTCACAGTCTGTCCCCAGCTGTTAGCACAGGGTCTTAACCTTGTGGTGGTTTTGCCAGAAATCTTGTTCACCTGCTGAGTTCTGTATAATCCGAGTATGGTCACGTGGCCATGGAATGCTTGCTTGCCATTCCCAGGGCCAAATTAAAGGCACGTCAGCAATGTTTCTAGAAGTTCGAAGAAATATTTTTATCCAGTGAGTCGTTCAGTGTTGTATAATTCTGACGTTAGAAAAAAATTGTTATTTTTTCAGCACTGCTGAAACATAACCTACTGACTAGCTTTTTCAGAGGGATTGAACAAATGACCATGCTTCATCAGCTGAAACATTTTGATAATTTTCCTGCCATAATTTTGGAAAATAAAAAAAACATTTATAACAAAGCTCTTTCGGTTTTCTGGCCTACTTTAATAATTAAAAGATCAGTAAATGCACTGTAGCAAAAGTTTCTACAAAGTATAAATGCGTATGATTGAATCAATAAGGTACATTAAATGATGTTCTCTGCAAGCGAGCCGACTGAGAGAGTGCAAAGTGGGTTTAAAAATCAATAACGTGAGGGAAATGGAAAGAGGGATTCCTGAAAATGGGTTTTGATCATCAGTCTCTGTTGCTCACTTTACCTTCTATAATGTTGCATTTTTATGGGAAGTCTGAGGAGGCGGGGCTTCTCCCCGTGGTTGTGCTGTGGTCAGTACTAAATGGAAGGCCTATGTTCTTTTAAGCCTTGACCTTGAACGACCGACCGGTGTGATGAGACATGTGGGTATTAACTGTCCATCCACCTTGGAGGTTTTGAATTGTTTTTCCCCCACGGTCTTTCATCTTTCACATTTTGCTCTAAATTTTCCTTTTCCTTTTTTACTTTCTGTTTCCACAAGGACTCGTATTATTTAAAATGACTACTGATAAATTTTATCGTTTGCTTCAGTTTGGAAAATACTGTAATGTGTTCTATTGATTACATTATGGCTTCGTTGTATATAAGCAGAGAGGCATTTTTTCTGTCTGCTGTAATTGTGGTCTTTACAGGCCCACTTACTAGACCGTTAACCTTAAATGTCCTACTTTCTGATACATTTGAACGTTGAGTATTTCGATTAGTATTTTAGAGCATAAAGAATACACTGTCTATTTTTTTTTTAAAAAACTAATTTTCCACTTTAAAATGGCAGGCCTTTTTTTTTTTTTCCTGACACAAAATTGGCTTTAGCCGAGATATCCAAGAGTGTCTTACATACGGATCCTGTCGCACACGCCCACCCGTCTTTGGAGAGGGAGACGCAGACAGAGAGGCAGGTTGGTAGAAACCCCGCTGAGGTTTTGCAGTGGCGTCTTAAAGATGTCTCTCGAGCATGATTTTTCTTACCTATGAAGTTATGGTACGAGATCTCTAAAAATAGAACCAGCCCAACGATCAGTTCTCCGATTCTGCGTCTTCCAGGGCTCTGTCCTCTGTCCTCGCGACGGGACCCCATACATCTTTGTTCCACACGGGAACCTCCCTGACATCACACATTATTATGGCCTCGCCAGCAGGATGCTCGGTGGACCCGGGCGCTAGTGCTCCACGCCACGATGTCAGCAAAGGGCGAGAGTCGTCGTTTGCTTTGCCCATCCCTGCAGGTGTTCGAACGTCAAGTTCCTAATGGATCTTGAGCTCTGGGCGTTTTGAAAAGCAAACGGCAGGGGTCAGACGTCAATTCCTGGGTTCCCGTCGCTGACTTCTCCCGGGCGAGTCCCTTAGCGAGGCCTGGCAGGGTGACTCTAGCAGTTTCTAAAGATACTTCAAGGTTCCAAGGGGGCGGAGCTGCAGTAATGG
Source organism: Pteropus medius (assembly GCF_902729225.1). NCBI lineage: Eukaryota > Metazoa > Chordata > Mammalia > Chiroptera > Pteropodidae > Pteropus > Pteropus medius. The sequence continues at coordinate 8,660,056 of NW_024347788.1, read as the reverse complement.
TTTTTCACTTCTGTTTTGCTTACAGATAAGAATTTCTGATTTGAGGGGATCTTATGCATTGCGAAAGGTTACAGAGGAGAGTGTTCTGTGGCCTCTGCTTAGCCTAGCGTCAGGACTGGTTTTCGTGAAGTCTCCGTGTGCGGTAAAAGGATGTGAGAGATTACCCTTCTGGGAGTGCCTTGAGCTGCTGCAACAAAGTACCCACAACGGGCTAGCCTCAAACAACACATGCTTATTGTCTCATGGTTCTAGAGGCCAGGACTGTGAAATTAAGCCGTGAGCTGGCCACGCTCCCTCAGACCGACCTGCGGGAGAGATTCTTTCCTCGCCCCTTTTCAGCTTCTGGTGCTTTGCTGGTGATCCTTGGTCCCTAATGGCTTGTGTCATCCGTCTCGGTTGTCACACGGCATCTGCCTGTGTGTCTGTGTCTGTATCTGTTCTCTCCTCCTGATGAAGTCACATTGGCTGAGGGCTCACCCTCATGACCTCATCTTAACTCGATTACTACTTGAAAGACCCGATTTCCAAATAAAAAGTCAGGTTCACAGACAGGTACTGGACGTCAGGACGTCAGCATGCCATTTTGGGGGACACAGGTCAACACAGAATAATCCTGGAGCTTTTCGCCATGTCTGAGATGCAGAGTCTCTGGGCGAGGGGATGGACCTGAAGATCGGCAGTCTGAACAGCTGAATTTGGAAAAAAAAAGTCTCTGGTTCAGGGAAAGATGACACAGCTTTTTAAAGGGCGGTACTTCCGGCGCATTGAAAATCTGGTCTCTGTTTCTCTTTGGAACATTCAGACAAAGTCAAGGATAAATCACCACACTGGATGTGGCTTACTCCAATGCCTTTTGATGCTTCTGACGTGTTTGTAAAGCCCAAGATTCATTTGTGCATAGAGGTTATTAGCTTTCAGTTTTTTTTTCAGGTTTTTTTGTGTGTGTGTGTGTGTGTGTGTGTGTGTGTGTGTGTGTGTGTGTGTGTGTGGAAAATAGCGAACCCGATGGTGTTTTTCAGCAACACAGTTGCCGGACCTTCCACATGGCACGTGCTGTCGGGCCTTTGCTACAGAACATATTTTACTTACCATTTGTCGTATTTTGGTGGTGTTGTCATCGTTCCCGTACGTGGAGGTGTAAGACTATTTTGGGTGTATGAAATAGGTACACGTTTGCTTCCCATCCCCCACAGCACTTTAATCCGTGTGCGTGTGCAGGATGGGATCTGGTCGTCCAGGTAAGAAGCTGCGCCTTGGGGAGAGCTTTGCTTTCGCCAGGTCTGCAGGGAGGCTCGTCCAGGAAGGGGCTCGTTAATAGTGATGGGCGTCTCGCAACTGGCCAGCCCGTTAGATGTGGGCTGCCGTTTACCCCGTGTCTGTGCCCCTGTGCGATGAGATGTGATCCGTGTGGGTGATGTGAGCTGTCACTGTGCACTGCAGCCCGGCCCCTGACCTGTCCGCATCCAGAGCAGTCCGATGGATGGGTGGGGACTTGCTTTGTCGTGCCTCCCTGAGGTGGCATGCGAGGCCAGAGACAGTCCGGTGACTGCTGAGGGCCGGCTCCATCCCTTGAATGTTTTGAATCTACCAACTTAACTCTCGTGGGAACTCTCAGTCATGGAAATCTTGGGGCAAGATTTCAAGTGAATGCACCTCAGGGCTCTCTCAACTGATGGCTCACTGTCTTTTTTTGAAGGGGCATTCTTCCTGGTGTTGGTTCTTCATGGCTCAGCGCTTGGAAGCTAATTGACTTAAAATTTTTTCATAAATGGCAGGGGGCTGATTGGGCATTGATTCTTATTTGTTACGTATGTTTCGATGACTTTGTAGGAAATGAGACTGATTTTATGAGAATGTAAGTACGGTTGACCCTTGAATAACGCTTGGCTTAGGGGCACTGACCCTCTCTCTACCTGCACAGTCGAAAATCTGCTTATAACTTTTGACTCCCCCAAAATGTAACCTCTGATAGCCTACTGCTGACCAGAAGCCTTGCCGATAACGTTAATAGTTGATTAACATATTTTGTATATTATAGAGAGAAAATGTTATTATGAAAATGGAAAGGAAGAGAAAATACATTTACAGTATTGTATGTATTTATTGGGAAAAAAATCTATGTATAAGCGGACCCGCACAGTTGAAACCTGTGTAGTTCAAAGGTCAGCTGCGTGGTCTAGAGGCTTAAATTATTATGTCAGTTTCAAATGGTCTTCGGTAATAAGCCTTTGGGGTGCATATTTATGAACAAACAGTGTGGGATGTAGGTTTAATGTGTTTTCTGTCATTGGATGCTTAGTCACAAGGAGAGGAGGAAGACAAGAAACTGAGAAAATTATTGAGTCATAAACCAGGCATGGTCCCTGGAGTTTATCTTGTCTGTGCCGTGTCTCCAGGCAGGTCTGCCATTGGCTGTGTGAGGCCATGTGAGCATCGACCCTGCAGAGACACTGTTTTTAATGATTAGCCGAGTAAGTGCAGGAGCAAGGGGTAGCAGGCTGGGCTTGGTGACATTGTAAACCTCTTAAATTATACTCACGTTGAAGTGAATTCTGATGCTATTAATATTGATCTTAATTTTCTTTCCCTTTTCCTATTCTGCTTTGGATGCGATGTTAATTAACTCTCACCTGTGAAACTTGTGTGACTCATACTGCTCGTTTGATGTAGATTACCAGCCCATGGGGCAGACTCGGTTTTTTGCAGCATGAAGGACTCCAGTGGCAGAAATGTTTATTATTACTATGTATTGTAATAATCACGATGTCCTGCTAAAATATCGGACTGACTGCATTTACGCAGAAGTGATAGCTTTAGCCGTGCTCAACTGGAAAATATTTTATTTTGCTCTAAGCAGGTTAAACAGTGATTTCATAAGGACTCAGCTACACGCTAATCCGAAGCGTAGTTCGAATGCATTTTTGAATTATATTGGTTATTCTGAGCCAAAAACAGTTACATATTCAATGTAAAGTATGTTTTAATCATTTCCAATCTCCTCTCACTCCAGAATGGCAAAGTGGGTATTTTTTTTTTTTTTCCAAATTATTCTCAAAGAAAGAAAAATAGCACTGGACCAAGCTTCAAGAGGTTTGGCTGAGGATGGGAGTTTTGATTGAATACAGGTGGCGATACTATTCTGCTTAGAAACATCTTCAACGGGAACTTCTTAAAAATTGTAAACTCTGTCATTTACTGTAGAAAGCTCCATCTATGGAAAAGGAAGGAAAACTGAGGGACACATCCGAATAATTCAATCCAAAAAATACTCTACGTGAAACATCTCAACAGAGAAAACCTCATTAATTAAGACTGACTTGGAAAGGCCAGCCAAATTAGTGAAGTTTAAATTAGAGTAATCTCTAGTGTTTGGCACATTGGTGTTACCTAGAACTTGGCAGGGGTTCTGGGTAGCGGGGAGGAGCTCAGAGAGAGAGTGGGCCGGCTTCGTGGGTCTGTGCTTGTCATACCTGGTTACTTGTTTTATTCATCTGCTGGATGAATAAAGTAACCTATTATGGGCACCTATTATGTAATTGGCCCTGTGCCAGGACCTGGACACTACACAGACGAGCGTTAGACATGGCTTTCTGCCCTCGAGCATGAGACGCACCGTAAAGAGAGACTTAGGAAGCTACATAAAAGACCAGTGGCAGGTTACAGGGGATCATAGAAGTACTGAGAATGGAGGCTAGGCTGGCCCAGGAGCCAGAGGAAGCTGCCTGGAGGAGGTGACGCCTGAGCCAAATCCTCGCAGAATGGAAGCGAGGGTGAGGGGACAGCGGGTGCAAAAGCCCTGAGGTCAGAATGGACACGGGCATAACGGGAAGCACACGCAGTTCCTGGACCACACAGGGTGAGGGCGGCGATGTGAGGCGAGGCCGTGGACCGAGGGCAGCTTGGAACTCACGCTGAGGAGTCTGGGCTTTGTCCTGTCGGTAATGCGATGCCCCCTGAAGGTTTGTAAGCAAGGATGTGATGGAGTCAGTTCTGTGTTTTCACGAAGGTCTCTGGGGGATGGTTCCTTGAACAGAGGATGGATTCGAGGGTGGAACAAGGCCAGAGGCATGCAGACCAGTCGGGAGACTTTTTGAGTTATCCAGTCAGAAAAGGAGAGGCATTAGAATCTCATCGGTAGAAGCAGCCGACCTTGGAAATTAACTGGATGTGGCTTCCGAGGGCAGTGGCAGGACATAGAATGACTCTCAGATTCCTTGTTTGGATATCTAGTGGATGGCCGGTGCTAACGATTAAAATTGAGAACGAAAGTAGAGGATCAGGTTCAAGGGTGAAGATGAGGACATGCCCGATTCGGTACGCCGCGGGATGCACACGGTACCTCCGGTCCGACGTGTGGCCTGGCGGTGCCACCGGCCACCTTCGGTCCATGCTTTCCTTCTCTCTGCTGCTTCACTGAGAGGGATTTAAGGTGGCCAGCTACAGGCAGGGATCTGGGAGTCGTTAATATGTGGGTGGTAGATGACACTGTGAGTGTGAAAGAGACCCCCCCTACACACACACAGCATGGGTCGAGGGGACCCCGAGAGAGAGTGGGGTAAGGACCCCACACACAGGGTCAAGGGGATGCTCAGGGAGTGGGAAGGGTCCCCATGCAGAAACAAGGGGCAGGGGCTCCCAGAGCAGGAGTGGAGGGTCCCCTGGAGAGCGGGTGGCCATACGAGAAGGGTCCCCCGTGTGGAAGAGGCCCCCTCTCTGGTTTATAGAGCTCACTTTTTTTCCCGTCACTAGACGAAAGGTTTGTGCCCATCTCCCACCTGATAGCCATCACTATTTTCAGGCTGCTATTTTGAATTTGGTTTCTTTTACCGTTGCCTTTCATGGATTAACATTTAAAGTTGGATTCCACTTGGATCGAAACCCTGGCTTCTGCGGGCTGACAGGGAGGGACAACAGAGATCACACGTTTACCTAAGCCTGCCCTTACTGAGAATATTTTTATGTGCCAATTTATCTTTCAAGATAGAAACAACATGAAAAAAATGTTACAAAAATATTTTTAAATAGATGAAAAACACGAGTTTTTGGTGTGTTACCAAGATGTTTGAGAACCACTTTTTGTCTATCATATATGAATTAAGTGTTTCCAGGGCATCATGATCATGTTTATATTAGACACGTGCCTTCTTCATAAATAATGCAAGGAAAAATGTTTACCTATGCCTAGCCGAATTAGCCCAAATACCAAATTTGCAGAGTATGACTTAAGAGGTTTTACTAAAATTAAATGAAAGAGTAGTGTTTTAATCTAAGTTAAATAGATTTTGATTTTCTACCTATTTTGATTTTCTACCTCATTTTAGCATGTATAATTCTATTCAGAGTTTATAGTGAGTAAATACAAATTTAGGGAATGGTAAGTATTCTGGAATATCAGATTTCCTGTTCCGCATTCTGCCACTTCGTCACTGAGAGACGTCTGGCAAATAACTCCTTTGGACCTCACTCTCTTCGTGTGTAAAACAGAAGGCTCGGACCAGGTGGCTCTTGTGGTTATTATGATTATCATCCTTGATCGAGTGCACAAAGCTGAGCAGGGGGCTCGGGTCGCGTTGGAAGGCACCTGTATGTCAAGGAGGTCATGAGGGGCTCAACTGGCCGGAAAGAAGGGGCAGACACATCCCTCCACCTTCTTTCCCCAGTTGCTCAGGTTCCTGGTGATGGTCCACGCACCTCCATCTGCCATTTAAAATCATTTAGACAAAACAGTTTACAGAGATGCACGATCACGTTGTTTTTTCCTCAACTTGGGTTTTATAGGACGTTGATTCGTGGCATGCAGCCAAAGGAGTCAGGGCTTAGATAAGTGCTGGGAGACACTGTTCACCAGCCCCTCTAATTAGAAATTCCCAGCTCGTGACATTTCCGGGAAGTTCTCCTGTAAGCAAATACGTAATTTTCTTTTAAACCCGGTGGTTCTCAAATGAATTTATTAGATTCCAGTTTTACCCACAATCTCAGTACGCTTTATGGGAAATGATGTATTTTTCTAAGCAATCCAGATGTGAACCAAAGGGCTGGGACCCTAAATGCCAGAGAGGCTCCGTGGCCTTTCATATTAGCCTAATCCACATGTTTTTATCGTAGAAAATTGTCTTAGGGGAAGATCTCGTTTTCAATTTAGAACGATTTCTCGTCGTGGATGGGTGATATTAGTATTTATACGAGATGCGCTAATATTATTTCGGGTCTGTGACCAACCTTAACGTTTGATTTCTTTAAAATGAGAGAACCAAGAAGCAAATCCCTAAAAATAATAGTAATCATTTTAGCAAAGTCTGAAGGAAGACTCTTCATAGCCGATGCTGCGGTTTCATGCGTTGACTTAACCACAAGGGTGGAGTGGAGTGGGGGGCGTAGAGGGGCCACCCGGGGCGGCCCTTCAGGGGTGTCCGCCGTCAGATCTGCACAGACCACCCCCCACTCCCGCTCCCGCCCGGCCTCGCCCCCTCCCCTCTTCCTCCTCCGCAGCCTCAAGAGAGGGGACTTGGGCACCATCTTTGCAACCCTGCTGTCCTGGTACCAAACCCCCCGACCTCGAGGAGCCCCACATCTGAAGCAAACCTTCCAGGGCAACCCGGCAACGACAGCCTGGCGACGTGGTCCGCCAGCCAGGTAGCAAAGCGCACGGGTTGAGCTCACGTTCCTCTGCGTCCACACGGTCCGCAGCGCTGAGGAGTAGCACGAGCCCCAGGATCCTGGCCCAGCAGGGCCGCGGCCGGGTCCCAGGGGATGGCGATGGTCTGCTGTTGCTGGGTCTACGGGAAAGTGTCGCTCCTTATCCCTGTCTAGTTTAACACGGGCGACGAGGAATCAGCCACAGTCATCATACAAAAGGATGCAGCTTGACCCCACCGAAATGCTTCGGGGGACATCTGCCATTGCTCTGGGGTCTGAGGTGGCGAGAGGTGTGCTGGGAAAGGGCAGGGATGCGGCGCTGGTGCCCGCACCCGGGGAAAACGTGGAGACCTTCAGGGTGCTCCTTGCTGCAAACTTGGCCTTGAGGCCAGAGTTCAGATCCTTCTGCCTGCAGGAAACGTCTTTCCCCAGTCTCTTCAGGGCTGAGTTCTGATCAAAGGAGAAGTCCCTCCCCCGCATCAAGCCTGTGCTTCCCCTCGTCTTTAATATTTTAAAACGTGTGTCTTCTGTTGAGTGATTCAGTATTTCCCAGTCACTCAGATTTTTAAACTCATGCATATGATAGAACGGTCAGTGAATAATTAAAGTTGAAACATGAAAAATTGCAGCTCAGAAGTCAGAGTTTAAAACCGTAAGGTTTTCTTTGTCCGTTACTGCGTGCTTTTCTGTGGGTTTACGTGTTTTAAATTGCATGACTATACTTTGTTTCATGCCTTTGTTTTGTAAATAGATGGTTCGCTTTGGAAAGTTATATCGTCATCGTGTGCTCCTTGGACGGTATCTGGCTACCAAAAAAGTTAGGAGCATCAAAACTTATCTTTAAGTGGCTTACAAGCTGGTCAGAAACAGAAAGTAGCTGTAGAAATAATGGCAGAGAGCGGCAGTCACTTCTCAGGCAGATATTTCTTACTTGTGGAAGATAAATTTGACTCAGAAGATGAAAGACTCGCTTGCTCTTTATCAAAGCCTTGTGCCCAGTTCCTGCGCTGGTCTCAGGGGGAGCAGTGCAACTTCGGCTGATACTGCATTAGCTCTTTTGGAGCCCTCTGGGCACCTCACAGAGAATGACAACATAGAGAGAATGATAACATCCCAGGACCGCATCCTTCAGATGGACGGTGATTATAAAGCCCAGTTAGCCGTGTCCTGATTCCTTAACATTCAAGCACTCAGCCCCCTTCCCTGGCTCAGAGTGATTGGCTGATGGTAGCTTCATCGGTGGAAAACAAGACCCTATGTAGCTTCCTCATAACTGAAGAATAGAATGCTTCCATCACTACTTCTGAAAACCAGTTGGAAAAAATCTCAGCTTATCCTTTCCCGACAAAGTCAAATACTTTGGAATTACGACTTAATAATCAAGGAAGTGAGGACCATACATCCCATGTAATAAGGTTTGAATTCTCGACATGCAAGAGAATGTTAGCGTTGTCATGTCAGATACCAGAGTATCCAGTGGTGACATCGTGGTCTCTCCTTCCTCTTCTCTCAGTGGGTCTGTGTTCTCACGGTGAGGATAATCGAGTCAGATAATTTTTCTTTTGTAGGTTC